>NC_057804.1:437155273-437463099 GCF_018294505.1 Triticum aestivum | reverse complement strand
AAGATGGCCACTAGAGATGATCTCCCCCTCCGGTAGGGTACCGGAATGGGGTCTAGTTTGGTTTTCGTGGTACAGAGGCTTGCGGCGGTGGAACTTCCGATCTAGGGTTAACCCCAAGGGTTTTCGGAATATTTGGGAATTTATATGGTAAAGAGGGGGTGCCGAAGGACACCGAGGTGGGTAAAACCCTCCTGGGCGCGCCTGTGCTCCCAGACACGCCCTGGTGAGTTGTGCCCCCCTCGGGCACCCCCAGGTGCTTTTCTGGCCCACTAGATGTCTTCTTGTCCATAAAAAAATTCGCAAAAAGTTTCACGGTGTTTGGACTCTGTTTGATATTGATTTCCTGCGATGTAAAAAACAAGCAAAAAAACAGCAACTGGCACTTGGCACTAGGTCAATAGGTTAGTCCCAGAAAATGATATAAATTTGCTATAAAATGATTGTAAAACATCCAAGAATGATAATATAACAACATGAATACTTCATAAATTATAGATACATTGGAGATGTAACACCCCTCCCCACGTATATATAGGTGGGATGGGAGGAGAGGCAGCCATGGAGTGCCCCAAGTAGGAGGAATCCTACTTAGGGTCCTCCCCAATTCGGCCTCCCCCATTTCCTTATTTTCGGAGGGGGGAAAAGGGAAGATGAAGGAGATAAGGAAAGGGGGGTCGAACCCCCTCTTTCCCTTCTCCAGTTCGGCCTCCTTCCTTGGGGGGCGCCACCCCTTGTGGGCTGGTGTGCTCCCCTCCTATGGCCCATATGGCCCATACCTTTGCCGGGGGTGCCTGGAACCCCTTTCGGTGACCCTATATGTACCTGGTACCCTTCGGAACACTTCCGGTGTCCGAATACCATCGTCCTATATATCAATCTTTACCTGTCGACCTTTTCGAGACCCCTCTCATGTTTGTGATCTCATCCGAGACTCCGAACAACATTTGGTCACCAAATCATATAACTCATATAATACTAAATCGTCATCGAACATTAAGCGTGCGGACCCTACGGGTTTGAGAACTATGTAGACATGACCGAGACACCTCTTCGGTCAATAACCAATAGCGGAACCTTGATGCCCATATTGGCTCCTACATATTCTACAAAGATATTTATCGGTCGAACCGTTATGACAACATACGTAATTCCCTTTGTCCATTGGTATGTTACTTGCCTGAGATTCGATCGTTGGTATCTTCATACCTAATTCAATATCGTTACCGGCAAGTCTCTTTACTCATTCCGTAATACATCATCATGCAACTAACTCATTAGTCACTTTGCTTGCAAGGCTTCTTATGATGTGTGTTATCGATAGGGCCTGGAGATACCTCTCCAATACTCGGAGTGAAAAATCCTAATCTCAATCTATGCCAACCCAGCAAACACCTTTGGAGATACCTATAGAGCCTCTTTATAATCACCCAGTTACTTTGTGACGTTTGATAGTACACAAGGCATTCCTCCGGTATCCGGGAGTTGCATAATCTCATAGTCGAAGGAATATGTATTTGACATGAAGAAAGCAATAGCAATAATACTGAACGATCAATATGTTATGCTAACGGATGGATCTTGTCCATCACATCATTCTCCTAATGTTCGACCCTGTTCATTGATACGTCTCCAACGTATCTATAATTTATGAAGTATTCATGATGTTATATTATCATTCTTGGATGTTTTACAATCATTTTCTAGTAACATCATATCGTTTTTTGGGACTAACCTATTGACATAGTGCCCAGTGTCAGTTGCTGTTTTTTGCTTGTTTTTTACATTGCAGAAAATCAGTATCAAATGGGGTACAAATATAGCAAAACTTTTTGGAGATTTTTTTGGACCAAAAGACATCTAGTGGGCCAGAGAAGCACCTGGGGGGTGCCCCAAGGGGGGCACAACCCACCAGGGCTCACCTGGGGGGCCAGGCACGCCCAGCTGGGTTGTGCCCACCTCGGTGGCCTCCCATACCCCCTCTTCACCCTATAAATGCCCATATATTCCAAAAACCCTCAGGGTAACTCTAGATCGGAAGTTCTGCCATTGCAAGCCTCTATATTCACGAAAACCAATCTAGACCATGGTTCGGCACCCTGCCGGAGGGGGAGATCATCACTGGTGGCCATCTTCATCATCCGGCGGCCACCATGATGAGGAGGGAGTAGTCCGCCCTCGGGGCTGAGGGTTTGTACCAGTAGCTATGTGTTTAATCGCGCTCTCTCTCTCATGTTCTTGAGATGTCACGATCTTGATGTACCGCGGGCTTTGTTAATATAGTCGGATCATATGTGTTTTCCCCTCTCTATGTTGTGATGAATTGAGTTTTCCCTTTGAGATTTCGTTTTATTGAATTGAGTTTTATGGAATTGAGAGCACTTGATATATGTCTTGCTATGAATACCCGTGGTGATAATGGGGTATCGTATTGATTCACTTGATATATGTTTCGGCACTCAACTCACGGATTCCCAAGGTGACATTGGGGTAATCTATGCATAGGGTTTGATGCATGTTCTTGTCTTTGTTCCTCCGGTAGAAATATTGGGGCACTCTTTGAGGTACTTTGTGTTGGATTGAGTATTATGAATCTGAATTGTTTGATGCATATTGTATACTTAACTCACGGGTACTCGCGGTGACATTGGTGTATCTAGGTGACATTAGAGTTGGTTGATATTTATCATATGGTGTTATTTTAGTACGAACTCTTGATTAGATCGATTGGAAATAATAGCTTGCTGTTATTTTAGTACGAACTCTAGGAAAGATTGATCAGAAAGAATAGCTTTGAGGTGGTTTCGTACCCTACAAACAATTTCTTCTTATGTTCTCCGCTAGATAAGAACTTTGGAGTGATTCTTCATTGCACGTTGAGGGATGGTTATGCGATCCAATTATATTAGCATTGTTGAGAGATTGCACTAGCAAAAGTATGGACCCTGGGCCTCATTTACAAGCATTGCAATACCGTTTGTGCTCCATTTTATCAATTGCTACCTTGTTGTTTTTTATTGTTCCTACTACAAAAATCAATATCTACCATCATTACTACACTTGTATCACCATCTCTTCGCCGAACTAGTGCACCTATACAAATTTCCATTGTATTTGGTGTGCTGGGGACAAAAGGAACTTTTTTTATTTGGTTGCAGGGTTGTTTGAGAGAGACCATCTACATCCTACGCCTCCCACGGATTGATAAACCTTAGGTCATCCACTTGAGGGAAAATTGCTACTGTCCTACAAAACTCTGTGCTTGGAGGCCCAACTCGAGTCTACAAGAATAAAGTTGCGTCGTAGACATCAAGCTCTTTTCTGGCCCCGTTGCCGGGGAGGTGAGTGCTTGAAGGTATATCTTTAGATCTTGCAATTGAATCTTTTAGTTTCTTGTTTTATCACTAGTTTGGTTTATAAAAGAAAACTACAAAAAATGGAATTGAGGTTGCATCATATTATTCATCGTTATAATGTCTTCCGTGAAAATGATGGAAAGTAAATTATGCTCAATTGATAGAATAAGAATTCTATAAAATGTTTGACAAAAAATCTTTGAATGATGAGCATGAGTGCAATGTTGTTGGTATGAACTCTTTGAATATCCATGATGCTAATGTTATGCAAAGCCATAAGCTTGGGGATGCTATGTTTGATGAAGATGATATTTTTACTCCCCCAAGTTTTGATGAGAAAATTCATTATGATGAAAGCAGGCCTCCTATTTATGATGATTATATTGATGAAAGTGGATTTGGAGAGGTGATGACTTTATTTAATGATGAATCCACTATTTTTGAAGAGGTTGCAATTGATTATGACAACAAAGTTGCTATCTGTGATGATTTTGGTGATGACATATATGTTATAGAGAATAATTATAACCATGAAACTTGTCATCATGATTTCAATTTTCAATCACATGATAGTTATTTTGTTGAATTTGCTTCCACTACTATGAATGAGAAGAAATTTGCTTATGTGGAGAGTAACAAAATTTATATGCTTATGCATCATGAAAAGAATGCCTTATGTGATAGTTATATTGTTGAATTCATTCATGATGCTACTGAAAATCACTATGAGAGAGGAACATATGCTTTTACATATTGCAATAATATCAAGTTTCTTCTCTATGTGTTGAAAATTTTGAAGTTATACTTGGTTTACCTTCCTATGCTAGTTGATTCTTGTTCCCGTAGATTATTTTCTCACAAAATCCCTATTCATAGGAAGTATGTTAGGCTTAAATGTGCTTGCCATGTGATTCATGATGCTCTCTTTGTGTTTCAATTCTTAACTTTTATGTGAGCATCATTAAAATCATCATGCCTAGCTAAAAGGCATTAAAGAAAATCGCTTGTTGGGAGACAACCCAAAACTTTTACCTACTATTTTTATGTGTTCACATTATTAGGATACTGTATTAATCATGTTTTATTGCTTTTGTTTTAATAAAGTGCCAAGTGAATCCTTTGGGATACTGTGGATGATAGTTGCCTTGATTCTGTCCAAAAACAGAAACTTTTGCGCTCAGTCCAGGAATTTTCCAAATTCACTAGGACATGATTTTGATCTGAATTTTTTACAGATGATTGATATACAAATTCCCTACGTTGTCCTAATTTGTCATAAGTTTTGGAGTAGCATAAGTAAGGTTGTTTTCCAGATCATTACAGACCGTTTTGTTTTTGACAGATTCTGTTTTCAATGCATAGTTTGCTTGTTTCCTAGTTTCTATGGCTTATATTGCTCAATATAAATTTTAGAAATGATATGGTATAGTAGGAATTGTGTGACAAAAATTATGAATCTTGTCTTTGACAGTACCAAAGTGAATGATTTTCTTTATCATACTGACCTATCTCACGAAGTTCCGTTAAGGTTTGTGTGACTGAAGTTTTCAAGTTTTGGGTGAGATATCGATATGAGGAGAATAATGAGTGCAAGACCCTAAGATTGGGGATGCACAAGGCACCCACAAGGTAATATTCAAGGAATATCCAAGCAACTAAGCTTGGGGATGCCCCGGAAGGCATCCCCTCTTTCGTCTTCAACATTATCGGTAACCTTACTTGGAGCTATTTTTTTATTCGTCACATGATATAAGCTTTGCTTGGAGCATCATTTTATTTTGTTAGGATTTTATTGCTGTTATTTAGAGTAATGTTTTTCATCTTTTAATTCAATAAAAATGTCAAGTATAGCCTTTGTCATGCTTATTTTGCAAGTCTACATGTTGCTGTTTCAAAATGGAAAGTTTATCACTTTTGCAAAAATTCCCTAGAAAAGTCAGAATGTGATAAAATGTTGAAACTTTTTGCACAATATGCTCTGACATATTTTATACAGTGTGGTAAATTTGCAGAATTTTTGGAGTTAAATAAGTAATGATACTATTGCATTCTTTACAGACTGTACTGTTTTGCCAGATTGCTGTTATGTTTGCATTGTTTGCATATGTTTGCTTGTTTAATGATTATATTTGAGGATAGGAGTATTAAATATGCAGAGGCATTTAGTATGCAATGTTGAATAATAATTTTAGTAATTTGCTATAGTAGAAAATGATAAGGTTTTTGCATTGGTTTATACTAACTTATCTCACGAGTTCTTGTTGAGTTTTGTGTGGATGAAGTTTTTAAGATTTAGAGAAACCGTGATATAAGAGGAATCAAGGAGACACAAAAATCTCAAGCTTGGGGACGCTCAAGGCATCCCAAGCTAATATTCCAAGAAGTCTCAATCATCTAAGCTTGGGGATGCCCGGTAGGTATCCCACCTTTCTTCTTCAACAATTCTCAGTTAGTATCGGTTGAGCCTAAGTTTTTGCTTCTTCACATGAGTTGTGCTATACTTGGAATGTCATTTTATTTTGTTTTTCTTGTTGTTTATATAAAATACTTAGGTTTCAAAGTTTTTAAATAAGAGAGAATCCACAATTGGCTACCCATTTACACAACTACTCGCTTGATCTTCACTCATATCTTTTTGGAGTAGCTTCTCATTTACTCTTATGCTTCACTTATATCCTATGAGTAAATTGTTGAATAAATTGAGTATAATGAAGCTGAAATTATATGTTCATATCATGCCTAGTGGTAGCTTCAAATTCGGTTTAGAAAGTGAAATCTTTTGAAGCTTGACAATCACAATATTGGTCATACAAGAAATTCATGAATGATTAATAGAAGGAAGAGAACTTCACATGCAAATACACTATCTTGGAAATGTTTTGTGATTGTGAGCCCCCATCAAAATATTATATGCCAAAATTGTTGACATTGGACAAGGAAGAAAACGTAATGATTTATGTTTGTTCATATTCACATAGAAGTTATATTGTCATAGATCCTTCAACATGTGGTGCTTGCCCCCCATCTTTGCTAGCCAAAACTTCCGCACCAAGTAGATATTACTTGTTCATCCAAAAACTCTTAAACCCAAATCTTATTTCCAAGAGTCCACCATACCTACCTAAGGATTGAGTAAGATCCTTCAAGTAAGTTGTCATTGGTGCAATAAGGCAATAAAAATGCTTCTAAAAGTGTTAGATCATTTAGTGTAAGAGAAAATTGAGCGTTGTACGAACTTGTGATGGCAAAGAAAAAAAGCAACAGACTGCATAATAAAGGTTGCTATCATAAGGAGCAATATAACGCGATGTTCTTTTGCACTAAGGGATTAAGCATACAAACAAAAAGCGCATGGCAACCTCTGCTTCCCTCTGCGAAGGGCCTACCTTTTACTTTTATGTATTTACTTTCATGCAAGAGTCAAACTTTTCTCTCTATTCCTTTTTCTTTTTCTCTTTTGGCAAGCATCATGTGGTGAGGAAAGAACTAGGCACATTTATCTAGTTGGATATGGGTAGCATGAGTTATTATTGTTGACATCACCCTTGAGGTGAATATGTTGGGAGGCGAAATTATAAGCCCCTATCTTTCTATGTGTCCGGTGGGAATGTTTTGCTCATGTGTATGCGGTGAGTGTTAGCAATCATAGAGGACTATATGATGGTTGAGTATGTGGAGCTCTTACTTAGACTCTGTTGAATAAGTTGAATTGCAATTATTTGGTGACTAAGAATATAGGTTGTTGAGTTTCAAGAGAATTCATTGTATGAACCTTAGCACGCGAATTGGTTGCTACTTTAACAAGAGAAATTTGATGAGAAAGAATTGATGTTATGATGCTAGGAAAAGTGATTGAAATTATCATTGATCAAACTTGCACACTTTTCTAGCATTCACACTTCATAAATTATTTCTTTTACCATTTACCTACTCGAGGACGAGTAGGAATTAAGCTTGGAGATGCTGATACGTCTCCAACGTATCTATAATTTATAAAGTATGCATGCTGTTCTATTATCATTCTTGGATGTTTTTCAATCATTTTATAGCAACTTTATATCATTTTTGGGACTAACCTATTGACATAGTGTCTAGTGTCGGTAGTTGTTTTTTGCTTGTTTTTTACATCACAGAAAATCAATATCAAACGGAGTCCAAATGCAGCGAAACTTTTTGGAGATTTTTTGGGACCAGAAGACATTCAGTGGGCCGGAGAAGCACCTGGGGGCGCCCCGAGGGGGGCACAACCCACCAAGGCACGCTTGGGGGCCAAGGCGCACCCAGGTGGGTTGTGCCCACCTCGGTGGCCTCCCGTACCCCCTATTCACCCTATAAATGCCCAAATATTCCAAAAACCCTCAGGGTAACCCTAGATCGGAAGTTCCGCCGCCGCAAGCCCCTGTAGCCATGAAAAGCAATCTAGACCCTGTTCTGACACCCTGCCGGAGGGGGAGATCATCACCGGTGGCCATCTTCATCATCCCGGCAGCCACCACGATGAGGAGGGAGTAGTCCACCCTCGGGGCTGAGGGTTTGTACCAGTAGCTATGTGTTTAATCCCTCTCTCTCTCTCGTGTTCTTGAGATCTCACGATCTTGATGTATCGCGGGCTTTGTTAATATAGTTGGATCATATGGTGTTTTCCCCTCTCTATCTTGTGATGAATTGCGTTTTCCCTTTGAGATTTCGTTTTATCGGATTGAATACTTTTATGGATTTGAGAGCACTTGATATATGTCCTTCTATGAATACCCGTGGTGACAATGGGGTATCATATTGATTCACTTGATAGATGTTTTGGCACTCAATTCGTGGATTCTCGAGGTGACATTGGGTAATCTATGCATAGGGGTTGATGCACGTTCTTGTCTTTGTTTCTCTAGGAGAAATCTTGGGGCACTCTTTTAGGTTCTTTGTGTTGGATTGAGTATTATGAATCTGAAATTGTTTGATGCATATCGTATAATTACCTCATGGGTACTCGCGATAACATTGGGGTATCTAGGTGAC
This sequence comes from Triticum aestivum, assembly GCF_018294505.1. Lineage (NCBI taxonomy): Eukaryota > Viridiplantae > Streptophyta > Magnoliopsida > Poales > Poaceae > Triticum > Triticum aestivum. The sequence continues at coordinate 437,454,736 of NC_057804.1, read as the reverse complement.
ATTAGAGTTGGTTGATATGTATAATATGGTGTTATTTTAGTACAAACTCTTGATTAGGTCGATCGGAAAGAATAGCTTATTGTTATTTTAGTACGAACTCTAGGATAGATTGATCGGAAAGAATAGCTTTGAGGTGGTTTCGTACCCTACAAACAATTTCTTCTTATGTTCTCCACTAGATAAGAACTTGGAGTGATTCTGCGTTGCACGTTGAGGGATGGTTATGTGATCCAATTATATTAGCATTGTTGAGAGATTGCACTAGCGAAAGTACAGACCCTAGGCATCATTTTAAAGCATTGCAATACCCTTTGTGCTCCATTTTATCAAATGCTACCTTGCTGGTTTTTTATTGTTCCTATTACAAAAAATCAATATCTACCATCATTAGTACACTTGTATCAACATATCTTTGCCGAACTAGTGCACCTATACAAATTTCCATTGTATTTGATGTGTTTAGGACACAAGGGACTTTTTGTAATTTGGTTGCAGGGTTCTTTAAAAGAGACCATCTTCATCCTACACCTCCCACGGATTGATAAACCTTAGGTCATCCACTTGAGGGAAAATTGCTACTGTCCTACAAAACTCTTCGCTTGGAGGCCCAACACGAGTCTACAAGAATAAAGTTGTGTAGTAGACATCATTCATCAAATGACAACACATGTCTATGGTAGGAAACTTAACCATCTTTGATTAACGAGCTAGTGTAGTAGAGGCTTACTAGGGACGTTGTGTTTCGTCTATGTATCCACACATGTATCAAGTTTCTGGTTAATATAATTTTAGCATGAATAATAAACATTTATCATGATATAAGGAAGTATAAAATGACAACTTTATTATTGCCTCTAGGTCATATTTCCTTCATTATTAATTTTTATTAGTAAGTTTTCTATCTATTCTATTATTAAGTTCTTCCTAGTTTGAACTATGTGATCGTGCTATGGGCTTGTTGGCCCTATCTACATATTTGTTGATTGTTTTCTTAGAGAGCTCGCTTTGTTAGTAACCACCTAGTGCATGCAGCCACGACGAACCCTTCTCTTTTTTTACACAAGCCACAAATATGTAGCCACCTAGCAAGTGCATGTAGCCACAAAAATATAAAACATATTGTTCAATTTATTTGTCGTAGCAAAATGGGTGCAGATGCGAGTAGATCGAAAAGGCTGAAACTGATCATAAAAAACAATGCTCTAAATCAAGGAGACAAGCGTGCGAGAAGAGAGAAATCAGCGGCATCGACCATCACTGCATTCGTGGCGGCTAGCGTGCACGAAAGCGGCTTGGTCAGTGCATCGTGGTGGCACGCATCGGCACATGCAGGCTTGGTCAGCGCATCGTGGGGGCGCGCATCAACGCATGCAAGCAGGCTTGTTGGGTGCATGCATAGCAGGCTTCTATCATAGCGGTGCATGCAGGCGTTTAATGCAAGGGACATCGCAATGGTCGAACAGCGACACCGCCCAATGCGGCCCACTCTTCAGAGTTAACGGTCAAGCCATTGACCCGACGGCAACGTCCGTTGTGACTTGTTCTCAGGGTTTCGGGCAAGGGAGTGGGGAAAAGTGAGCAAAAGTTAAGAGCGCGAGGATGAATGAGTACAGCTAACGAACCAGGGGCACAGATGTAAAAAACATAAAAAAAGGGGACGCATGGTGGCACGTAAATGGCAAGTAGACCGCCCACGGTTTCAATAATACTTGTGTTTCCGATTGTAACGTGACAACACTTGTTCCAAAATGACATTGTGGGTTGCTAATGTGTGCGCCTTCGCAAATCGGACAAAAAATTACCACAACATGTTGGTGCCATGTCATGACACCATGCCAAGTTTCATGATTTTCAAGCGAGTTTGGGATTTAAACAAATTTAAAAACCAAGTTTCTCGATGTTTCCAGCCAAGCCACAATGTTTGAATTCCTTCCCCATTTCTTGCATGGGATCTAGAAATTCACCCAAGTACACATAAATGATTTTTCTAACCAACTTTGGCGCACTGGAGCATGTGCTTGTAGTGCAAATTTGAACTTTGCGCATTAAATGCCCAGAAACTCGACTAATGTATAAAAAGGTCAAACGAACCCGAAATAATTCCAAAATTTAGCATGAAATTCCTATTGGTCTATGTTGCATCTGTAAAAAAACTCAAGGCAGGAAAAGGCAGTGTATGTCATTTCACACCACATTCCCTCTCAGAACCACGAGGATTCTTGAGAGAAGCTCCGGTTTGCAAGAAGCTTATACCAAAGCGTGTCCCAATTCGGCCAAAATATTTACCACAACATGTTGGTGCCATGTCATGACACCATGCCAAGTTTCATGATTTTCATGCATGTTTTGGATTTTACAGGAATTTAAAAACCAAGTTTCTCAATATTTCCGACCGAGCCACGACGCCCAGATGTTTGCATTTCATTCCCATTTTTGCAAGGGACCTATAAATTCACACAAACACACACATGTGATTTTTCAACAAACTTTGGTGCACTCGAGCATGTGCTTGCAGTTCGAATTTGAATTATGCACATTAAATGCCCAAAATCTCAACTAATGCATAAAAAAGGCCAAACGAACCCGGAATAATTTCAAATTTTAACATGATACTCATATAGTTCTATGTGTCCTTTGTAAAAGAATCAAGAGGGGGGTAGCGTATGTCGTTTCGCACACAAAGGTGACAGTTTCCCTCTCGGAACCACGAGCCTTCTTTAGAGAAGCTTCGGTTTGCAAGAAGCTTATACCAAAACTTGTCCCAATTCGGCCAAAAAATTTACCACATCATGTTGGTGCCATGACATGACACCATGGCAAGTTTCATGATTTTCAGGCAAGTTTTGGATTTACAGGAATTTAAAAACCAAATTTCTCAATGTTTTCGGTCGAGCCACGACGCCCAGATGTTTGAATTTCAATCCCATTTCTTGCAAGGGACCTATAAATTCACCCAAAGACACACATGTGGTTTTCAACAAACTTTGGTGCATTGGAGCATGTGCTTGCAGTTCAAATTTGAATTATGCACATTAAATGCCTAGAAACTCAACTAATGCATAAAAAAGGCCAAACAAACCAGGAATAATTCCAAATTTTAACACGACACTCATATAGTTCTATGTTGGCTCTGTAAAAAATCAAGAGGGGGGCAACGGCGTATGTCATTTCGCACACAAAGGTGACACGTTTCCCTCTTGGAACCACAATGAGAAGCTCCGGTTTGTAAGAAACTTATACCAAAACTTGTCCCAATTCGGCGACCCTTCTTATCGCAGCGCCGCCTCCTCGCCGGCAACCCTTCTTCTTGCTGCGCAGCCTCGTCGATATGGTCAGGTAATCCACACCCCACCCACACCATCCTCCACCTTCCCCATCCCACATGCCCCGACCGACGGCGCAACACCTTCCGCCCAAATCACTACCCCGTCCTCCAATTAAGCGCCGCCCACAGCCATTTTGCATGCAATATAGCGTGGAGCTCAGTAGCACCTGGCAGCGGAGAAGCAAATCATGGTCGCACGCGTGGGTGAGGTCACGATGGCTGCGATGCATGTAGACCACCAGATCTTGGAGGAGCACCTCGTCTTCGAGGCCACCGTTGACACCGCCACGCGGTTGTCTAATTTAAAATACAATTCATGCTATTTTCTCGAGGCCACCACCAGTGCCTTCTATTGATTTGTACTCTGTAATGTTAATACGCAATCTGATATTCTGAAATCTAATGTTCAGTTAATAGTTTGGTCCAACAACTGCTACATTTCGAAGTAGTTCTCAAGCATTCTTGGTTTCATTAACTATCTTATCTTCTAGTATATGTTCTATTCTGGAATGTCGTGCTCAGTTAACTGTTTTGGTTCATTTGCTCTACTATCCAGTTAACTGTTTGGTTCAATTCTGCAATTTGATTTCCATTTATTGTGGGTATAATTTTGTATTGTTATGCATCTGAGAAATGAATCAAATTTGGTTATACTCAATACACGACAAACATATATAATTGCTCTATTTTACCAAGTTGTTTAGCATGCATAGTTAGGTTAACTGGCTTTTCCATGCGTCTCGAGTCAATCTGTTGGATCTTCAATTTGTTTATTTTTCATTAATATATTTTACTGATGGTATGGCAACTCTCAGTTTACCTGATCAAGATCTTCCTTATATGTGTTGCAAGGAAACAACAGGAGGCACTGCGGTTTACCATCGAGGTTTGCTCATGCATGATCCTTTCGCTAATAGCACATTATTGTTCAATTGCAGGAATCATTCTAATATTTAGGTTTCTTACAATTTGGTCTTGTACATGTAGGTCCTGCTGTCAGAGGCTTAGGCCCACTGTTCGACCCATTTTGCATATGGGAAATGAGAAGTCCATGAATATCAGTCAAGTCAAGTGTCGGAATCTGGGCTCCGCAGACCCTAAATAGGTTGGAACTCTAGGGCGTGTATGAAGGACCTCGCTTCATGACGACGATTTGCTCACCACCCATGCGGCCTGATCTCACTGAGTACGCGTGAGCTGGGAGAAAGGATGAACACGGCGATTTACCTAGGTTCAGCCCACCTTGCGGTGTAAGACCCTACTCCTGCTTATTTGTGGTGGATTGGCCTCACGAGGAGGTTGAAGATGAACTAGTACAGAGGAGAGCTACCTCGTGAGGGCTCAGAGGGTGAGAATGAATTGACCTTTTCCTACGGTGGAGTCTAGCCTATATTTATAGTGGCATTGGTTCTCTTCCCTCATAGTTTAGGCGGGAAGGGATTCCACAGTGGCCAATTTTGAAAGGGAACAAGAGGTACATCTTATCCTGACAAAAGGTGGTCTTTGCCTGCAAAGCTCTGGCCGTGACACAGTGATGGGCTCAGTGATGACATCCAACCTGCCGAGATCGTGGTCTTGGTCTCGTTGCACCAGAATGGAAACCTTTGGGGGCTCCCTCGGGAATACACGCATGTCCTTTCTTACTTAGCACCAAAGAGGAAATTGTCCTCCTCTGCGCCCGCTAGCACCCGCCTGGCCTTGGTCGTCATGGATCACGTCATCGTGAACCTCATGAGGTGGGACACCTACATAGAGATCTCCGCTCCTCGGTAGGCAGGCTCGCGGAGCTGCTCCTTGGGAGGTCTTGACGCCGTCGACCTCGCGAGGTCGGGGGTCCTCGCGAGGGCCTTGCTCATGGGATCTCGCAGCTGGGCCGTACCGGGTCATCGATGAATTCAAGGGCTGGGCCACAGGCAGGCAGGTCTGGGCACCCCCGATCCTAGAACGCCGAGAGTAGCTCCCGGGCCCAAGGCGTGCCCGGCCTGGCTTCAAAGCGAAGGCAAGGAGCGAAGGGCGAAACAACACGGGCCCCAATCGCCTGTGGGCCAGGCTTGACGCGTGGCGCATAGCAGGACGCGGATGCCCCCATGTCGGTGTACTAGAGTAGGGGTACCCTAGTATCCTGAACTTGTGCACGGGCAGTTGCAGCACCCCGCGGCAAGGCTTGCCGGGCGACTGCCAAGATCCTCCGTGGCTCCTTTTGAGCCATTCAAGAACAAAGTATTCAAGCCAAGGAGACAAGGCCCCGACAAGAGGAGCTTGCCGGGAAGGCCAACCAAGGCATCTCAAGGAACTTGCCGCGATGCGCCATGCGTCCCAGCAAGGCCCGGTGAGCGACAAGCTTTTGGGCGCGACAAGACAACGACCGCGGCAAGGCGCTTGCCGCGGCAAGAAACCACCCTGTACCTATGCTCCAGCACAATCCACCAACGTGTCACCCTGGGGCCTTCCCAGGCGCGCGTGGCGAGAGGCTGTGCAGCCAGCGGTATGTGGTGGCATGCGACGCTGACAAGATCGCCATCGTGGCGGGCGGTGGCGCCCCTGACGGTCCCTTTCTGCACTGTTCAGACGACACGGACGGGCATTTAATCCCTTTGTCCCCTGCCGTTAGGGTTAGGTAGGATACACTGCACAGGTATCTGTACCAACCGCAACTCTTTTTACGTTGTTACCCTTGTCTATGTTGCCACCTATCGGTGACCCCTTTAGCGTATAAAAGGAGGCCCACGTGCAACGTAGAGGGGGGGTTGGAAGGTTCGATTCATTCGGAAGCCAGAAACACACTTAGCTCTCTCGAGCAAGAACATAATACGATCAGACAAGCAGCAGTAGGAGTATTATCTCTCCGGAGAGCTCCGAAGCTGGGTAAACTGCTCGTGTGCTTCGCCTCGATCCGCTCTTCGTGCGACCTCCGCCCTCCGCCGAACCGAAAGGGGCTTGGTCCGCCGGTCCCATAGGTGTTCATGGATCAGCTTCCCCGACACCCCGCTTCCCCATGTCGCCTCGACAACTGCTCGGTGCAGACAAAAAGCATGGCGCTCGCTGCGGAGCCATCATTCTCTCCTTCCATGCGCCCTTCCTCCCCTGTTGAGATCCCTTTTCCCTCGCGAGAGGTTCCTCCAGATCCAGGCAAAGCATCATTCTTTCTCCAGCATTTCTCTTTGCCAAGGATTCCTTAGATGGCGCCAGCCAGGAAATCGAAGCCTGAGACCCAGGTCACGGCCCCGTCATATCTTCCGCCGGCGCTCGCAACCTCCTCTGTTGCCAAGGAAGGGGACCACGCCACCATGCTCCCGCTGACATTTGGCGACTCGAATGAGTGGGGCGAGACCCTGATTTGGGCCGGCTCTGCGGAACAGAGCACCCTGGCAAAGACTATGACCCCACGGGCTCCGTGAAGCTCACCGACCCACGGGGGGCACCCATTTTGGAGCGGATAGCCTCTGATATGAAGGCCAAGCTGCTGACCGGGGCGATGATTGTGAATGAGTTCTTGACGCGGTGCTTGGCGCCTCTTCCAGTGCGCTCGAAGCCCCTGTGGGAGTACTAGGGCACCGGGGACACGGCAAGGCTGCGCCCCACCGGCCTGACGCGTGGAGAGCTTGAGGCGGCCTTGACCACTTTGCTAGGCTCCATCCATCAGACATACCAACAGCATGCGCCCCGTTGTACCGCCGCGACGACCGGGAGGCTCTAGTCACCGACATGCCCCTCTTCAATGACCTGGGGCTCGACCTGCCTGTCAACCCTAATTCCCTCGTGGTGCTGACCTCCGACAATAGCGGCGGCGAGGAGGACTCAAAACAGACCGTGGATGACGATCCCCCTCCATCGTAGCGTGAGCTTCTCCGCAACCTCGAGGATGATGACGACACCGAGGACTCTCCGACTGAGGTCCTCAGGTGATTAGGCCCACTCCCCAAACCACACGAGCATCTGGTCGGGCGGCACCAGGGAAGGGTGCGGCCGCGCCCCCTTCAGAGGGCTCCTCGCACCCTAGCAGGGCAGTCAAGGGTTCGATCCCATCTTCGTCTGACCCGTAGTCGAAGGACGGGGCGGTCCCTGCTGGGACGAACACGTAGAAGAAGAAGAAGAAGAAGAAGAAGAAGAAGAAGAAGAAGAAGAAGAAGAAGAAGAAGAAGAAGAAGAAGAAGAAGAAGAAGAAGAAGAAGAAGAAGAAGAAGAAGAAGAAGAAGAATAAGAAGAAGAAGAAGAAGAAGAAGATGATGATGATGATGATGATGATGATGATGATGATGAAGAAGAAGAAGAAGAAGAAGAAGAAGAAGAAGAAGAAGAAGAAGAAGAAGAAGAAGAAGAAGAAGAAGAAGAAGAAGAAGAAGAAGAAGAAGAAGAAGAAGAAGAAGAAGAAGATGATGATGATGATGATGATGATGATGAAGATGATGATGAACAAGAAGAAGAAGTAGAAGAAGAAGAAGAAGTAGAAGAAGAAGAAGAAGAAGAAGAAGAAGAAGAAGAAGAAGAAGAAGAAGAAGAAGAAGAAGAAGAAGAAGAAGAAGAAGAAGAAGAAGAAGAAGAAGAAGAAGAAGAAGAAGAAGATGATGATGATGAAGAAGAAGAAGAAGAAGAAGAAGAAGAAGATGATGATGATGATGATGAAGAAGAAGAAGAAGAAGAGTCCACAGTAAAATAACATGAAGCTATTCTTTCCGGTCGATCTACCATAGAGTTCGTACTAGAATAACACCTTAAGACACAATTCAACAAAAACCCTAATGTCACCTAGATACTCCAATGTCACCTCAAGTATCCATGGTCATGATTATACGATATGCATCACACAATCTCAGATTCATCTATTCAACCAACACAAAGTACTTCAAAGAGTGCCCCAAAGTTTCTACCGGAGAGTCAAGATGAAAACGTGTGCCAACCCCTACGCATAAGTTCACAAGGTCACTGAACCCGCAAGTTGATCACCAAAACGTACGTCAAGTAGATCACATGAATATCCCATTGTCACCACAGATAAGCACATGCAAGACATACATCAAGTGTTCTCAAATCCTTAAAGACTCAATCCGATAAGATAACTTCAAAGGGAAAACTCAATCCATTACAAGAGAGTAGAGGGGGAGAAACATCATAAGATCCAACTATAATAGCAAAGCTTGCGATACATCAAGATCGTGCCATATCAAGAACACGAGAGAGAGAGAGAGAGATCAAACACACAGCTACTGGTACATACCCTCAGCCCCGAGGGTGAACTACTCCCTCCTCATCATGGAGAGCATCGGGATGATGAAGATGGCCACAGGTGAGGGATCCCCCCTCCGGCAGGGTGCCGAAACAGGGTCCCGATTGGTCTTTGGTGGCTATAGAGGCTTGCGGCGATGGAACTCCCGATCTAGGTTGTTTTCTGGAGGTTTCAGTATTTATAGGAATTTTTGGCGTCGGGAACAAGTTAGGGAGGTCTCTGGGCTGTCCACGAGACAGGGGGCGCGCCCAGGGGGTGGGTGCGCCCCCACCCTCGTGGGCATCCTGGGACTCTTCTGGCCCAACTCTTTCACTCCAGGGGCTTCTTTAGGTCGATAAAAAATCATCAAAAATTGGCACGTCAATTGGACTTTGTTTGGTATTCCTTTTCTGTAAAACTCAAAAACAAGGAGAAAACAAAAACTGGCACTGGGCTCTAGGTAAATAGGTTAGTCCCAAAAATCATATAAAATAGCATATAAATGCATATAAAACATCCTAGATGGATAATATAATAGCATGGAACAATCAAAAATTATAGATACGTTGGAGACGTATCAGCATCCCCAAGCTTAATTCCTGCTCATCCTCGAGTAGGTAAATGATAAAGACAGAATTTTTGATGGAATGCTACCTAACATAATTATCAATGTAGTTCTCTTTATTGTGGCATGAGTGTTCAGATCCAAAAGATTCAAGATAAAAGTTTAATATTGACATAAAAATAGTAATACTTCAAGCATGCTAACCAAGTAGTTTATGTCTTATCAAAATAACATAGCCAAAGAAAGCTTATCCCTACAAAATCATATAATTTGGCCATGCTTAATTTTCGTCACACAAAATGCTCCCATCATGCACAATCCTGGTTTCAGCCAAGCAATTGGTTCATACTTTTTAACGCGCTTCATCCTTTTCAACCCTCACGCAATACATGAGCGTAAGCCATGGACATAGCACTATGGGTGGAGTAGAGTATGATGATAGGGATTATGTGAGAAAACAAAAAAGGTGAAAGTCTCGCATTGACGCGGCTAATCAACGGGCTATGGAGATGCCCATTAATTGATGTCAATATGAGGAGTAGGTATTTCCATGCAATGGATGCACTACAACTATAAATGTATGAAAGCTCATCAAAAAGAAACTAAGTGGGTGTGCATCCAACTTGCCTGCTCACGAAGACCTAGGGCATTTTGAGGAATCCCATCATTAGAACAAGCCAAGTTCTATAATGAAAAATTCCCACTAGTATATGAAAGTGACAAAATAAGAAACTCTCTATCATGAAGATCATGGTGCTATTTTGAAGCACAAGTGTGGAAAAAGGATAGTAACATTGTCCCTTCTCTCTTTTTCTCTCATTTTTTTATTTGGGCTTCTTTGGCCTCTTTTTAATCTTTTTTTATTTTGTACAGAGTCTCATCCCGACTTGTGGGGGAATCATAGTCTATATCATCCTTTCCTCACATGGGACAATGCTCTAATAATGGAAATCACCACACTTCTATTTATTTACAACTCAAGAATTACAACTCAATACCTAGGACAAAATATGACTCTGTGTGAATGCCTCCGGCGGTGTACCGGGATATGCAATGAATCAAGAGCGTCATGTATGAAAGAAATATAAGGATGGCTTTGTCGCAAATACGATGTCAACTACATGATCATGCAAAGCAATATGACAATGATGGAGCGTGTCATAATAAACAGAACGGTGGAAAGTTGCATGGCAATATATCTCGGAATGGCTATGGAAATGCCATAATAGGTAGGTATGGTGGCTGTTTTGAGGAAGATATAAGGAGGTTTATGTGTGATAGAGCGTATCGTATCACGGGATTTGGATGCACCGGCGAAGTTTGCACCAACTCTCAAGGTGAGAAAGGGCAATGCACAGTACCGTAGAGGCTAGCAAATTGCGGAAGGGTAAGAGTGCGTATAATCCATGGACTCACATTAGTCAGAAAGAACTCATATACTTATTGCAAAAGTTTATTAGCCCTCGAAGCAAAGTACTACTACGCATGCTCCCAGGGGAAGGATTGGTAGGAGTTATCCATCGCGCTATCCCGACCTCCACTCATAAGGAAGGCAATCAAAGAACACCCCATGCTTCAAATTTGTCACACAACGTTCACCATACATGCATGCTGCGGGACTTGCCAACTTTAACACAAGTATTTCTCAATTTCATAATTACCCAACTAGCATGACTCTAACATTACCACCTTTATATCTCAAAACAATTATCAAGTATCAAATTTATCATAGTGTTTAATGCACTCCATATAAAAGTTTTTATTTTACCCAACTTGGATGCCCATCATATTAGGACTAATTTTATAACCAAAGCAAATTACCATGCTGATCTAAAAGACTCTCAAAATAATATAAGTGAAGCATGATAGATCAATATTGTTTACAAAATAAAACCACCATCGTGCTCTAAAAAGGTATAAATGAAGCACTAGAGCAAAATTATCTAGCTCAAAAGATATAAGTGAAGCACATAGAGTATTCTAATAAATTCTGATTCATGTGTGTATCTACCAAAAGGTGTGTACAGCAAGTATGATTGTGATAAACTAAAAATCAAAGACTCAAATCATACAAGACGCTCCAAGCAAAACACATATCATGTGGTGAATGAAAATATAGCTCCAAGTAAAGTTACCGATGAACGAAGATGAAAGAGGGGATGTCATCCGGGGCATCCCCAAGCTTAGGCTCTTGTTTGTCCTTGAATATTACCTTGGGGTGCCTTGGGCATCCCCAAGCTTAGGCTCTTGCCCCCCCTTATTCCATAGTCCATCGAATCTTTACCCAAAACTTGGAAACTTCACAACACAAAACTTAACAGAAAACTCGTAAGCTCCATTTGTATAAGAAAATAAATCACCACTTAGGTACTGTTATGAACTCATTCTAAATTCATATTGGTGTAATATCTACTGTATTCCAACTTCTCTATGGTTCATACCCTCTGATATTACTCATAGATTCATCAAAATAAGCAAATAACACATAGAAAACATAATATTTCAGAAACAGAACAGCCTGTAGTAAGCTGTAACTCTCGAATACTTATGTAACTCCAAAAATCCTACAAAATTAGGAAAACCTGATAAATTTGTGTACCAATCCAGATCAAAGAGAATCAGTTCAAAAGCACGTTTCTCTGAATTATTAAAACTAATTTACTGGGTGCAAAAGTTTCTGATTTTCAGCAGGATCAACACAACTATCACCGTAAGCTATCCTAAAGGTCTTACTTGGCACTTTATTGAAACAAAAGCTATAAAACATGATTAATACAGTAGCATAATCATGTGGACACACAAAAACAGTAAGGGTAAATATTGGGCTGTCTCCCAACAAGCGCTTTTCTTTAATGCCTTTCTAGCTAGGCATGATGATGATAATGATGCTCACATAAAAGATAAGAATTGAAACATAAAGAGAGCATCATGAAAATATTACTAACACATTTAAGTCTAACCCACTTCCTGTGCATAGGGATTTTGTGAGCAAACAACTTACGGGAACAATAATCAACTAGCATAGGAGGGCAAAACAAGCATAACTTTAAAACTTTAAGCACATAGAGAGGAAACTTGATATCATTGTAACTCCTACAAGCATATATTCCTCCCTTATAATAATTTTCAGTAGCATCATGAATGAATTCAACAATATAACCAGCACATAAAGCATTCTTTTCATGATCTACTTGCATAGAAATTTTACTACTCTCCACATAAGTAAATTTATTCTCATCAATAGTAGTGGGAGCAAACTCAACAAAATAACTATCATGTGAAGCATAATCCAATTGAAAATTAAAATCAAGATGACAAGTTTCATGGTTATCTTTATTCTTTATAGCGTACATGTCATCACAATAATCATCATAAATAGGAGGCATGCTTTCATCATAATAAATTTGCTCATCAAAACTTGGAGGACAAAAAATATCATCTTTATCAAACATAGCTTCCCCAAGCTTGTAGCTTTGCATATCATTAGCGGGTATTCAAAGAATTCATACTAACAACATTGCAATCATGCTCATCATTCAAAAATTTAGTGCCAAACATTTTAATGCATTCTTCCTCTAGCAATTCAGCACAATTATCGAAATCCTTATTTTCACGGAAGACATTAAAAAGATGAAGCATATGAGGCACCCTCAATTCCATTTTTTTGTAGTTTTCTTTTATAGATTAAACTAGTGATAAAACAAGAAACTAAAAGATTCGATAGCAAGATCTAAAGATATACCTTCAAGCACTCACCTCCCGGGCAACGGCGCCAGAAAAGAGCTTGATGTCTACTACGCAACCTTCTTCTTGTAGACGTTGTTGGAACTCCAAGTGCAGAGGTTTGTAGGACAGTAGAAAATTTCCCTCAAGTGGATGACCTAAGGTTTATCAATCCGTGGGAGGCGTAGGATGAAGATGGTCTCTCTCAAACAACCCTGCAACCAAATAACAAAGAGTCTCTTGTGTCCCCAACACACCCAATACAATGGTAAATTGTATAGGTGCACTAGTTCGGCAAAGAGATGGTGATACAAGTGCAATATGGATGGTAGATATAGGTTTTTGTAATATGAAATTATAAAAAAAGAAAGGCAACTAATGATAAAAGTGAGCGTAAATGGTATTGCAATGCTAGGAAACAAGGACTAGGGTTCATACTTTCACTAGTGCAAGTTCTCTCAACAATAATAACATAATTGGATCATATAAATATCCATCAACATCCAACAAAGAGTCACTCCAAAGTCACTAATAGCGGAAAACAAATGAAGAGATTATTGTAGGGTACGAAACCACGTCAAAGTTGTCCTTTCTGATCGATCTATTCAAGAGTCCATAGTAAAATAAGACAAAGCTATTCTTTGCGTTCGATCTATCATAGAGTTCATACTAGAATAAGACCTTAAGATACAAATCAACAAAAACCCTAATGTCACCTAGATACTCCAATGCACCTCAAGTATCCGTGGGCATAATTATATGATATGCATCACATAATCTCAGATTCATCTATTCAACCAACACAAAGTACTTCAAAGAGTGCCCCAAAGTTTCTACCAGAGACTCAAGACGAAAACATGTGCCAACCCCCATGCATAAGTTCACAAGGTCACTGAACCCGCCAGTTGATCACCAAAATGTACATCAAGTAGATCACGTGAATATCCCATTATCACCACAGATAAGCACATGCAAAACATACATCAAGTGTTCTCAAATCCTTAAAGACTCAATCCGATAAGATAACTTCAAAGGGAAAACTCAATCCATTACAACAGAGTAGAGGGGGAGAAACATCATAAGATCCAACTATAATAGCAAAGCTCGCGATACATCAAGATCATGCCATATCAAGAACACGAGAGAGAGAGATCAAACACATAGCTACTGGTACAGACCCTCAGCCCCGAGGGTGAACTACTCCCTCCTCATCATGGAGAATGTCGGGATGATGAAGATGGCCACCGGTGAGGGGTCCCCCATCCGGTAGGGTGCCGGAACAGGGTCCCGGTTGGTTTTTGGTGTCTACAGAGGCTTGCGGCGGCGAAACTCCCGATCTAGGTTGTTTTCTGGAGGTTTCAGTATTTATAGAAATTTGTGGCGTCGGGAACAAGTTAGGGAGGTCTACGGGTTGTCCACGAGACAGGGGGCGCTCCCAGGGGGTGGGCGCGCCCCCACCCTTGTGGGCAGCCCGGGACTCTTCTGGCCCAACTCTTTCACTCCAGGGGCTTCTTTTGGTCCATAAAAAATCATCAAAAATTGGCACGTCAATTGGACTCCGTTTGGTATTCCTTTTGTGAAAAACTCAAAAACAAGGAGAAAACAAAAACTGGCACTGGGCTCTAGGTTAATAGGTTAGTCCCAAAAATCATATAAAATAGCATATAAATGCATATAAAACATCCTAGATGGATAATATAATAGCATGGAAGAATCAAAAATTAGAGATACATTGGAGACGTATCACCTGAGGGCGTCGTCAGCCTCCGGTCATGGCCACGGCAGGCGCGGAAGTGTGTCGCGCCAGCCCAGCGCAACCCTTGGGCGCTTAGGCGGCATCACGCCCGAGCGCACAGGTGCACCGCCCGCCCCTGGCACCCTGCCGGTGCCACTTGGGAGATCGACTGTTGAGGGTGTGGGGGTTCACGAGGCGACACACCTTGCTACGGCCGTGGCAACCCTGGTACAGGTGGAGGGGTGAATCCTTGCTCCCCTCCGGCGAAATTCGACCCTAAGGGCGTAGCAATGCAGCTTCAGGTGGAGCCAGCCCCCGTGGGCCAGCAGGTTGTGAAGTCGGAAGCCCTTGTCATGCCCGAGAAGAGCCCGGAGCCTCTGGTGCCTCAAGCCAACCGCACCACTGCTTCCATGGCCATGGAGCCAGCCGACGCGCTAGCGCCGCCTCCTCGTCATAACCTCGCGCTCGCGAATTGCGGCCCCTTGATCAGGCCTGGGGCCCTGGATGAAGCCTACACCGCACTCAGCCGGATCTGGGCTGATCTCCAGGACGCCGATAGGTGCCTCGTGAGGGAGCGTCTGGGGCTCGTCTCGTGGTGGCTCCAGGCCGACGCAGCTACCAGAACGGCATGGGCCGGGCCGAAGCCGCCACCACAGAGAGCAGGAGGGAGGCTACCGAAGCCAAGGAGGCTCGTGATGCAGCGCTAGCTGATGCAGCATAGGCCATGAAGTGTTGCAGCGAGGCGGAGGCCAATCTGAAGGCCCTTAGAGAGGAGCATGTCGCGCATGCACAACGACTTCAGGAGCGGGAGGGGGACCTCAAGGCTCATGAGGAGAAGCTCGCCGATCATGATTCCATGCTGTCCAAGGTGACAGTTGATCAAGCTATAGAACGCGAGCGCCTGACCAAACTTAAGGAGGAGGTGGTCACAGCCTAGACGTCCCATGCCAAGCACGTCTCTGAGGTGACAGCCCAACTCGATGCCAGGGAGAACACCCTTGCCGCTGTCGAAGGAAAGGCGGTCGCGGAATGCGATGCCTTCCTCTGCCTCGAGCTCAGGGCTCGCCAGGCACTACAGTTGATCTGCAGGGGAGGATTCAAGGATCCTCTCGTGTCCCCTTATGGAGGCTACACAGGGCTCTCTTCTAGGCTTGCCGAGGAGCTCGAAGGCGCCACCGCCAAGGTGGACTCCATCCTGGAGGACGAGTGCCACTCCCTCTTCTTTGTGGCAGCAATGCGCATCTTTAACCACCTCTACCTCCACAATCCCAACTTCAACTTTGACGCGGTAATTGGCGCAGTTGCTCTTGAGTCCCGCGCCACCGCGGCAGCAGCCGTGAAGGGCCATGTGGACGTGTTGCTGAATAAGTTCACCTGCACCCATGATGCCGAGCCCTCGGCAATGGAGGCGAGCAACAGCAGCGGTGACAATGGAGGCGACATTAATGTTGATGACGAGTTCGCCACGACTGAGACAAGCGGCAGGGAGGCCATGGCAATGACGACCCCTCCTCCTAGATTTTACCCTGTGACACTTATCATGCCTCGTGGAGGCATAAGACTTTGTTTGAATTTGCAACACATTTGGTGCTTGTAATAACTGCCTGGACTCCATGATTTCCATTTCGTGCTTGGTGTCCTCCTTGTTTGCCTTTGTGCTTTGCGTCGGCAGGGCCCAGCCCTGCGCATACCTCGAC
Organism: Triticum aestivum; assembly: GCF_018294505.1. Lineage (NCBI taxonomy): Eukaryota > Viridiplantae > Streptophyta > Magnoliopsida > Poales > Poaceae > Triticum > Triticum aestivum. The sequence continues at coordinate 437,438,488 of NC_057804.1, read as the reverse complement.
CACCATTGGGATGTCCAGTCGCGATGCCAGGACAAAACCAAGGGGTGTGGGGCTACGTTGTCGGATTTCGGGTTCCGGCAGACCCTTGAGGTTCGAACACTGGGGTGCGCGCGGAGATTACGCCCTCTGCCTACCTGCTCCTCACCGAATCGCTAGGGTCTAAACTACCAAAGGATCAACACAAGAGACACGAGGTTTATACTGGTTCAGGCTACCATTGTGGTGTAATACCCTACTCCAGTGTGTGGTGTGGTGGATTGCCTCTTGGGCTGATGATGAACAATACAAGGAAGAACAGCCTCGCGAGGGTATGTTCTTGGCTGGTGCGATGAACTGCTAGGAGAAGTTCAGTCGCTCTATCTACTAGTTTCTTGGTGGGAAACTCGATGCCTCTACCCTGGGGGTGGCTAGTCCTATTTATAGGCAAAGGCCCTGGGCCTCTTCCCAAATATTAAGCGGGAAGGGCGCCAACAATTGGCAATTTTGAAGGGGAACAGCGGGTACACTTATCCTGACTAAAGTTGGTCCTCGCCTGTCAAAGGCTCTGGTGGTGACGCCGGCTTGGGCTCCACGGTGACCTCCATCCTGCCGTTGGACTGGTCTTGGTCTTGTTGCACCGAAATGGACGTCTTTGCTTGATGCTCTCGCGTGCGCTTGCTCCCTTTGCACCAAATAGGAAAGGAGGACACTGCGCGGGCTGGCGCCCGACTGGCGCCCCCGGTCATCATGGCTTGCGTCATGGGCACCTCGTGAGGTACCCCGCCTTGAACTCTCCGCCTCCTCGCGAGCCAGCCTGACGAGGCCGTGCCTGAGGAAGCTCCTTCTCGTCCGCCCCGCGAGGCTTGGCCCCTCGCGAGGGTCTTGAGCTTGTGTTGATAAAGATGGGCGATGCTGGGCCCCCTTTTGAGCCACGCCGCAGGCCGCAGGCAGGCAAGTCTGGGGACCCCCGTTCCCAGAACGCCGACAGTAGCCCCCGGGCCCACAGCACGCCCGGACTTGGCAATCCAGAGAGGCGAAAGGGAAAGTGCGAAGCGTCATCGGGCCCTAACAGTCTGCGGCCTTGGGCGCCACGTGGCGGTTGGTTGGACGTGGGCGGCACCGTTCCCCCACGGCGCCTCGGCAACTGCGCGGATGCGACTAGTCCCTGCATGCAAAAACTGGTCATGATTACCTGCGATCTTGGGAGCCGACGGTTGGCCTCCTCCGGCTATAAGTACGGAGCGGCGCGAGCCACTCTAGTTCATCTTCTTCTGCTACTTCTCCTCTCCTTCGTCTTCGTCACTGCTCCACTTCATCGCCATGGCTCCGATACGCCGGTTCTCCATGGAAGAGAAAGGGAAGGCCCCCCGAGAGGGACCTGACCCACTTCCGCCAAAGAAGCGGTTGATCCCCTGTCACTGAGATGAGGGCGCGCAGCAGGAGCTGTCGAGGCCTCGGTGCGAGCGGCCGCCGCCAGGGTTTCCGCTGCCCTTGTACGCCCACCTTGAGGGCCTTGCACGAGCTAACGCTGAGCACCACGGACGACGCCGCCGTCGGTGCCGGCGGGTTACGGCGGTGCGCGTTGTCCCTCTGGGAGTTCACGCCGGGGGCTCCTCCCGAGAGTTTGTGCTCCATGCCGCCATGCCTCCTCGATCCTGGATTCACCTTCCTCCTTCCTTCGCCTTCGATATCCCGCCTAGGGGGCCCTTCAGGCTCTGGCTGCAGCATGCCGATTGCCGGACCCCTGCGACCGATGCGGACGTTGAGGTCCTCGCTCCGGGTGAGGTCTTCATGACTCGAGGCTGGGGCGAGGTCGCCCGGGTCTGCAGGACAAGGGGCGCCCTCGCGATCCATCTGGAGTACGATGGCGCTTCGATGATATCCTTCAAGGTCTTTGACGCGGAGGGTCACCGGCTGGAATGCTGCCCCGGGAGAGGCGGTCGGGACCATGCTGTGGCGAGACAGAGGCCGGCCAACCGCTTCCTTGGCAGCTCCTCAGGCGATGAATGCGCTGGAGGATCTAGCGACTTCGCCGAGCTATTCGCAACTCCAGAGACGAGTGACGACAGCTACGAGCCCCCGGACCCGCGTCGCTCTCGGAGCAGGGTGGGCTCGTCAGGCCGTCACCGCCCCTGATCTGGATGGGGTTGGCGCCAGTGCTGGACGGCCTACTGTTGATGATGGCGTCTACCGCGACGGTTCCTGTAGTTAGGACTCTTTAGGATGTGCATCTTTTGTCCCTGCGAGGAGCCAAGAATACGCCCCGTGGGAGCTTGTAAGGTGTCTGTAATTCTGTTTGTCAATATGATCCTTATCGTGAAACGATGCGAGATGCTTATTCCGTCTTAGCTTAGTCTCTTCCTTTCAGACCTCACGAGGGCTTGGTGCTATGCGTTGACAGGTCCCAGTCCCAAGGCGGCTTCAGCCATCGCTGGTATGCCAGGTCACGATGCCGTGGTCAAGGCCAGGAGGTGAGCGCCCGGGGTCCAGTAAGAGCCCCTGAGTCGCGATGCTCAGGAGGTCCCCTTTAGCGCTCAAGCAGCCATCATTTGGTGAGAAAGGAATGTGATGTTGCTAACACGGGATCACATTGGATGTGGTGATGGTGCTGCGATAGCTAATGTTCTCGTAGGATGACTTATCTCGTGGGTCAGGAAACGCTTCCTGGTGAGGGGCTAAGTCCATGCCCTAGCTGGCGAGGGGTTGCTTGGTGAGGTCCTCACGTGCTCCTCCCCTCTCACCTTCGCTCCCCTTTCTGGTTCGTGCTCTTGAAGATGTCACCCTTGGCCTTGGTCCTACGGCTGAGGCCGAGGCACGCGTCTTGTCCTCCGCGGCGCTGACGCGGGTCCTCGCCCACATCTATCTTCGCGGCCCCAACGTCGACCTCGACAACCTACTGGAGCCAGTGAGCGGCGAGCGCGCCGCTGCCGCTGCTGAGGCCATGAAGGGTCGTGCGGAGGCTCTGCTGGGGAAGTTCCGGGCCTTCAGCACCAGGCCGAAGCGGAGCGCTACCAGCCCGGCAGCTCCACAAGGCGAACCCGCTCCGCGCAGCTCCATGGCTGGCAAGTGACTCTGTTGCGGCTCCCGTCCTGCTTTTAGTTTCTGCACATGTATCATGCCTCGGGGAGGCGTTAAAACTTGCATTCGATGTTGTGATAACATTATGGACTGTAATATTTGCTTTTGAATTCCTTGAAATTTGCGCTATTTCCTTCCTACTTGCTTATGTCCTACGCCGGCAGAGCCCGGCCCCGCGCATACCTCAGCCGCCGTTAGCCCCGACCGGAAACCAGGACGGGACCAAGGAGTGAGGGGCTACGTGACAAGTTAGGCTCCTGAGTCGCGATGCTCAGGAGTCCCCCTTGGCGCTCGAACAACAAGTAGGGAGGTGAGATGTGGGGTGACTCCTTAGGGAGGTGAGATGCGGGTGGATCTACCATTCTACGTCTGCAGAGCCCGGCCCCGCGCATACCTCAACCGCCGTTAGCCTTTCGGAACTAAGGGGTGAGGGGCTACGTGACCAGTTAGGCTCCTGAGTCGCGATGCTCAGGATTCCCCCTTGATGCTCAAACGGCCTTCATACCTTGGCTCCGCTCGGGGAGGGACGCGCGACGAACCAGGCCCGGGGGGCCTGGCTGGGTGGCGTGCGTCTGGGCGTGACCCAGGCGTAGCCCCCGTGCCCAGCCTCCTCGTGCTGCACTCCCGAGGGGAGGCGTTGCGATGAGGCTAGACACTGAGCTCTGGGCTCCCTGAGGTTGATGCGGCCCGAGGGCCACCCTCAGTTGTTTATCACCAGCGCGGAGCATAGCACTTCCATATGTGTACGGGCATAGCCGCTCCTCGGCAGTGTCGTCAGCCAGCGCGGAGCATGGTGCTTCCACTGGTGCGTGGGAGGGGGCTCCCCTCCGGGAGGAGCCCCCGGGGCGTATACAGTCCCGCCCTGACATGTGGCCGGCACGGTAGGGCTTGACGAGGTGTATCTGGGCACCCGTGAGCCAGCGCGGGACTCACGGGGCCCTACCTCAAGGCGGGTTGCGCCTGGCTCTGGGCCTTATCTTGGAGTGTGTTCCTGCAAAATTGGCTAGATGTCGGTGCTCTACGTCTTCGGGTCCCGACTCTCGGGCTGGTCTCAGCCGTCGTTGGTATGCCAGGTCGCGATGCCGTGGACAAAACCAGAGGGTGAGGGCCAGAGGGCCGGTAGGAGCCCTGAGTCGCGATGCTCAGGCGCCCCCCCTTTAACGCGCAAGCTGGGTTAGACGTCGAAACTCTACGTCCTCGGGTCCCGGCTCTCGGGCTGGTCTCAGCCGTCGCTGGTATGCCAGGTCGCGATGCCGTGGACAAAACCAGAGGGTGAGGGCCGGAGGGCCGGTAGGAGCCCTGAGTCGCGATGCTCAAGCACCCCCCCTTTAACGCGCAAGCTGAGTTAGGTGTCGAAACTCTACGTCCTCGGGTCCCGGCTCTCGAGCTGGTCTCTGCCGTCGCTGGTATGCCAGGTCGCGATGCCGTGGACAAAACCAGAGGGTGAGGGCCGGAGGGCCGGTAGGAGCCCTGAGTCGCGATGCTCAGGCACCCCCCTTTAACGCTCAAGCTTTCGACACCCAAGAAGAACAGGTACCGTGAACGGGCACCGAATAACGAGCATGATGGGCCGAAAGCATGGCCCTAAGATAAATGCAAAAGGGATACATGGCACTGGGTCTGACCCGAGCGGCTTGGGGATAATGCTGCCCGAGGGTGCCCCCAACAGAGTAAGCTAAGAACATGAAATGAAAGGGATACAAGCCACAGGGACGGACCCACGCGGCCTGGGAATAATGCGGCCCTGAGGGCGCTCCCAACTGGAAATGAAACTTGAAAGATGTCACCTGATGATGCTGAAGACGAAGGGATGTTGATGTAGCAGACTCGGTGGGCTGCGGGAGCCGATCCTCACGAGCCCCCAGGCCCTGGGGCCTCGGGAGGCTCTGGAGGCGCTTGTGGCTCCTTGAAGACCATCTCCATCTCCACCAGGGCTGCGGCGCGCCTGACCTCTCGAGCCCCCAGGATGGCCCCCATGAGGCGCTGGTACGTGGCAGCCGCATTCGGCAAGCCATAAGGCATGCAGACGTAGCTGTGGGGCGGACCCTCGCAGCGACCCACTTGCAAAGGCCAGAGGCGCTCCTGAGACGCGGCTTGGTTGAGCCCTGGTATGTCGATGCAGACGCGCAGCCCACCATCCTCGCCTGGGTGGGGGGCCATAGCAGGCATGCGGCGGCTGCCTCTCATGACTCTTGACTCCTGTAGCTCCTGAATGGCCTTGCTGACGAACTCCTAAGGGTTTGGCCCTCCTTGCCTTGATCCTTCTTGAGGGAAACATGCTTCGAAACACGCCTCCATGTGGTGCCCTAGCACCTCCCTCGTGACCTTGGCGAGGTCGACGGCCCTCCAGGGGAGAGCCCCCGAGCCCTGCCTATGCAACAGAAGGAGGCTCCTCCTGAGCAGGCGCGGGCCCTGAGGGGCCTGCCTCCTAAGGGGTCAGGCCGAATGATGTCTTCTTCTTCTTGGGAGCGGCCTCGGGAAGCCTCCTGCTTCCGCGGTCCGGGTCTTCCAGTGACGCGGCCTGAAAGGCCCACTCTAGGGAGCACACTGCGTCTCTCTCTTCGCAGGGCACCGTGATGACTCCGCCACTTCCTGGCATCTTGAGGACGTTGCAACCGTGGTGGGTCACGGCCATGAACTTGGCCAGCGCTGGGTACCCGATGATGGCGTTGTACGGTAGGCGAATGTGGGAGACGTCGAAGTCAATGAGCTCGGTGCGGTAGTTGTCGCGTGCCCCGAAGGTGACAGGGAGGCGAACCTGCCCGATCGGGACCGTGGAGCCGTCGGTGACTCCGGAGAAAGGCTTGGTTGGCTGAAGCTGGTTATAAGGCACTTGGAGATTGTTGAACATCTACAGACAGGACGTTGAGCCCTGCCCCGCCATCAATGAGGGTCTTGGTGACTAGCACGTTGCTGATGATTGGGGAACAAAGCATCGGGAGGACTCCGGCTGTAGCCGCACACTTGAGCTGATCCGCAGAGCTAAACGTGTTGGCGCATGCCGACCACCTGAGAGGGCGTGTGGCCTCGAGCTTGGGAAGGACTGCATTTACTTCGTGGGCGAACTGCTTGAAGATGCGTTGGGAGGCTGGGGCTTGAGCCCTGCCCAGGATGCAGGTGATCGCGCGTGGCTCCTGGAAGCCCCCAGCCCCCTCGTCCTGATGACGGTCCTTGTTTCTTCTTGGCTGCGGCGGCAGCGGAGGGAGGCCTGCATTCCCTTGCGGGCGATCCTCACGAGGGTGATCCCTCCAGCCTCCCTCGCGAGGCGGGTCCTGCCAGCGATCCTCGCGAGGTTGGTCGCGCCACCCCTGGCGTGGGCCGCGGTCTTCCCAACATCCTGCGTTCCTTCCTCCTCCTCGGCCATAACCCCGGTCGTTGCGGTCGGGGCGTCGGCCGGCCCTTCCTTCACGCATGGCCCGGAGCTCTTGGCACTCATTGGTGTTGTGGGTGTGGAGGTCGTGGTACACGCAGTACCGACTGCCCTTGGAGGATTCGGGCTGATCTCTGCCCCTCTTGGTGTCTGGCTCTGCAGCGAGCATGGCAGCCCCCTTGCGCTTCATGTCATTGGCCTTGAGCTTCTTCTCTTCTAGGTCTGCGGTAGGCAGCTCGAGGAGGGAGAGGTGCCCCTCCTTAGCCCTAGCGCACTTGGTCGCCAAGTTGAACAGCTCCAAGGAGGTGCACAGGTCTTCATGCATCGCCAGCTCCTCCTTCATCTTGACGTCGCGTATGCCGTCGGAGAAGGCCGAGATGATGGCCTCCTCGGTCACCTTAGGGATCTTGAGGCACGCGTTGTTGAAGCGCTAGATGTACTTCTGCAGGGTTTCCCCTGGCTGCTGCTTGATGCGGCGCATGTCGCTCACCGCGGGTGGCCGGTCGCGAGTACCCTGGAAGTTGGCGATGAAGCGGGTGCGCATCTCGTCCCAGGAGGACATCGTGTCAGGTGCCAGGTTTAGGAGCCAGGTGCAGGCCCCGTCCTTGAGCGCCATGGGAAACCAGTTCGCCATGACCTTCTCGTCTCCGTTGGCGGCCTCGATGCCCAGCTCATAGAGCTGGAGGAACTCTGCGGGGTCAGCCATGCCGTCGTAGCGGGGAGGCAGGTCCGGCTTGAACTTGCCAGGCCACGTGATGCTGCGCAGTTCGGGGGTGAAGGCGAGGCAGCCCGCTGTGGCCACAAGAGGCCTTGGGTGACGAAGAGCTTGGTCCTGCGGGCCCCATGTGCTGCAGCTAAGATCAGCGCGGGGTCTTGACGTGCTGGAGCAGGAGCGCGGTCGGGACGAGCCAGAGCGAGGAGCGCTCGAGCAGCTTCTCGGGGGCGCGGGACTTCTTGGCAACTCTGCTCCTGCCACGCTGGCGCCTGCAGGGCGGGTTCCGCTCAGGGGCAGCGTGCCTTGGAACCAGGGCGCCTTCTCGAAGGGGAGGCGGCTGAGGTGCCCCGGGAGCTTCATTGCCCACGCAGGGCAGGGCGCGATGCAGCGAGAAGGATGGCGCGGGGGAGCCCCCAGCGGCGCGGATGAGCTCGGCGACTCGGTCGAGCCACTCCTCATAGACGTCGTCGATTAGGCGGTAGCGCAGGAGCTCGTTTGCCGCGATGAGCGCAGCTCGGGCCTCCATGGCCGCGCGGGGTGCGCGAGACGAAGAACCAGCAGGAGTGAGCGAGGGTGTAGCAGTACGGCCGTCTCGCCTCATGGATGGGTGCTAGGACGATGCTTGTTGCTCATACCCCGCCGGGCCGGTGGCGGGGTTGACGGCAGGTGACGGGGAACGACGGGCGTGCCCGCCGACGGGGGCCGTCTGGGCGACACGGGAAGCGAGGGCAGTACGGCGTTCGGCGCGGCCCCGACGAGCGTCTGACATGGACGCGATGATCGGAGAAGAACAGGGCGACGGGAAACGACTTCCGGCGCACTCCTACCTGGCACACCAAATGTCGGATTTCGGGTTCCGGCAGACCCTTGAGGTTCGAACACTGGGGTGCACGCGGAGATTACGCCCTCTGCCTACCTGCTCCTCACCGAATCGCTAGGGTCTAAACTACCAAAGGATCAACACAAGAGACACGAGGTTTATACTGGTTGAGGCCACCATTGTGGTGTAATACCCTACTCCAGTGTGTGGTGTGGTGGATTGCCTCTTGGGCTGATGATGAACAATACAAGGAAGAACAGCCCCGCGAGGGTCTGTTCTTGGCTGGTGCGATGAACTGCTAGGAGAAGTTCAGTCGCTCTATCTACTAGTTTCTTGGTGGGAATCTCGATGCCTCTACCCTGGGGGTGGCTAGTCCTATTTATAGGCAAAGGCCCTGGGCCTCTTCCCAAATATTGAGCAGGAAGAGCGCCAACAATTGGCCATTTTGAAGGGGAACAGCGGGTACACTTATCCTGAATAAAGTTGGTCCTCGCCTGTCAAAGGTTCTGGTGGTGACACCGCTTGGGCTCCACGGTGACCTCCATCCTGCCGTTGGACTGGTCTTGGTCTTGTTGCACCGAAATGGACGCCTTTGCTTGATGCTCTCGCCTGCGCTTGCTCCCTTTGCACCAAAGAGGAAAGGAGGACACTGCACGGGCTGGCGCCCGACTGGCGCCCCCGGTCGTCATGGCTTGCGTCATGGGCACCTCGTGAGGTACCCCGCCTTGAACTCTCCACCTCCTCACGAGACAGCCTGACGAGGCCGTGCCTGAGGAAGCTCCTTGTCGTCCGCCCTGCGAGGCTTGGCCCCTCGCGAGGGTCTTGAGCCTGTGTCGATGAAGATGGGCGGTGCTGGGGCCCCTTTTGAGGCACACCGCAGGCCGCAGGCAGGCAAGTCTGGGGACCCCCGTTCCCAGAACACCGACATACGTGACTAGTGAGACCCCTGAGCCGCGATGCTCAGGGGTCCCCCTTGATATGCAAGCATCCCTCACAAAGGAAACATGGGTGGCGATGAAGTTAATCCGGAGCCCTTCATACCTTTCCTCATCAGTCTTTGCCTGGGAGGGATGCGAGAAGACCAGGTACCAAGGACCTGGTGAGGTGGCGTGCGCCAGGCTTGGCCTAAGCGTAGGCGTCGTGTCCAGCCCCCTCACGCATACATCCCAGGGGAATGCTGCGAGTAGGGCCATATGAAGAGCCTAGCAGCCATCCTAAGGTTGGTGCAACCCATGGAGTGCCCTCAGTTGTTTATCCACCAGCGCAGAGCATGGGGCTTCCACTGGGCATGGGCATAGTCGTTGTTCGACCGTGTCGTCTGCCAGCATGGAGCATGGGGCTTCCACTGGGCATGGGCATAGTCACTATCCGACAGTGTCATCCACCAGCGCGGAGCATGGGGCTTCCACTTGGTGTGGGTAGGGAGCTCTGTGCTAGAGTCTCCGGGCGTGTACAACCCTGTTTTGTTTGTACATGTGACTGGCATGGCAGAACTTGGGGGAGGTGTATCTAGGCACTCGTGAGCCAGCACAGAACTCAGGAGGCCCTACCTCAAGGCAGGTTGCGCCTGAATCTTCTGGCGTGGAGCACACTTACAAAACCTGTGTGATTGTGGTGACCTGCACCAAGGGAACCCTCGGAGGTCATCGCATGAGAAGGCTGAACACCAAGGACCCATAGGAGATGGCGTGAACAGAGCGGGGCCACCAGATAGAGCTCGGTCGCTTGGGTTTATCGACGCTGCAGGGACGGACCCGAGCACAGACGTCGTGCCCAGTCTCCTCATGCAACAATCCCAAGGAAGGACACTCGACTCGTGCCTCCCGCAACGGCGAAGCGCCGAACTGCGGTTGAACGAACCGGGTCGCACACCCTAACTCACCCACTCACAATTAGCTCATTCGAGGACAAGGCACCAAGGACCCCGGGAGGTGAAGTGCACGGGAGCTAGCCCACGAGACAAAGCTTGATCGCTTGGATTTAACAACGCTGCAGGGACAAACCCGAGCATAGATGTCGTGCCAGCCCTTAATCATGAGGCGGTCGAGGGTGGGGTTGTGAGGGCGCAACGACATTCATGGTGACGAAGCACCTGACACGCATGTTGGAATACTAAGGAAAATTCATCGAACGCAAATCCAGTTCTGATACATGCGCAAAATGATACAGCTGTAGGGGCGGGCCCTGATAGCTTGAGGATGATGCAGCCCATGGGGCGCCCTCAATTCAACAAACCAAAAAGTCACCTGGAAATGATGATGCTGAAGTGTCGAGGTAGCCGATGAAGCTTGATCCTCACGAGTCGGAGGGCTCCAGAGGCTGGAGGGGCCCACGAGGGACAAGGGCCTCCTAAGACGTCACTGCTAGATGCCGGGCCTTGTGAGACGCGTGCACAGCTCGTGCGAGGCGCTGGTACAGAGCGCCCATGTTCACCAAGCCAAAGGGCATGTGGACGTGGCTACAGGGGTAGCCCCCACTGCGACTGACGCACGGCGGACAGAAGAGGCCCTGAGATGCGGCCCTTTTGAGACTCGATATGTCGACGCAAACATGCAGCCCGTCGCCCATGTTGGGGGCAGCAGCTACACTGGTGGGGGTGTGGGGCGACACTCGCCATGCATGGCTTGCGCCTCATGAAGCTCCTCGATCGCGTTGGTGATAAATTCTTGTGCCCCTGACGCCTTCCGCCTCGGTCCTTGCTCACGTGGGCGCGCATCAAAGCACACCTCCAAGTGGTGCTCGAGCACCTCCCTCTTTCCCCTGGTCAGGCCATAGGCTCTCCAAACGGAAGCCCCTGAGCCCATCCTGAGGGAGGCACTAGGTGCGCCTTCCTAAGCGGGAGGAAGGGGCGCCCCGACGGTGGGCGCGGAACCAGATGTGTCACTGGCGGGCTTCTTGGTCTCTTGACGACCCTTGGGGAGGAGCGCTACTTCTTATTTGCAGGGGTGGCCTCGGGAGGCAGGACGCCGCCCTTGTCATCAGAGTTCTCGGCTGCCACGGCATGGTAGGCGTGCTCAAGAGAACAGACCGCGTCCTTCTCGTCACAAGCGACCGTGATGACGCCGCTGCACCCTTGCATCTTGAGGATGTTGTAGCCATGGTGGGTTGCCGTCATTAACTTGGCGAGGGTAGGGTACCCGAGAATGGCATTGTCTGGGAGGCTGATGTGGGCGACATCGAAGTCGATGAGCTCGGTGTGGTAGTTATCGCGCTTGACAAACGTGACAGGGAGGCGCACCTGCCCCAGGGGCGTGGTGGAGTCGTCAGCCCGTCAGTGGTCCCTGAGAAGGGCTTGGTGGGCATGAATTGGTCATAAGGCACTTGGAGTATGTTGAACGTCTCCACAGAGAGGACGTTGAGGCCGGCGCCATCATCGACAAGTGTCTTGGTGACTGCAATGTTGCTGATGGTGGGTGTGCAGAGCATGGGGAGCGCGCCAACAGTGGTCGTGCACCTGAGGTGATCCTTGGAGTCGAAAGTGATGGCGTACTGCGACCACCTGAGGGGACGCGTGGCCTCAAGCTTTGGGAGGGCCGCGTTCACCTCACGAGAGAACTGCTTGAAGATGCGGTTCGAGGCGGGTGCCTGGGCACCGCCAAGGATGCAGGAAATCACGCAAGGTTCCTGGAAGCCCCCAGCCCCATCGTCCTAATGGTTGTTGTCATTCCTTCTTGGTGGTGGTGGCAGTGGAGGGAGGCCGGCATTGCTCTGAGGACGAGCCTCACGAGGCTGATCACGCTAGGGGCCCTCACAAGGCTGATCACACTAGTGATCCTCGCAAGGCTGATCGTGCCAGTCCTGATGAGGGTTGCGGTTGTCCCAATGGCCTCCGCCTCGTCCTCCCCCACAGCTGAAGCCATGGTCGCCGCGCTCGGTGTGGCGGCCCTGGTGCTCGTCCCAGAGTGCCCTGAGCTCCCGACATTCATTGGTGGTGTGGGTATGAACATTGTGGAAAGCGCAGAATGGGCGGTTATCCTTGGCTGGTTCGTCATGCTCATGGTCGTGCTTCAACTCAGGCTCTGCTGCCAGCACGACAGGACCCTTGCACTTCACCTCCATGGCCTTGGCCTTCTTGTCTTCAGGGTCAACATATGCGGGGTTGAGGAGAGAAAGTTGGCCTTCTTCCGCCCTGGCGCATTTGTCCGCCAGGTTGAACAGTTCCAGTGCTGAACATAGGTCGTCGTGGATGGTGAGCTCCTTGCTCATCCTGATGTCCATCACGCCTTGAGTGAACGTGGAGATGATGGCCTCGTTGGATGCCTTTGGGGCCTTGAGGCGGACTTTGGTGAAGTGCTGCATGAATTTCTAAAGGGTCTCGCCTAGCTGCTGCTTCACGCATCGTAGGTCGTTGACGGTCAGGTCGCGGTCATGGGTCCCCCGGAAGTAGGCGATGAAGCACTCGCGAAGCTCCTCCCACGAGGAGATGGATCCCTCGGGGAGGTACATGATCTAGGAGCATGCGCCGTCCTTGAGGGCCATGGGAAACCATTTTGCCATGACCTTGTCGTTGTTGTTCGCCACTTTGATTCTCAGTGAGTAGAGCTGGAGAAACTCAGCGCGGTCGTGGGTGCCATCATAGTGTGGGGGCAGGTCGGGCTTGAACTTGACCGGCCAGACGATGCGGCACAGCTCGCGAGAGAAGGAAAGGCAACCCGCCACGCTCACGTGGATGACCCGTGTGAGCGGGGCCTGATCTTCACGTCCATCTCCCATGGCCTCCTGGGTGGCATGGTCTTGAGGCTGGCATGGCGATGCCAGCAGCGCACACGCGTCATACTGTGGTCGCTGCACGACCTGGTAGCTGGCCTTGTCTCGTGCCAGGGCCGATTCTCCATGATGCGGGCCATGCGGACGTGCATCGCGCGCCCTGGTTCGTCGCCAGCGTTGCATCAGAGCGGAGGTGGAGGCACATCATGAGCCACGTCACCTGCACGCGACGGTGGGGGCGGAGCGAGTGGGAGGCCACTTGGGCCCCACCTGCGGTGTTGACGAGCTCAGTGATGCAACCCAGCCAGGCATCTTAGCCCTCGTCGGCGGGCGGTAGCGCAGCAGCTCGCATGCTATGAGCAGCGTAGCCTGCGCATTCACCGGCCTGCGGCGAGTGTGGGAGGACAAGGCCATGATAGGGGTGAGGGAAGGAGTGGTGGTGTGGCTATCGCGCGGCACGGAAGTAGGCAGCAAAGAATCCTGCTGCTCACGAGTGGCAGGGTCGGTGGCAGCATTCACCACCGGGGAAGCGGAGCGGCGAGGGGCACCATGGCCCGCCGAGGCCGTCTGAGCGACGCGAGCGGCACTGTGCTCAGAGCAAACGCGGCAAGCTTCGTCCATGGACATGGCGAGGCGAGGACGGAACATTGTTGATGACAAAACAGAGGCTTCGACACGCCCCTACCCACTACTAGGGAAAAGGCTAGCAGTAGCACGGGTCTAGGGGCTATCAGTAGCGCGGGGCACCGCGCTACTGATAAGGCGCTACAACTAATGTTTATCAGTAGAGCTGTTTGACACGCGCTACTGCTATACCTACTTAGCAGTAGCGCTTTCCGTACCAGCGCTACTGCTAAGTGCTTTAGCAGTAGCATTTTCCTTTCCAGCGCTAAAGAGGCTACTACTATATTTTCTCATATCTTTTTTCAGCTGTGTATTGGCGATGTTTTTGTACAGGTTTTATATAGTATTCTAACCATATCATAAACATGCAATATGCTCACCATATGATACACATAATAGTCTCATTATATCATCCAACACAAATCATGTCGTCCCATCGGAATCACGATATAGCTATACAAGTTACATGACATGTCTCATCATACATAATGTAGTACTTCTTGAGGTGTCGGTTCATATCCCACTCTCGCACTAGCGTGAACCTAAACTAACTATCAGTTGTCGCTCGGAAACCGGAAATCGGTACACCTGGGCCTGACACTCCGGCCACTCATCGTATACTCCTGGCGTAGCACTTCTTCGCCATCGATGATCTATGCACCTGCATCGTCACATGAGTCGATGATATGCAATATATATAGTTGAGCAACAGAAAGAGACAGACTTGGCAAAAATAAAAGCAACATATCATAAGCATAAATAACAAAGTTCATCGTACCCAAAATGCCCTAACTAGAGTGATCTTCGCTAGTAGAGGAGGACGGTTTAATTACATCACAAATAAAGTTTCGTCGTGCATAACTCAAAGTTTCGTCATATAGAAAGTATGGACTAAACGAACACATTGTCATATATCATCAATCACTCCAACATGTCGTGCCATCCATCCAAGTCAGGGAGATAGTCCCCGAGCTTAGTGAAAGCCTTCAAGTCGAGACGTTGAGCGGCTACGCGTGTTCGGACATCTTCCTGCGACATTTGCCCTTCTTCATAGAACATCCCTATTTTTACGAGGACCTCCTTCATTATGATTTGGGAAAGTTCATGCTGGATGTGATAGAACTCAACTCAAAGTTGATGATCCAGGATATCTCCTAGGTTATTTGCCCATTGCAGAATATGGGCATCGCCGGATGTAGGTGACATGTGAAGGTTCTGCTGATCCCATCTGTACTCCAGCATGTGGTGTAGGATATAGAATCCATCACTAAGAGTACCACTCGGTTACTGGATGCAGCAAAAGTCGGTCTTATGGCCGAAGGCGGGCCTGCGGTTCCTTGTCTTCCTGGTCTTGATCTCTCCACCCCGTGTGTCGTAGATAAAGATAGCACTGTCGAGAATAGACTTGATGTGGGTGTAATCCTTTTTGTTCATGTTCTTCGACGAGTCCAAGTAAAGAGCATGGGAGAATTGGGGGTAAAAGGATGATGAGGACGGCGAGCCCGTGGCTGCGCAAAATAAGTACACCTCAAATTAGCCTCCACCGTGCAAATGAATGATTGAAATCGAAGGAAGGATATCTGCACGGATGACTTACATGGGATGATAAGGCACGAGAATCGTCTCCTTGTCCTTATTGGCGACCATGAAATCGGCGATGTAGTCCCTCGCGTATTCACGGTGCTCTGGGCAGACTGCTAAGAAGCCCTCGTGCATGAAGTACGGGTTAGCGACACGGATATAAGGTATCTGCTCAATCCCGATGATGTAGTTCATGTACAAAGCAAAAAGGTGAACAAGCGTAAAATCCAGCTTTTTCAAGTGAAACATGTCGAAGATGTAATCGAATAGAAGGAAGAACTTCTCCGCAAGGAATGTGTCGATGTACAACCTTTGTCGCGACACGTTAACCATGTAGAGTGGGTATCCTGGATTTTCTAAGGCAATTAGGCTTTTCTCTCTCCACAGCACATCGTCATGAAGTCTCCATAGATCATCGTATATGGCCTCTACCATTGCCTTAGGTAGGATCGGATGACCGGGGATATGAAATTTTGCCGCACTGGGGATAGCTATATAGTCTTGAACCTGAGGCTGCTGAGGCAGTTGGATCATAGAAGCAGCTTTGTTGCCTTTCCTCGATCTCTTCCTATGCTTCTTTGGTACTGGAAGGTTGTCTATAATATGTTCATCCTCCGGCAATTCAGGCACCGACTCATGACGCTCAAACCCTGAGTACTCATACTGCTGAGCCATCAATTCTCCATCGTCATAGGCGCCAGTATTGAGATATTGTAGAGTGTCATCCTCATCCTCATCGATGGCATTGATATCATGCATTGCTTCTTCGATGGCGGCGACGTCATCAGCGACTATTGGAGCCCCTGACTCACCCCGTCCGCTATCACTCGGCACGATAGGCGACACTAATTGGGTAGGTGGGGTGTTGATGTTCATACCTTGTTGAGGCTGTGTGGTCATGGGTGTGCTCCCGGCCACCTCCAGACGAAGAAGTCTCTTTGGCCACAACAGGACCCACCTCTTGCAATCGCCAAGCCGCCGCGGGGTCTTGTCGTCATCTCCCGCTAGTACTGGAGGAGCCAAATTCTCGTGGCTCAGTTTGACACTGGCCATGGAAACCTTGAAGACGTTAGGGGGGATTGGTCGGATGTGGAACAATTGTTCCTTCGGCTTCACTATCATTGCCTTCCCCACGTCCACCTTTTGGCCACTGATGGTGTACAATATGGTGCACAGGGTTACGTCAGCCTGCAAAGACATGTCTGCGACGTGAGACATCCGAAAGGCAATAGAAACGGGAGATTATACATTTATTGAAGAGGTCCGCTGTGACAGGTACCGTGAGGGCGTTGACCTCGGCCAAATACGAAGCATCGGCCAGCACGTCTAAGACGGAGGATAGGCTGCTATGAGCAGGTGCGGGAGCCGGTGCAGGAGCAGGTGCAGGAGCAGATGCGGGAGCCGGTGCAGGAACAGGTGCGGGAGCAGGTGCAACGCTAGTCGAGCTGCTCCCCAAGAAGTTGGAAAGGGGAAAGTCCACTTCATCCTTATTTGGATTTTGCCTGCTCCAACCGACGACAGCCGGAACCAAGACACCATACGAAGCTGCAAACTCCTGTTTTGCGGAAGCTACCGCAATTGCGACTGTCTCAGCTGATTTCTTATCAACCGCGGTCGCAACCTTCTTGTCGATGTTTTCTTCATTCAACCTCTGTCTTTCCTTTCTCTCCTCCGTGGTCTCAGGGTAGTACTTCTTCCACGTGGCACCGTCTCCAACACCGTGCACGCTCCATACGATAGCCGAGTGTCCACCAGGGTCCTTTCAATATGTTCAAGGCTCGGTTGAATGGGGTGTCCCACTTGGGCCTCGCCACCGCCTCAGACGGTGAGTCGCTTTCGGCCGCAATCCTGTGCTGCTCTCTCTGCAAAAGGAACAACGATCGTTTACAAATATGACTAAACATGCAGTCGAATTGATCAGAAGCTAAAATTACCAGCAGTCTCATGAACTACGTCGTGACTGCGTCTGTCTCAAAAACCTTCTTCACTAGGTCCCAATGGTACCGGGCCCTGAGGATGTCATGCTCCTGCGGGGCGGTGAACTCCGCCAAGGGGTCTGGGATGCCCAGACTTTCGCCTTCCACGTCCTCCTTGGCCCACATGGACCTCTTCCTCGCGTAACCATGGCTTCCGAGGTGGTGGCACCCCATGTTCCTCTCTTGAAGCCCCTTCATGTACTTTGACTTTTCTTTGACAGCTTCGGCAATGCAAGCCGCCTTGAATATTTCAAACTGCGCTTCTGTAATTGTCGGATTATCCTTTACAATCTCGGAGTAGCTAGGGTTCCTTTTTGTCAATGACCCTTGCTTTCACCCTTACTTTCCAGGCGGCCAACGCGTCGCTAAACTTGCTCATGGTGCGTTTATTTATCTTCTTCATTCCCGGGTCTTTATCTATATCAGTATATTTCTTTTCATCCCGGCCCAGGAACAAGAATACCTGGTGCAACTTCGTTAGGAGGGAGTGCTTCATATTTTCTATCTTCTTTAGTTTCTCATCATTGATGGTAGCGGTTATCCATACGATGCAACCTATTTGATCGCCATAGCACGCTCGCGCTTCCACATGCTCTTTTGGCTCAAATTTGCTGCCGTCCACCTCCGTGACCACCAGTCTAGTAGTGATGAGCTGATTTGGGAGTCGACGTCTCCTCTTCGGCTTCGGTTCTATACCGGCTTCGCCAGTCTCGGTGCCGGTCTCGATGTCGACTGGGTCTCAACGCCAGTCTTGGCGCCGGTCTCGATGTTGGTCTCGGATGTGACATGTGGGCCCTGCAACAACCATTGCTCAACAAGAAGGTTCAAATAATCGTCTGCCGCCACGTAGACATTGCAATCACCAGAACCCTGTCCTTCATCGTTGCTAGACTTCCTATGATTAAATCTAGTCAATTAATTCTAGACCTAATAAAATGAATAATGGCATAAAAAGGCCTATGTTTTGCAGGAACATTGATTCCTTCCCGGTGCGACAAATCACGGGCACTCGATATGTCCTAGTTTGTAGCACAAGTCATGCCGAAATTCACGGAAAATTTTAGCATGACCTTCGGTAAAAAGTGGACAAATCGAGCACCTGAAATTTGCCGGAACGGAAATGAATCAACATTCCGGCAAAACATAGGCCACTCGGCTTCATTCCCTGGAAAACAACAAAAGGCCACTTGGGCACAATCGAACCACTTCAATGTTGCATATAACATGAGCAAACACTATTGAGGAATTTGCATATAACATGACCACTTCAGTGAAAAGATATAATCAACAATGATGGAATATGCAAATGAACATCAATGACATATATCATATAACGTCAATATTGTTTTTCGTTTACATAGCACCAATTACTTTAACCAAGTTTTTGAAAAGAAAAACAATACTGTTTTCTGTTTATAGCTAAATGTCATAGCTACTGTTTTTATTTATAGCTAAATACTTTTGTTTTTTGACTAAAGCTAAAAGTCTAGGAAGGGATCATCTTTAAAATAAAACGTTTTCCTGGAAAAATAGTGGTCTTTTCAAAAACCCAAAACCTTTGCAAAATGACCTCACTAAACACTTCTCTGCCTAGGACAGAACCCAAATTCTGTTCTAGCTATTCCTCTCTCACACAAACACATTATTTTCTTTTCATCCAAATTGTTTTAGAGCAAATATTCCAACAATACTTGACCTTATTAGAAATTGCAAAGAAACACCATTTTCTCTAACCCTTCTTATCTCAACAAAATTTCCACAGCAAGACATTAGTACCTACACCCAATTTCATCAAAAATATTCAGGTCCATAGTCCAAATAATTCAAATTTCATTTGAAGGAAATTTGGACCAGATTCAGGTCCATAGTCCAAATATTTTTTTATAGCTAAATGCTACTGTTTTTTGTTTATAGCCTCTATTAATTTAAAGCTAAACACTAGTATAATTTATATACCCTTTGTTAATTTAAAGCAAAATGGAATTAATGTTTAGGCATTTACATCAAAATTTGCCCTAGATAATTTCCTAAAAATATTTGCTAATCTTTTTTCCTAAATGCTAAAAAAAGGCCTACTGCCCTAAACAAATCTAGTGTTCATATGAACATCACATCACAGCAGAGAGAGAGACAGAGATAGGAGGGCGGGGATAGGAGAGGGAGAGCCTTACGATCGACGGTGAGGGCGGGCTCCAACTCGCGCGGCGGCGGTCCTGGGCGGGCTCAGGCGGCAGCAGCGCTGAGGTCGAGGGCGGCCTCAGGCGGCGGCAGTGAGGTCGAGGGAGGCCTCGGGCGGCAGTGGTGAGGTCGAGGGCATGCTTGATCGACGGTGGCGACAGAGGAGTTGGGGGAGAGGGGGAGATCGAGGGGGGAAGGACTTAGCAAAATTTTGAGCCCGCGCAGGGTTAAGTCAAAATAGCAGTAGCATTGGCTGGCAAAAAGCGCTATAGCTAAGTTAGCTATAACGCTTTCTGCCAAAACGCGCTACTGCTATAGGAAGTAGTTATTTATTTCCCTTTTTCTTTTCTTTTTATCTAAGGAATGTAGCTATAGCGCAGGCTTATAAAACGCGCTACTGCTAGAGTAACTATAGCGCTTTGTGGCGACAAGCGCTACTGCTATGCCTTTCTCCTTTATTTTTATTTTTCTTTTGTTTATCTTTATATTTTCTTTTTTTCATTTCTCCTTTTTCTACTTCTTTCATTTTCATTTACTTTTCTATTTCTTTTCCATTTTATTTCCTTTTTTAGCAGTAGCGCTCTATAAAGGAAACACGCTGCTACAAGGCCCTTAGCGGTAGCGTGCTTTTCGCAGCATTGCTACCACTATTCCTAGCCTACCGGCAACAGTTTGGGAATTATAGTAGTAGCGCTTTTGTATGCAGACGCGCTACTACTACAGCCATATCTGTAGCGTCCTTTTTTGACAAGCGTTACTACTAAGTAACAGTAGCATTTTGTTCTAGGCAGCGCTACTACTATACCTCTGTGTATAAGGTTTTCCCTAGTAGTGACCTGGTGCGCCAAATGTCAGAATCGGGGCTCCGCGGACGCAAAACAGGTTCGAACTCTGGGGCGTGTATGAAGGACATCACTTCACGACGGTGCTCTGCTCACCACCCACGCGGCCTGATCTCACCGAGTACGCGCGAGCTGGGAGAAATGATGAACACGGCGATTTACCCGGGTTTGGGCCACCTTGCGATGTAAGACCCTACTCCTGCTTTGTGGTGGATTGGCCTCACGAGGAGGTTGAAGATGAACTAGTACAGAGGACGAGCTACCTCACGAGGGCTCAGAGGGTGAGAATGAATCGACTTTTTTCCTACGGTGGAGTCTAGCCTATATTTGTAGTGGCCTTGGTCCTCTTCCCTCATAGCTTAGGCGGGAAGGGATTCCACAGTGGTCAATTTTAAAAGGAGATAAGAGGTACATCTTATCCTGATGAAATGTGGTCTTCACCTGCAAAGCTCTGGCCGTGACACAGTGGTGGGCTCAGTGATGACATCCAGCTTGTCGAGCTCATAGTCTTGGTCTCATTGCACCGGAATAGAAACCTTTGGGGGCTCCCTCAAGAATACACGCTTGTCCTTGCTTCCTTAGCACCAAAGAGGAAATTGTCCTCATCTGCTCCCGCTGGCGCCCGCCTGGCCTTGGTCGTCATGGCTCACGTCATCGTGAACCTCATGAGGTGGGGCACCTACATAGAGATCTCCGCTCCTCGGCAGGCAGGCTTGGGGAGTCGCTCCTTGGGAGGTCTAGACGTCGTCCTCCTCACGAGGCCAGGGGTCCTCGCGAGGGCGTTGCTCATGGGGTCTCGCAGCTGGGTTGTACTGGGCCGTCATGAAGTCAAGGGCTGGGCCACAGGCAGGCAAGTCTGGGTACCCCCGATCCCAGAACACCGACATCAAGAAACTCACAAAGATTGTTAGGATAAAGAAACTTGCGGCGAATAACAGCAAGATCTTTGTTTGCACAATGAAGAAGACATCAGTCAACTATAGGATGGTACTAACTATTTTACCTTGTTTTTTCCATTGTGCCATTTCAAAATTTATAACAGTGATTTATGCATATCTTTGTTTTCAGTGCTTTCCAAAGTAGTTCACCGATGATTACCTCTCAAACCACCTACATGGTCAAGAGGCGAGGAAGGTATTCATTCAACACCCACGGTACAATATTGAAGTCTTCCTCAAGACGACGAAGGTTGGGTGGGAAATTATCCATAGCCACTGGCCTAAAGTTACAAGGACATTCAACATCACTGAAGGCTCAATATTCGCCTTCCGCTTCTGCAGTTTCCCATATGAGATTCATCAGTCTATTTGCCGTGTATGATGCTACTTTCCAAAGGTTTTCAATGTTGCATGTGAAACTTCATGCTACTGTGTAATGGCATAGCTAGTTATATCCCTACATGGTGTAACTGAGTGCTGAAGCTATCTGATGTAATTTGATTATGAAATCCTGGTTGCCATTATATGGATATGAAATATATGGTGTGTTTTATAAGAAATGTAAATTTGATTACTACATGGATTATCAATAATAGGCCAATTACCATGCTTATTGGGGTTTTCTATTGCATACGGTTTCTCTGACAACACCATGGGCGATGAACTCATACAACCCACACGGTTTCAAGAAAGTAGGCGTGTTGGATCAATTAACAATCACACACAGCATCCACCTGAGAATTGTTTGCGTTAGGCCACCTTGCACAAACATTTCCACATAAAAAAATGTGTGTGATATACATACGAATGGAAACATTTTTCTAGGATTCACTGGGTGGAATGTACATATGAATGGAAACGATTGGCCCTGTATAATTGTCTCTGATGCCTCGCTCGATCGAACACGGGTTCATTTTACCCGCGTGTGTGACCGGAGGGCCTATCCCCAACAGTTTTTGGGTCGTGTGGGAAGCCCCCCCTATTGCACACACTCACAAGGTGACGGTTTAAAACTCCATCACGGAAAGGGGGTAAAAACCGTTTGTATAGCACGTCTCTGCACCAGTGCATGATCACCAATCAACCCATAGGACAAAACGAATATACTCAAACATCATAGAGGTGCAACACATCATTGGATAATAGTATATAGCATAGAGCACCATGTTCAAGTAGAGATTACAGCGGGAAAAGTAGGGTTACACCGCTGCATAGAGGGGGAGAAAGATGGTGTTGATGGCGGCGAAGTTGTTAGTGTAGATCACTGTCATGATGATTCTCCCAGCGGCGCTTCGGCGCCACCGAGAGAGAAGGGGAGAGAGCCCCCCTCCTTCTTTTTCTTCCCTGGCCTTCCGCCTGGATGGGAGAAGGATTTCCCTCTAGTACTTGGCCTCCACGACCCTCGAGGGGCGGCAGCCCCTCTGAGATTCGATCTCTCTCTATTTTCCCTAGGTTTTCTTCTTTGCTTTTCGGGACTATTTTTCTAGCCAAGCACCATTTCTTAAATATCCTAAGATTTGTAACTCCGATCGGGCTAAACTTTAACATGTTTTTCCCCGATATTAGCTTCCTTGCGCTAGAACAAGAACTCCAACCGACTTACAGGGTGCCCACAAGCCACCCCAGAGCACCCTAGGGAGCGTGGGTGTGCCCCCTGCCTTGTGGAGCCCTTGGGACCCCTTTTACGTTGATTCCTGCGCCAAAAATTAAGATATATTCCATACAAAATCCACATAAATTTTAAGGCATTCCGGCTCTATGAATTTTTCACCTAAAAACCCCAAAACGGTATGTAGGATCAAAAGTATGTCTAGAGGGGGGGTGATTAGACTACTTGACCAAATAAAAATCTAGCCTTTTCCCAATTTTAGTTCTTGGCATATTTTAGCAACTTAGCACGTCAAGCAATCTTAACACAATTCAAGCAAGCATGCAAAGAGTATATGAGCAGCGGAAAGTAAAGCATGCAACTTGCAAGAATGTAAAGGGAAGGGTTTGGAGAGTGCAAACGCAATAGGAGACACGGATGTTTTTGTCGTGGTTCCGATAGGTGGTGCTATCATACATCCACGTTGATGGAGAGTTCAACCCACGAAGGATAATGGCTGCGCGAGTCCACGGAGGGCTCCACCCACGAAGGATCCACGAAGAAGCAACCTTGTCTATCCCACCATGGCCGTCGCCCACGAAGGACTTGCCTCACTAGGGTAGATCTTCATGAAGTAGGCGATCTCCTTGCCCTTACAAACTCCTTGGTTCAACTCCACCATCTTGTCGGAGGCTCCCAAGTGACACCTAGACAATCTAGGAGACACCCCTCTCCAAGAAGTAACAAATGGTGTGTTGATGATGAACTCCTTGCTCTTGTGCTTCAAATGATAGTCTCCCCAACACTCAACTCTCTCTCACAGGATTTGGATTTGGTGGAAAGAAGATTTGAGTGGAAAGCAACTTGGGGAAGGCTAGAGATCAAGATTTATATGGTAGGAATGGAATATCTTGGTCTCAACACAAGAGTAGGTGGTTCTCTCTCAGAAAATGTATGTTGGAAGTGTAGGCACGTTCTGATGGCTCTCTCCACGAATGAAGAGTGGGTGGACGGGTATATATAGCCTCCACACAAAATCTAACCGTTACACACAACTTACGTACCAATCTCGATGGGACCGAATCCTGAAACTCGGTCAGACCGATTTAGCAACTAATGTGACCGTTAGGATTTTCGATGGGACCAACATGTCAACTCGGTGGGACCGATATGGTTAGGGTTAGGGCATAACGTAATATTGGTGAGACCGATTACACAAACTCGGTGGGAGCGATTTTGGTAATAAGCTAACCAGAGAGTTGGTCAGGCAAACTCGGTGGGACTGATTCGCTCATCTCGGTTGGACCGAAATGTTACGAAAGGGAAACAGAGAGTTCGCATTGCAATCTCGGTGGGACCGATCGCTCATCTCGGTTGGACCGAAATGTTATGAAGGGAAACAAAGATATTACAATCCCATTTCAGTGAGACCGAGATCCCTATCGGTGAGACCGATCTGATTAGGGTTTGTGGCAGTGGCTATGACATCTGAACTCGGTGGCGCCGGATAGAAAGAATCGGGTGGGGCCGAGTTGGACATTTGGCTTGGGTCATTTGTGGATATGAGAAAGTAGTTGAGGGCTTTGGAGCATATCACTAAGCATTTTGAGCAAGCAAGCCATTAAGCAACACCTCATCCCTCCATGATAGTATTGGCTTTTCCTATAGACTCGATGTGATCTTTGGATCACTAAAATAGAAAATGTAGAGTCTTGTGCTTTGAGCTTGAGCCCATCCTTTTGTCCTTAGCATTTTGAGGGATCCACTTTTCTCATCCATGCCATGCCAATCACTGAGCTTTCCTGAAATATTTATCTTGAAGTAGCATTAGCTCAATGAGCTATATGTTGTTAGGAATTACCAAACCCACCCAGGTATACTTGCACTTTCAATCTCCCCCTTTTTGGTAATTGATGAAAACATATAGATCAAAGCTTCGACAAATGATAATAAGATTGAAAAACATTGTCGCTTTGAGAAGTATGTGAAAAGTAAGAGCTCCCCCTAAATTCGTGCATTATTTAAAATTTGCTTTGGACTGCAAATGCACAATGAGTTAGGATCATGGGTTACTCTTCCATGTCACATACATCTTGGTGGAGCGCTCAAAATGATAATAATTAAACACATGCACTCATCACCAAGCAAAGTGAATGATCATATGAGGATATAAGAGATAATATCATCCAACAAGCATTAATGTAGCATAGCATATGATCAAACACATGATCATCCAAGTATCTCACAAAAGGCATAAAGTATCAAGCACACAAATAATGAAGTTCAACCACCAAAAAGACAAGAGAGATCAAAAGCAACACTCTCTCTCGAAGCCTATGATCTATACATTTTTCTCCCCCTTTGGCAACAAGTTACCAAAAAGTTCATAGAAAATGCATAGTGCTAAATGACTCTCAGGCTTGGTCTTCATGTGATGGTGTAGAGATGGCTCCTTGGGCGAAGACTTCTATTGATGTAGCTGGAGCTAGTGGAGTGGGTACTGGAGCTGGAGGTACTGAAGCTATAGCTGGTGCAGATGATGTAGCTCTCGTGTCTGGAATAGGCACTGCAGCAGATCTCTGTCCTCTGGGCACTCTTGCAAAAGCATCACTGGTAGACTTGCCCTTCTTCTCCTCCACATCCTCCTGAAGTTGCTCAACTGCAGTTTGGATCTCAGTCACTTTGACATCAAGAGCATAAAACTTCTGCTCTATGATTCTCTCCAAGCTCTCCTGGTTTTGTGTCAGGGTGGCCAAGCCCTTCTCAATCCTCAAGGTGGAGGCAATCAAGTAGCCAAGCTAATCTTGCTTGCTCTTCAGGAAAATCTGAGATGCCTCTTCAGCAGTTGGCATCTTTGCAGCCTTCTCAGCCCTTGCCTTCTTCTTCTCTTGTGCTTGCACAGATGATGGTTCATTCTCATCCATAACAATGGTGTTGTCTTCGAAATCAAGGTAGATGGGCAGGTGCTCCTTGTCCAAAAGATATGTGCTAGTGCCCATCTTGGAGTTTATAAGCTCCTGAATGTGTGGGGCATACCCACAACTCCTCTTCTGATCAGCAACAGTCCTTTTGATTGTTTCCACAATCAGGCTCATGACTTTGAATTTCTGAGGCACATCAAATATATGTAGCAAGTTGATTGCATGGCCTCTGATCATCTTGTGATCACCTGACTTGGGCAGCAGAGTGTGCCTTAAGATCCAGTTGATGGTAGGCAATCCTGACAAACAGGTAATGTATAGATCCAAACTTATGTGTCTCTAGTGCAGTATCTGGGGTCTCTCTATACATGTGAGCCATAGAGTTGTGGTCTTTCTTCTTCTTGGCATAGACATCCAAGTCATCATCATTCCCTTTTGGAGCATTTATCAACTCAGACCATTCTTCAACTGTTGATTGGTACCTAGTACCCTCAGACATCCAGACTATCTTCCCATCTGGGTAGAAATGAGCTGTGGAGTAAAACTGCATAATGAGCTCATCAATCCACTTGGTGAGCTTCTGTCCAACAAAGTCATCTACTCCACAAGCATTGAAGCTGTCATACACTCTTGGATATTGCTCTTCATTCTTCCTGATATACTCCCAGTTAACCCATCTCATGTCACATACTATGGTCTTCTTGTCAAGCAACACTATCTCATAGAAATCTTGTTGTTCCTTAGTGTGGAACCTGTAGTCCACTACAGTTCTTCTTCTGACAGCATAGGGATCAGTCTGTCTCCACAGTCTCAGACCTGCATCCTTCCTGAGCTTCATATCTTCTGCAACTGGATGAGCATTATTATGATCAGGAAACTTGGGCTTCAACTTTCTCAAGACAAGTGAATCTTCATCTTCTTCAGCAGCTTCAGGCACTGGGGCCTTGTTCTTCTCTTCAGCTGGAATACTCCTTGTGTTTCTCTTAGGTGCAGACTTGGGCTTAGAAGCAGCAGCCTTGGGAGCATCTTTGGGCTTAGATGGAGCAGCCCCTGATCTTATAGCATCTCCCATCAGCTTCTGAGCTTTAGGTGCTGGTGCAGCAACCTCTTCCTCTTCTTCTAAAGAGTCTCTCCTCATAGAGGGCTTGCCAAGTACTTTGGCAGTAGTAGTTCTGACTCTCTTCTTCTTCTTCTTATCCTGGCCAGCAGCTTCATTATCAGACTCAATGGTGAACTTCATGGTTTCACCAGTGGCAACCTTCCTAGGTTTGGAAGTGGGAATTCTCCTAGCAGGTGCCTTCTTTTGCATTCCTGGCTTAGTGGATGCAGTTGTGCCATATTCCTTCTTCAGCACCTTCTTCTTAGAAGTGGCCTCATCCTCAATAGCAACATAGTTCTCATCTTCAGAATCTGAGGTTTTCTTCTTCCTTGCCCTGGTTGCTGCCTTGGGCAAATTGTTGGGTGTGCTCCTGCTACCCTCATCATAACTGCTAGAGGGACTAGTGCCCTCACTCATATGAACTTGCTCCTCAGACTTGTTCTGACTATCACTCTGATCTGACATGATGCAAACTCTGACAGCAGACCCTGTGAATAGATGTAGATGAGGTAGAGTGGATGCGCATCACAAAGCACAGAGGTTTTTGCAAAAAAATTGAGTCAAAAACTTAGTTTTAGTTTTCCACAGAAAGCATTTCGGAGCTACCGATTTGTAAACTCGGTGATACCGAAGCAGCTTTTGGAACCTAAACTGGTAAACTCGGTCAGACTGAGTCACAGTTCGATGGCACCGAGACTGCTAGGGTTTCACAAAGAATCGATCTCAGTCACACCGATTTGCAATTCTCGGTCAGACTGAGAATCACATGTGCAATGGCATGAGCCAAATCGGTGAGACCGATTTCTACAACTCGGTCAGTCCGAGATGAATTCGGCGGAAACCTAACCCTAAATTTTCAATCCAAGACTAATCTACGGAATTTGTTTGCTGGATAGGAAGATTTCAAACGTGGCAAGATTCATGGCAATGCAATGGCTAGGAATCGGAGTTAAGAATAGCGTAAAGTTCAAATCCATACCCTAATGCGGTGATGGATTTGCTACAGCAACAACGGCGGAGCAGAATCCCATTGACGGCGGCGGAGACCAGCGGCGGGAGGTCGCTGGCGAGGAGGAGGACGATCCGGAGACCCGAAGAGGCAGAGAAGGCTGTGCGCGGGCGAAGGGTTTCGGAAAAAATTCCAAATTTTGGCCTGGGGGTGTATATAGCCTGACCCTGTCGGTGTGACCAAGTGGAACAACTCGGTGGCACCGAGATGCATTACTGCAAGCAGTTACTACAACTCGGTGTGACCGAAAAGTTCAAATCGGTTGCAGTGAGATTGAAAACCTAGATCAACTTAGTGATCTCGGTATGACCGAAAAGGTTGAATCGGTCAGACCAAAACGCACAAAGAGGTTTTGGAAGTTTAAGTCTGACGAATCGGGGACTCCGAGTGCTCCTCACATAGAGTGGTTCGAATCTGACTTGATCAAACTTTGTGATATAGCATGAATAGAGTTTGAGACAAGAAAAGCATAGATTGCTAGAGAAGGTTCTTAGGCATTCTTGTCCATCCACTTGGCAAAAGAAAATAAACCAAACAATCAAGGCTACAAGTGGATGTCCTCGAATGAGTAAATTATGCAACCAACATGCTCACACAATAAAATGGCAAATGAAATATGTGACAAAGCATGCACAAACACTTCTAGCATCTATCAAGCAATTGGCAATGACTAGGTCATCTATATATGAGTATTTTGACTTCGGAGTCAAATGAGAACATTTGATCATAGGTCATACTCATCGTTTAAGCACAAGTGGGGTTACCACTTTTACATAAAGCATTGTTGTGTTCACACCATTAGAGTTGCTTTGGCTCAATTCTTTGAGTAAAGCTCCCCCTAGATGTGAGATCCCCCCTAAGAGGGATGAACTAACCTTGGGTTTTGTCGATGATGACTTCATGTAGGTGTTGAAGATGTGGATGCTCAATGTTGATGTAGATCATTCGGAGCAATCCATTGGAGTGAGTTGCACTTTCAATACCTACACGGGTTAGTCCCACAAGGAACAAACAAGGATATCCATAGACATAGAGTGATGCACACACACAAGATGATGTCTATGAAAGCATTAGGTTACCTTGTCCCTTGTCTTACGAACAAGAGGGTTTGTGACTCCTTGAACTAGTGAAAGATGTGGAAGTTGATTGCACTTGTCTTTGCCAAAATGATAAGAGTGAAATATGTTTGCGGAGTCACCCTCAAGAACTCTCTAGTTCTTCTTCTTCGGGATCCACATCGTCTTGATGGGAATCCTTGGAGTTGTAGTTGTACTCGATGAAGTAGAACTTGATGTAGTCTTGGGAACCCACTTGACCAAGGCCTTAGGAGCTTCTTCAAATGCATCAATCTCCTCTTGAAGCTTGTCCTTCCCTTTTTGCTTGTGGTCTTGTGGTGGAAGATCATCTTGAGCTTGTGTCCCTTTGAAAGAAGTAGGATCACACTTCTCTTGTTGAGGAACAAACTTCGTCTTGGGGTATTGATCTTCTTCCCACTCAACTCCATTATCATTGAACTTTCGTTCAAAACCAACACCTTGGTTCTTCCGGTGCCTTCCTTGCTTGCATACAATTTCCTTGAATTGCTTACTCCCGGCAAGGCTCTTGTAAACACCTTTCTCTATAATTCCCTTCAATAAGCTATTTTCTTTCTCAAGTGTAACTTGGCTAAGCGAATCATTAGTGGAATCAAGAGAACTACTAGAAGCAACAACATTGGATTTAGCATGATTATTGTTACTACTAGACACTACAAAAAAAAGACACATCCGTGACATTTTGGGCCGAACAATTTTTTTTCTGTCATACATAAGACACTTCTATGACGATAATTGTGACAAAACCCGGTATCATCATAGATGTGGTGGGCTCCTACTTCTATGACAAAAAATCATGACAGAAAATGGGCTTTTCGTCCTGGGCGGGCCGGAGACGTAGCTGCTTGATATTCTTTGGGCCGTCCATGACAGAAAAACCATGGTAGAAGCGAGGGGGAGGAAAATTTCGGGGAGTTGCCGGTTACGGTGGGAGAGCAATGCGCATTTCTCTCGTATAGGTACGCGTGTGTGTGCGAGGCATTGGCTCTAACTGAACCCGAGCGAGGCGTTAGGCTCTAACTGAACCCGAGCGATTGCACTGCAGGCTACGCGTTGCTGAACCTGAGCGATCGATCGATGGCTGTTAACTGAACCTGATGGAGCGATTCCTTCGCTACTGCTGCTAACTGAAGTCGATCAATGGATGAACAGTGAGCATTGCGGGGGGTTTGGATGAATAGTGAGCGGTGGCGTTGCCTCTGGATGAACAAGAACCCGTGGTGTGGAGGGTTGGATGAACAGTAGATAGTGGAGGGGTGGCCGTGGAGGGGTGGTTGAATAGGACCCCGTGGTGTGGAGGGCTGGATGAACAGTAGACGGTGGAGGGCTGGATGAACAGTAGACGGTGGAGGGGTGGTTGAACAGTAGCCGGTGGAGTAGCGCGCGGTGGAGGCTGGATGAACAGGAGCCCGTGGAGGCTGGAGGAGGTCGACGGTAGCCCGTGGAGGCTGGAGGAGGTCGACGGTGGAGATGAACAGTATCCCATGGAGTCCCGTTTTGCGGTACGCCACACCCCTCCCCCCGTTTCGACTGTAGCACTCCAACACAAGTCCGTTTCGTCCGTTTTGCGGTATGCCACACCCCTCCCGATCAACAGGACCCCCGTTTCGACTGTAGGAGGTCTGTTTCCTCCGTTTTGCGATACACCACACCCCTCCCGATCAACAGGACCCCCGTTTCGACCGTAGGAGGTCCGTTTCCTCCGTTTTACGGTACGCCACACCCCTCCCGATCAACAGGACCCCGTTCCGAACGTAGGAGGTCCGTTTCCTCCGTTGTGCGGTACGCCAGGCCTCGTTTCCATCGCCTGTTCCGTCCAAGTCGGTTGGCTCCCACGCGTTCTGTTGCCTCGAAATGAACACGACGCATTCCGTTGCCTCCCCATGAACACGACGCATTTCGTTGCCTCCCCATGAACACGACGATGACTCTGTTTCTCCGTTCCAACCCAGCCATGTACGTATGCGCGAGTAGGCGTTCGAGACCCCGCCCGTATGCACGTACATGGCCATATTTTCTTTCTTGCACCCTGGCCGCTGTACGTACATGTACATGCTACATGCGCGCCTCTACTACAACACATGCGCGCCTCTACTACGACACGTGCGCGCCTCTACATCGACCAGTATGTACGTACACGTTCGCGACCAGGATGAAAACGCTACGTATGCTTCGACCAGGTGGGTCCCGACTGTCACGCACTTCCGTGCCTGCGAAGATGTAGCTGGTGGGTCCCAGCAGTCAGGGGGGCGAATCGTTTTGTTTTTTGTTTTTTTTGCCCGGACGCACTTCCTTGCATGCGAAGGTGTAGCTGGTGGGTCCCAGCAGTCTGGGGGAAACATTTTTTTCACAAAATATGGTGGCCCGTCCGGTGGGTCCCCGTTGTCAGGTGGAGGAATAATTATTTTGCACATAATAAGGAGGCACTTCCTTGCTACGGCCGTGGACCCATCTGTCAGCCTCTCCATGTACAGTCCATGTCTGATGGAAGCCATTCCTTGACCATGTTGACCATGACGCGCCGAGAGCACCAGGGCGGTGGACGACGGCGAGGCCTAGGAAGGGGACGACGCGGAGCCGGGGAAGACGCGGCAGTGGATGCCCACGCGTAGAGGAGTACAAGGGTTCACTGGTTCGCTGCGGTGTGAGGCTGCCGTCGCGGCAGAATAACAGGGGGTGTGGGTGAGTGGAGGGATGGCCTAGCCAGCGGTGGGAGTAGTAGGGGGCGGTGAGGCCTCCGCCGCATCGCAGCCGGCCACGGGAGGCAGGAGCACGAGGCACGACCGGCGCTGGTTTGGGTGGCTGGAGCAAGAAGACCAGAGGTTGAAGAAGCACTAC
The DNA here is from genome assembly GCF_018294505.1 of Triticum aestivum. Taxonomy (NCBI): domain Eukaryota; kingdom Viridiplantae; phylum Streptophyta; class Magnoliopsida; order Poales; family Poaceae; genus Triticum; species Triticum aestivum. Next base: position 437,407,131 of record NC_057804.1, on the reverse strand, counting down.
GGCCGTTGGATGGACATCGTACGGTCACTGGAGCTAGAATCATGCATATTGACTAAGTTGACAAAGCCCTCCGTCCCCATCAACTTAGTAGGCCCACAAGTCAGCCTGCCACTATACTGGGTCCTAGCTAACAGGGGGAATATTCATTTTTTTGTGCGTAATAAGGAGGCACTTCCTTGCGTGCGAAGATATAGCTGGTGGGTCCAAGCTGTCAGCGGCGGTAACATTTTTTCGCGAAATACTGAGGCCCTTTTGGTGGGTCCCCGATGTCAGGTGGAGGAATCATTATTTTGCGCGTAATAAGGAGGCATTTCCTTGCGTGCGGCCGTGGACCCAGTTGTCGGCCTCTCCATGTACAATCCACTTCAGATGCATGTCGATCGTTGACCACGTTGACCAGGCCGCGCCGAGAGCACCAGGGCGATGGACGACGGCGAGGCCTAGGAAGGGAACGACACAAAGGCAGGGAAGACTCAGCATTTGTTTCCCACGCGGAGGGGAGTACGACTGAACGAGGGTTTACTGGTTCGTCTGCCGTCGCCAGAGAATAACAGCACGTGTGGGTGAGTAGAGGGATGGCTAGGCCAGCGATGGGAGTACGGTGGGGCAGTGAGGCCTGCGCGGCAGCACAGCCGGCCGCGGGGAGGAGGGAGCAGGCAGTCCCGCCGGCGCTTGTTTGAGCGGCTGGAGCAGGAAGAGCAGAGATTGAAGAAGCACGATGGCCGTTGGATGGCCATCCAACAGTCACTACTTGTGTGTCGACCTTTTTTTAGGAAAGCCTCAAATCTGTGGAAAATAGCATATAGCCCATCTGTCATTATTTCTAATAATTTACAGCCCATTTGCTAATTCTTAAGTTTTTTTTGGAGCCCATATTCTTTTTGTTAGCATTACAGCCCATATTGTGGCCATGGTTAAAAAATTATACGAAATTTTGCATATTTCGGTGCGGTCCGAACTGTTTTTAATCCCGAAATTTCGACTCACTTCAAATTAATTTTAAAAATAAATGTATATCAATATAAAATCCAACAAATTCTCCACGCATAAAAAATAATGTAATTTAAAATCTCGAAATGAAAAAAAGATATTTGAAACTAATTGCCGGTTTGATGTGTTTTAAAAATGTACAGCCCATTTCTCATTACTGATAGGCCATTTTCTCGGCCAGCCGAATGAAGCTCTCCTCATCTTGAAAGATTTGCAGCCCAACAGGCCTGACAAAGCGACTTACTTGGCAAATCACAAAAAAAAACTAGGTTGTGGCCTTGGACCCAGCTGTCAGCCTCTCCATGTACAATACTCTTCCGATGGAAGTTGGTCGTTGACCACATTGACCACGCCGCGCCGAGAGCACCAAGGCGGTGGACGACGGCGAGGCCTAGGAAGGGGACGACGCGGAGCCGGGGAAGATGCGGCAGTGGATGCCCACGCGGAGAGGAGTACGAGGGTTCACTGGTTCGGCTGCGGCGTGAGGCTGTTGTCGCCGCAGAATAACAGGGGTGTGGGTGAGTAGAGGGATACCCTGGGCCAGCGGTGGGAGTAGTAGGGGCGGTGAGGCCTCCGCGACATCATAGCCGGCCACAAGAGGCAGGAGCACACGGCACGACCGGTGCTGCTTTGGGCGGCTAGAGCAAGAAGACCAGAGGTTGAAGAAGCACTATGGCTATTGGATGGACATCGTACGGTCACTGGAGCTAGAATCGTTCATATTGACTAAGTTGACAAAGCCCTCCGTCCTCGTTAACTTAGTAGGCCCACAAGTCAGCCACCCACTATGGTGGGTCCCAGCTAGCAGGGGTATTCATTTTTTGGTGCGTAATAAGGAGGCACTTCCTTACGTGTGAAGATATAGCTGGTGGGTCCGACCTGTCAGCGGGGGGGACGTTTTTTTCGTGAAATACAGAAGCCCTTCCCACGTATAGTGCATGTATAGTGCGTAATAAGGAGGAACTTTCCTTGCGTGCGACCATGGACCTCGTGGGTCCCAGCCGTCAGGCTCTCCACGTACAGTCCTCTTCCGATGACTCTCGTATGTTAACCATGCCGCGCCGAGCGCACCGAGGCGGTGGACGATGGCTAGGCCCCAGACTGGAACGACCCGGAGATGGGGAAGACGCGGCAGTGGAGTCGTAGATATGATGAGGAGTGGGAAACTTGACTAGTTCGGGTGCGGGGTGGGCCTACACTCAGCAGAGAATAACACGAGGTGCGGAGTGGAGGGATGGCCTGGCCGTCGGCGGGGTAGCGTTTCACTGAGGAGCGCAAAACAACGCCGCTGGACGCCGAAGGCTAGAGCAGGCGGTTCCGGCAGCGCTGGGGGAAGAAGACGAGAGATTGAAGAAGAATGTCGGCCGTTGGCTGGGTGAAAATATCATGTTGGGCTAGACGGAGAAATGTTATAAAAACATAAACACATGATTGCACGTCAGTAAAATCTTTGCAAGCTTATGTACGCAATCACTAGGAGTTAACTTGGCAAGTTATATATAAACAATTATTATTATTATTTTGTAAGAACTTTTAACTTACGAAATAAAATATCATTTTAATTTGATGAGTTAATAGTATGTGGGGTGTTATTATTTTTTAGGCTAGACGTGGGACAGTTGAGTTGGTTCTAGGGGAAAGTACTGGGAGAAAACTCAGTTTACATCGAAAAAGAAAGTGGGAGAAAATTCAGAGACCTGCTGGGTCCACCTGAGGAGAGGAATATGTTGGGAGGAAGGAGATTCAAAGCACGGCAGCCGAGTGAACTAGTTTTTTTTACGGACAAGTGAACTAGTTTACATACATAAGCAAATAGCCACTAAAAAGCAATCAGGTTAATGGGTTCTTAAAAGAAATATTTCGGACAAAACAGATAATTACGACACATAGGCTAATGCATGAAACACTCAGATGATAAAGGTGCTTATAAGCAGATAAAGTACAACATCTAGACCTTCATGGCACGCTTGATCATGACGCTGCGGTTGTCGCTGTACTCGTCGGTTACGGGAAGCAGCCATGCCCTCATGTCCAAGATCTGCCTGTACATGCCGTAGCATGCATATGCGTCCTTGGCCGCGTAGGTTATGTAGGCTAGATTCAGATGTACCTCCCACGTGTTCAGGTCGTCTTCTTTCATGTTGGCGTATCAGGGGTCGATGATGGTCTCAGCGAGGTCAACCACGGAGTCCTTCTCCTGCCCGTTGCTGATGATCTTGTATTGCTTCTGGATGTCGACAAGCTTGTTGCACCAGATGGCTGAATCGTCACGTTCTTCCTTCTCTCCACCGTAGTGAAGGTGCAATCGGCGCTACCGATGAAACGGGCGAATGCTCCAGAACCTGGTGCAGCCATAGGACTGGGGCGAGGCAGAGCTTCATCCAGTCAGTATCGTTGGTGTACATCACATTCAACTTGGTGCAGCCATAGGACTGAACGGAGAACTAACTCCTTGCTGAAGTCCATATCCAGCAGGCTCACCCCTCGGATCACCATTGGAGTCTCTTCGAGTGAACGAGTGTGTAGGCGGCGGCAGCAGTTCGTTTTTTTAGCTCTTGGGGAACTGGATTCAATAGTAAGTTGAGTGTGTACAGGCGACAACAGTTACTACCCCTCCCTCGTCCGCTGCACGCCTGGCAGAAGATGCACCCTTGGCGCATTCAAACCCCTCCATTAAGAAACCTACTCCGGCCACACGTCGGTTCACGAGCGGGTCTGTATTGGTATTGTAATAACAGGAGTTAGTGGTCACTTTACTTAAATTTAATTAGCTTTAATAGAAATTTATACTTAAAACAAGCAATGCATTGGCTCGTTCTATCAGTGCCACGGGATCAACATGCACAACAATTAGAATTATTATTCTCAGGACGCACACGATCAGCACATTTGTCGCACTTTCACAAAGATAATACTACCAAGTTTGAACTGTTTGTTATGGTTGCTATCCTCTGCATCATCATGTCATGTTTCCCAGCTTGCAAGATTCAGAACCAACAAATAAGATCCAAATAATAAGTACAACAAAGATGCCTACACATCTCATTGATTCCCAGCTTGAAAGATTCAGAACCAACAAATAAGATCCAAATAATAAGTACAACAAAGATGCCTACACGTCTCATTGATTCCCAGCTTGCAAGATTCAGAACCAACAAATAAGATTCAAATAATAAGTACAACAAAGATGCCTACACATCTCACTGATTCCCAGCTTGCAAGATTCAGAACCAACCCATTAGAGCCTTTTGATAAAGTGAATATCGGGATTAAATCCATCTTGACTAGCCAGGTCATACAATCGAAGAACTTGGCCAATGCTCTTGACCGTCACAACATCTGTAGTAGAGTATTCATGTTTGCACATCATGTTTTCATAGCACAAACATGGAGACATGAGAGCATGGTTTCACTTTAGTTGAACCATTTTGTGCAGTTCCACCAAAATTGAGAGATGTTGCCCACATGACATTTTAGTTGAACTGCACAAGACACTCATTCCAAAAAAGTGTTTTGTGCAGTTCACCAAAAGGTCACAATAGCAACAAGGTGAAATGAATATCCCTATCTGGACAAAATGATAGAAAGTAAACAGTTGCTGGTCAATAAGAATATACGAAACATATACAAAATGAAAAGAAGCATCTTAATTATATTCATGGCAATCACACAAGGACAGTAGAAATTTTAAAACGACAGCAATGCTTCATTTTACCAGAAGCATTACGATCAACAATGAGATTCCTCAGATATGGGATTACTTTAATGGTGGCATTGCTTGTTTACCAGACAAAGTAAATCAACAGCAGCTAAAGAGTTGGTTTAAGGGCATGGGACCGTGGGGACACCAGGACACTCAGCAGCATAAAGGAGCACTTACTTATCATACTGGGGAAAACAGCAGGAGTGCCATTTGTAACACAGTTTAATTGCATCTTATCACTGGAGGCATTAGATTAACAATAACAGTGGTTAGACATGTCCCTAAGGTAACAGTGTGATCGCTTCATTTTACATGCGCCCTTACAGCAAAAGGTTGGTTTACCCGCAAAAAAACAGCAAAAGGTTGGTATAAGGACATGCGATAGTGGACGTATCAGCACAATGTACCTACAAGGAGGCATAAAGTGGTGATGCCGAGCTTGTTCACGCTATGTGAGGGCAGCAAACCTAATCCTGGACACCTTTTACTATGTGAGGGCAGCAAATCTAATCCTGGAGACCTTTTACTATGTGAGGGCAGCAAATCTAATCCTGAGACCTTTTACTATGGCAGGGCAGCAAATCTAATCCTGAGACCTTTTACTATGTGAGGGAACCAAATCTAATCCTGAGACCTTTTACTATGTGAGGGCGGCAAATCTAATCCTGGAGACCTTTTACTATGTGATGGCAGCAAATCTAATCCTGGACATACTCTGTTGACTTGTCCACCAGCCGCCACTTTCTATCCTTTTTTCAACCAATAATAGATCTGTTCCTTATCCAGTTTGTACTGCGTTTTCCATTATTTCCCTTTTCAACCAAGAGACCGGTTGGGTATCCGGTCTCTACTACTTTCACCATATTATTTCCTCTTTGAATCAAGTCCTAGATTCATGCTACAACTTTCCCCCCTTTCTTCGTTGTTTGAACAAAGCCCTAGATTCGAATGCATGAAGTAGCTTTACCTCTAATAATACTAAAAATTTAGGTGGCTTTGGAAGAGCTGATGGGAGTAGAAAAAGATGCACATGCAGACACGTGGGGAGCTGGGGCAGTAGAGCAAGGCCACTTTTGAAGAACTTATACCTGAGGGTCGCCAGGATGTCAGCGGCGGCAGGTCGGATCTGCGGACAATACGGCAGGGAGGAAGAAGGGTCGGAGGACCTCCCGAGCCGGCGCTATGTCAGAGAGAACGGCACGGGCAGAGGATCGGGCCCCTCCGGTAGCTGTGGGTTTCCTCCCTCGGCGGTGATGACCGCGTGAACGATGCACCTTTTAGTCCTCTACACACACACCGGCCGAAGGGATCCGGCCGGATCTGTGACCAGCGGTGAGCAGAGAGAAAATGTCGCTACCGCTGTCTTGTTTATATCTAGAGAGGATGAGAGAATGAAGAGAGCAACCCTAGTAAAGCAAGCGCTCAGGCCCCTGCGTCTAGATATAGTGGAGTGATTATCTTTTTTCTCTCCACAACAAGCGTTTCAATTTGCGTACGTGGCATTAAAGAAAAGAAACTCTCTATTTAAGGTGACTACTCTACGACTCCTACTTACTACTACAGTACTCCCCGCCCCTCCATTCATTGAACAACCCCACGGGTGAATAAACATATAGTAAGTACTGTATTTATATAGAACGAACAAGCTCGAACTATTTTCGTGTAGTTAAAAGTTGAGGGCGGGGCTTTTCCCAGGCAGTACGCGCGGCAGTTTTCGGGTAGGCGGTTTGACAGAGAGGCGAGGAGGGTGAGCGAGTGGGGCTGTGCGATTTGATAGCGCGTTACTGCTGGAAAGACTTGTGATATGACCACTCACTATAGTCATGAATTATTGGCGCTCTGACCGGGGTGATGCCCCCCTTCCGTTCCGCGCTCTAATATGGTGCATGACACGTCGACCCGGATGCTGGCTCTCCCACATGTCGGAGTAGTAAGAAGGAGCAAAGAATGATGCGGTATATACTAGTACTATACTACTCCCTCTGTTCCTAAATATAAGTCTTTGGAGAGATTTCACTATGGACCACATACGAAGAAAAATGAGTGAATCTACACATAAAATGCATCTATATACATCCGTATGTGGTCCACAGTGAAATATCTACAAAGACTTATACTCCCTCCGTTAGGAAATACTTGTCATTGAAATGGATGTATCTAGATGTATTTTAGTTCTACATACATCCATTTTGATGACAAGTAATTCTAAATGGAGGGAATATTTAGGAACGGAGGGAGTACTACTCAGGTCGGAGGAGTGCGAACCACGGCAGCCCAGTGAACCAGTCGTGCGAACCACGGTAGCCCAGTGAACCAGCAGTAGAAAACAATGGAGTTAGAGCTAGTTTTGGTTAGTTGGGGCTCAAATAACCCAAAAGTATCCAAACAGGGAGGGTTAGAGTGGGTTAGTTCCATCTAACTCAACTATCCCAGTGGAGAGGTGCTTATTTGGGTTAGAGTAGGTTAGAAAATAACTCTAACTTTAACTGTGTTAGAGTATCCAAACAGGGATATGGCCATAAAAAACAATGTGCTACGGTCCACACTGTAGCATGTACAGTAACACTAAAAGAGAGGGGTTAGAGCTAGTTTGGGTTGAAATAGCCTCAAATTATCGAAACAAGAGGGGTTAGTTTGAGCTAGTTTGCTCTAACCCAGCTAAAAAAACTAGCCCGGTGAAGAGGTTCCAATTGGGTTGGTTATCCTGGGCCCACTAAAAGAGAACTAAAAAATCTCACCTGCCCGCACCAGATCGCTCCCCTAAAAAAATCTCACCTGCCCGCACCAGATCGCTCCCCCCCCCTCTCGCACGACTCCTCTCTGTTCCCCATAGGGCCGCCCACCCAAGTGTCGCTCGCCCTCTCTCTCCTTCGGCTGCCCTCTCCTTCCGGCCTCCGCCGCCCTACTCCGGCCGCCCTCTCCCTCCGACCTTCGAAGGTTGCCCCGCTCCCCCTTCACCAGTCGTTTTTCTCCCTCTGTCGTGCGCGGCGGCGGCGGCGCATCTACTAGGGAGGTCGCGAGAGGGGTGAGTTTGTTCGTTCCTTCTCTGTCTCACGGCCATATCATTGATCTTGCTTGCTCTAGCGCTAATTCTGATTTGGAAAAGTAGATCCTGACCAAACTTGCTATAGATTTGTGGTGCACGCGTGGAATTGTTTGATGCTGCTTGAGGAGGTAATAAATCTTTCTAGAGGCCCAAAGATTCAGGTCACCTTTCTAGGTATTTCAATTTCATGCTTGCATTATTTGTAGAGGCCCAAAGATTCAGTTCACCTTTATAGGTATTTGAGTTTCAGGCTTGCGTTATTTCTAGAGGTCCAAAGATTCAGTTCACCTTTCTAGGTATTTCAGTTTCAGGCTTGCATTATTTCTAGAGGCCCAAAGATTCAGTTCACCTTTCTAGGTATTTCAGTTTCAGGCTTGCATTATTTCTAGAGGCCCAAAGATTCAGTTCACCTTTCTAGGTATTTAAGTTTCAGGCTTGCATTATTTCTAGAGGCCCAAAGATTCAGTTCACCTTTCTAGGTATTTCAGTTTCAAGCTTGCATTATTTCTAGAGGCCCAAAGATTCAGTTCACCTTTCTAGGTATTTTAGTTACAGGCTTGCATTATTTCTAGAGGCCCAAAGATTAAGTTCCCAGTCGGCGGCAAGCGGCCCTACTACCCATGCCGGTGTCGACCTCAACTCGCAAGGGCCGGCGTCGGAGGGGTTCCCGGGGCTTGGGCTCTACAGAGCCTTCCTCCAGAGCAACGATGGCGAGCTCCTCCCTCGGTGCGTGAGGGGCTTCGGGCTCCCTCCCTATCTTGAACGACTTCCATGATGAGTTAGCTCATTCTTTGTTTCATGAAGTGTTTTTTTATTTTGTGAAGCTTGATTGACGACTTGTATGTTTAAGTGGGATATCTCATTTGTATGGACAAAGTAAAAATTATCATGTTTTGCATGCTTGATTTGTATAGATGGTTCGTTTATGTCAATTGTTTGCGGGAGGAGGCCACAGAAGAGCCGGCCACACCAAGAGGGTGCTTGGATCCAAGGGACTTATTTTAGTCTAACTAAAAATAGGGTCCAAAGTAGTCAAATGATTGAGATAGAGCATTTGTTGTCAATCTAACCCTGCCATCCATACACCTCTTTGGTTTAGAGTTAGTTTAGGGTTAGAATCTAACTCTAACCTCTAACTGAGTTAGAGTTCTTCTAGTCTCAGTTCATCGCCATCATACTTTCCCCATTCCTGTGTTTTCAGTATCCTGCGAATCAAAGAGGCCCTTTTTCGGGAAAAATCAAAGAGGCCCTTAGACTGGTTTAGGTCCGGTCATTTTTTTAAACGTGTTATGTCCAAAATTTAATGAACGTGCTCCAGTTTCCATGAAAATAATCCGGTTTCATGTAGTAATTCATTGATTTATTTATTCTTCTACGGGGGGTTTGCATGTAATTCGTGAGGTCTGAAATGTAAAGTACCCCGGCATATGCTCCGAGTCGTGCACGCACTATGAACCAGATGCTCTATGTCCCACATGTCGGCGAATGGGAGCACATGGAAATAGCCTAGGAATACATATAGGAGGATAAATGCGTGAAAAAATATGTACTGTGAAGCGTAGCCGCGGTTCGAAAAGTAGACCTAAAGTGATGACAGCTATAGGTTGCACGCACCCAACTAGTGGTACTAGACATACGACTAATTTTTTCCTCAAAAAAAGAGAGGCATGAGTGCTCAGTACTCCTATTCTATAAACACGAGTCCCATCTGACAACAGCGTCCGTGCTACAGCTAGCTCTCCTCCCTCGTTTCTCTCTTCTAACTCTAAACTCGACCGACGCCCGGTGGGTGGGGTGGGTTTGCTCAACTGCGGCCCCACTTCACAGTGAAAATGTTACAACTGGAATAAAAAATGCCATATACTCCCTCCGCTCATAAATATAAGCCTTTTTAGATACTACTTCAAATGGAATATGTATGAAGACATAGTTTAGAGTGTAGATTCACTCATTTTTCTCCGTATGTAGTAGTCACTTGCTGGAATCTTCAGAAAGACTTATATTTGGGAATGGAGGGAGTACTATACTAATAAAACATTAAGGCCACGAGGCGATGCAGTGCTGGTTACAGGAGGCAAGAAGAACATATGCATCCATCAACGACGGCCACCTCCTCAACTCAGGGCGCCGGCCCACCGAACGGCGCCTAAGTAGCAGCGGCTTTCGTGGCCAGGTCAACGTGCTTCTGAACAATGGCGTCCAAAGATTCCAGCCGCTGGAAGAAGGCCAACGTCTTTTTGTCCTTGCTTGCCTTGTAGTGGCCTATGTAGATGATTTCCTTGTAGACGTGGATGTGCATGTCGACGGTTTCTTGCATGGCGAGGCGCTGCACGGCGAGCGCAGCCTCGAGGTGCACATTCTTCGTCGCGACCTCCGGCACCTGTAGGCCACCAGGGCTTGAAAGAGTTCGTCACCATGTAGGCCGATGAGGGTGGCAGGCAATGAGGAGCCTGGGCGCGCGGGCTGGAGCAGTACGGCAAGGTCCTCCGCGCACTTCTTGACGACGGTGAACTTGCGGATGGAGTTGACCATCATGTCGTCCATGTGAGAGGCGAAGCTGGCGTCAGCGAGAGCTACGATGCCTGCGGTCACCGGCACCGTCTGGAAACGCTGCATGGTGCGGGGTCGCAGCCCGGCGCCTTGGATGATTTGGCACAGCCGACTGCCGCTCGCGTCCATCGCCTCCATAGGTGCTTGTGGCTTCTGGTCACTTGGTCTTGGATTGGAGTGACCAGTGTTGCACAGAGACTTGGGAGTAGATGGAGTGGAGTGGTGGGGCGCCTTTACTATATGAGAGTCCAAACTCTGTTGCATTCACATCGTGCTGGCTCTAGTCTGCTTCTCCAATTAATTCCCTCTACATGTAATTGAGGATGCATCATTGACCGTTCAACGTCTCAGGAACCGCTACCCTCTTCCTCCTTGGCATTCAAGCACCTATGGACCCGTCGACGACGAGGTGCCTATGGTGACTTTGTAAATTTCAAGATGATGGTGTCATGCGTGTGTGCGTTCATAGGGGTGAGTGTATGCGCGTGTATATGAGCGCTTCCGTCTGTACTGTGTCAAAAAAACATAAATGCGTGTCAAAAAGAGACTAGTCAGTATACTCAATATTGTGCACCTCGGAGAGGAAAACGATGGAACTAGTATGTATTTATTTATGGTGCAGATTCACTCATTTTGCTCCATATGTACTCCGTCTCGGTGTAGTCTAGTCACTTGTTGAAATCTCTAGAAGGGCAAATACTCCTTTCTGGTTTACAGGGCTATACTAGCAAGTAGTTGTACGTACTAGTACAATAGTGGGATCACATAGCAATTTTGTATCATGCAAGAGCATGGCTATATGCGTGCTCCAATGTTCGCAACTGCAACATTCGGTTTGCGCTTGGCTCTTCGCCTCTTCGAGAAGACGAACAATGATGTTACTACTACTGCTTCTACAGTGTCGAATCCACTGCTGCATGTCCGTCCACCGCGAGCGGGACGGATAGCTTGTTGTAGAAGCACTACTACTAAGGAAAAGCTTGTCCTTGTTTGCGAGCAACCGCGCGCATGGGCGAGGGAGAAGGCGTGTAGTAAAATCAAGCTTCTCCTCATTTTACGAGTTGACGCGACACATCATAGCACTGGCCCCACATGCTTGCCTCTAAACTTGGCTGAAAGACCCGCAGTGTACAATATATTTGCTGCAACCTCTAGCATTTACCCACCACAAATTAAAATATATGTGGTCGTATGCATCGTTCTGATGCAGAGGCCGGGGAGTCCCCCCTTTTCGAAAAAAAACAAATTAAAATATATATTCCTGTCTTGACCAGATGAGCATGCAAACTACAATCACTAGGGTGACAGGTAGGGCCAGAAGACTATTTTAATTTAAAAAAAACTTCAAGACGGCCACATAGCATGGAGCCGACCCCGATTTTAAGCTTACAGGCACGGTACACGCTATCTAGACTACTCTACACATGAAACTGCCACACAAGCGTCCGGGCTGCGCTTGGCTCTTCGCCTCTTCGGGAAGTCAAACAATGATGGTGTACTACTGCACTGGAGGAGTACTACAGTACGCTTCTGGCCATCTGACACCGATTGAACTGCTGCATGTCCACCACGTGCGGGATGGAGAGCATGTAGCGAAAGCTTCTCCTAGTCTTGCCAGCCACCACGCTCAAGGGCGAGGGAGGGACGCTCCTGTCTTTGCGTGTATGACAGGTGGGGCCGACAGGTGTGTGGCCAACCTGTCATACAGCCAAAGGCAGGTGCAGTTAAGTCCGCGAGGGAGAGGATAATCAAACTTCTCGTTGATGTACGAGTTGGCGCGACACATCAAAGCACTGCACTTGATATATTTCAATAATTTGCGTTTACTGATGCATTAATTACAACGCATACATGCATCCCGTGACTCTTCTTTTGATAGTACTTGCATGTGTTGATCTAATGCACCTTGAAGTAGTACTCCCTCCGTTCCTAAATTATAAGTCTTTGTAGGGATTCCATTATGAATTACATACGTATGTATATAGATGCATTTTAAGTGTGGATTCATTCATTTTGCTCCGTATGTAGTCCACCTAGTGAAATCTCTATGAAGACTTACTCCCTCCTTGTCGCGAAAATGGATGTATCTAGACGTATTTTAGTTCTAGATACATCCTTTTATGAGACGAGTAATTCCGAATGGAGGGAGTACATTTAGGAATGGAGGGACTATAAAATATGTTCTCAAGTTTGCCCAAGTGCACCCAAATGTTCTCAAGTTGACACAAGGGACTTCAACCTTCGGTAGACCTCTTCCACGGACTCATCCTCATTCCTCACAAAGAGATTGACTTCTTGCTTGAGCAAAGCCAGTCGAGATCTTCGAATTGCTTCATCTCCTTCGAGAGCCTCCTCAAGGCAATCCCATATTTCCTTTGCGGTTTTAAGGAGAGCAATGGAGTCACTATAGTCTTCGTCATAGTGGTGCACAACATGTTGTGTGTGGTTGCATTTAGTTGGTCATCAACCGCTTCTCTTGGAGTGAGATTCATTGGGTCCTTGGGGTTGAATCCATTGACCACAATCCACCACAGTTGAGTGGAAGCACTGCGCATGTAAGACTCCATATCTAGCTTCCACTTAGCAAACGCATTATCTTTCAAAGGGGGCGGAGGCCCAACCAGATTGATGTGAGGATGTCGCAAAGGTTGAGGTGAGTAAAAGTGTTCCACGAATTGTACTTGGGAACTTGAGTATGAGCCGGAGATGCAAGAGTTTCTCTTGAGTCATCCGCATCATGAATGGCATTTGGATCAAATGAGTTTGATGCGTATGTCGATGGCTTTAAGTGAGCATCAATTTCCTCCTTGACCGAGGACCAAACTTCTTTCAACATAGAGGCTTTGAGGTCCACAAACATGGAAAGAATATCGGCTGCAGTCAAAGGTGCACCCGGGTCAATAGGAGCGGCGGGAGCAACGACTGGGGCACCAAGTTCCTCGGGCGCGGCCGGGGGTAGGTTTTGACCATCCTCCACAAAAGGTGTGCCACCTCCCTCATTCCCTAGATCGACCATATCTTCTAAGGTTGTAAAACCTTATATTAGAGCACAAGGCTTTGATACCAATTGAAAGGATCGATACGGTCGACTAGAGGGGGGTGAATAGGAGACTGCAAATTTCAATCTTTCTTGTCAATTTTAAGGCTTAGAGGATAAATAGGGTTCACTAGATATGCAACTAGGTGAATGCAACTTATATGACAAGCAAGCTCCAAGCTAAATATGGTAGGCAACAATCTAAGTAGCAAGACAACAAGCATAAAGCAAAGTAAGGTGTGGGAAAGGATTAATCACATGTGAGATGAGGATGCGAATTTTATCCCGAAGTTCACTCTTCCTTGGGGAAGAGCTACTCTCCATTTGGAGCGGTGCCGGAGCCAAAGCTTGCGGAACGCCACTGAAGGCTCACCGTAATCTCCTTCGAGTCACCCCCAAAGGATGAGCCTCGAATCACTCGGGGTTGGTCTTGAAGGCGACCACCACACCTTTACAAACTTCTCCTGAGCAGACCACAAGCAAGGAAGCTTCCGGAGGAACCTTTAACCGCCTAGGAGCCCAAGCTCCAAGAGTAACAAGTCAATGGGGAAGAAAGTTGCAGGAACGCGATTTGGTTTGGTCAAGATGTAGATCGGGTATTGCTCACCCAATCCCCAAAGTTTCAACACGTTTGGGTAGAGGGATTGAGAGTATTGAGCAAAATGAGGTGTAGCAATGGTGGATCTCAACAAGACATTAGGGTTAGAGGTTGGAGGTGGAAGAAGGGGCTTTTTATAGTGTTCTTGGCAGGGTGGGGATTTCTGCATTGGACCCCGTGCGCACGGCTAAGTCAGCCCCATGCGCATGGGATACTCAGAGATTTTCACACAACCCCGTCCACACGGGGGTCAAAAGACCCCGTGCGCACGGGGTACCTAGAGAGTTTATGCAGTACAGCATGCACAGAGGTCAAAAGACCTCGTGCGCATGGGGTACCCAGAGAGTTACATAGTACCCCGTGTGCACGGGAGTCCACAGACCCCGTGTGCATGGGGTACCCAGTAACTTCTTGTCATAAGCTTTCTGAGTACCACATGCATGCACACTAGGATTTTAGGTGGTAGGAATGAGTAGGCTAGTGCATATGATTCGTCAATGGCATTCCCACACAACTTCCATCCACACAAACCCCTCTTAATAGTGCGGTATTTCCTATGACTCGAAGCAAACCAAAAACTAAACCTTTGATTCGCCGGAAGACCACACATTTGATCTTTTTTAATTGGGGGGTCGCACATCTCCATCACGAAGCACTTGGAACCAATATCCTGAGATAAACTTCAGTAATCGATATTAGTTCAACTAACCACATTGTCATCACACCAAAATATAGTATAAGTGCAAGTTGCACTTTCACCGTGAACTCAGGAACCATGAGGAGAAGTTGGCCACTGCCGGGAAGAGGGCAAGGGCTCATGATAGCAAGTTGATGAATTGCGAGATGCAGCTCAACGCCAAGGCTAAAGAACTTGCCTCCCGAGAGCAAGCCATCACCACCATCCTTTGTAGCAAAGATGACAAGATTGAAGCACTAATGTCGCTTGAACTATGTCGGTATTTCCCCAAAGAGGAAGGGATGATTCAGCACAACTACGGTAGATATTTCCCTTAATTATGAAACCAAGGTATCAATCCAGTAGGAGAACTAAGCAACACTATGTAAACGGTACCTGCACACAAAGAACAAATACTTGCAACCCGACGCGTATAAGGGGTTGTCAATCCCTTTTTCGGGTAACGGCGCTAGAAATTGTCAAGTTGACGGGATAAAATTGTGATAGATTGGATAAATAGATCACGAAATAAAAGATGCAATAAAAAGTGCAGCAAGGTATTTTTGGGTTTTTGGCTTAATAGATCTGGAAATAAAAGCAAATCAAAGTATATCTCATAGGCAAATATGATAAAGAAGAGACCTGGGGGCAGTAGATTTCACTAGTGGCTTCTCTCAAGAAAAATAGCATACGACGGGTACAAATTACTGTTGGGCGATTGATAGAACTTCAAATAATTATGACGATATCCAGGCAATGATCATTATATAGGCATCACGTCCCAGATTAGTAGACTGACTCCTACATGCATCTATCAACCGCTAAGTAATGCAATAAGAACGATGACATGATGTAGACAAGATCTATTCCTATGGAATAGACCCCATCTTGTTATCCTTAATAGCGACAAGACATACGTGTCATGTCCCCTTCTGTGATTGGGATTGAGCACCGTAAGATCAAACCCATCACAAAGCACCTCTTCCCATGGCAAGAAAAATCGATCTAGTTGTCCTAACAAAGCCAAAGATTTGAAGAAGAAATACGAGGCTATAAGCAATCATGCATATAAGAGATCAAAACTCAAATAACTTTAATGGATAAAATAGATTTGGACATAAACTCAAAGTTCATCGGATCCCAACAAACACACCGTAAAAAGAATTACATCAAATAGATCTCCAAGAGACCATTGGATTGAGAATCAAAAGAGAGAGAGAAAGCCATCGAGCTACTAACTACGGACCCATAGGTCTACAATAAAATACTCACGCATCATCAGAGAGGCACCAGTCGGGATGATGAACCCCTCCGTGATGGTGTCTAGATTGGATCTAGCGTTTCTGGAACTTGCGGTGGCTGGAATTGTGTTTCGTTGACTCCCCAAGGGTTTTTGGATTTTCGGGGTATTTATAGAGCAAAGAGGCAGTGCGGGAGGTGGTCAAGGTGGGCACAATCCACCAGGGCGCGCCTGAGCTCCCAGGCACGCCCATGTGGGTTGTGCTCTCCTCGGATCCCCCCTCTGGTACTTCCTTGGCCCATCGTGTGTCTTCTTGTCCAAAAAGATTCTCCAAAAAGTTTCACTGTGTTTGGACTCCGTTTGGTATTGATTTTCTACGAAGTAAAAACAAGCAAAAACAGCAACTGGCACTAGGCACTATGTCAATAGGTTAGTCCCAAAAAATGATATAAAGTTGGTACAAAATGATTGTAAAACATCCAAGAAAGATAGTATAAAATCATGGAACAACAAAAAATTATAGATATGTTGGAGACGTATCAAGCACTTGTGAAGCAGCGCACCCAGAAGCTGGAGGACGACCATCAGAAGGCCCTAGAGGTACATGCTTCGAAGAACGCCTTCAATATTAAGGAAGCTGTTGATGAGGCTGTGGTCGTGATAACCCACAAGTATAGAGGATCAATTGTAGCCTCTTTCGATAAGTAAGAGTGTCGAACCCAACAAGGAGCTAAAGGTAGAACAAATACTCCCTCAAGTTCTATCGACCACCGATACAACTTTACGCATGCTTAACGTTCGCTTTACCTAAAACAAGTATGAAACTAGAAGTACTTTGTAGGTGTTGATGGATAGGTTTGCAAGAATATAAAGAGCACGTAAATAAAAACTAGGGGCTGTTTAGATAAAGAAATAAGTAAATAAAGCGAGTGTGGAAAAGTGGTGGTAGGAGTTGCGAAATTGTGCCTAAGCAATTGACTACGTTACTAGACCGATGGCAAGTTTTATGTGGGAGAGGCGTAAGCTAACATACTTTCTCTTCTTGGATCATATGCACTTATGATTGGAACTCTAGCAAGCATCCGCAACTTCTAAAGATCATTAAGGTAAAACCCAACCTTAGCATTAACATATCAAGTCCCCTTTATCCCATACGCCACAACCCCCTTACTCGGGTTTATGCTTCTGTCACTCAAGCAACCCACTATAAGCGAATCATTAACGTATTGCAACACCCTACAGCGGGAAGCCCTCACGCTTGTGGAACACAGAGAGCACAATAGGACAACAGCATAACCACAAGCAAATTAAACCAATCATAGCAATTCACCAATTACCGATAGGACAATGAAAATCTACTCAGACATCATAGGATGGCAACACATCATTGGATAATAATATGAAGCATAAAGCACCATGTTCAAGTAGAGGGTACAGCGGGTTGCGGGAGAGTGGACCGCTGAATATAGATGGGGGAAGGTGATGGAGATGTTGGTGAAGATGGCGGTGGTGTTGGTAGATCATGGTGATGTGATGGCCCGCGGCGGCATTCCGACGCCACCGGAAGCAAGGGGGGGAGAGCCCCCCTTCTTCTTCTTCTTCCTTGACCTTCTCCTTAGATGGGAGAAGGATTTCCCCTCTGGTCCATGGTCTCCATGGCATGGGAGGGGCGAGAGCCCCTCCGAGATTGGATATGTCTCTCTGTCTCTCTCTGTTTCTGCGTTCCCGTCTTCTGCCCTTTCACCGTTTTTTATATATCCGGAGATCCGTAACTCCGGTTGGATTGAAACCTTCGCCAAGATTTTTCTTCGAAAATTAGCTTTCTTGCGGCCAAATAAGAGCAGTAACCGCCTTGCGGGGTGCCCATGAGGGCCAGGGGTGCGCCTGCCCCCTGGGGCGCGCCCCCTGCCTCGTGGCCCCCTCGGGTACCGTCTCGCGTTGATTCTTCTTCCCAAAAATCACAAATATTCCAAAAATATTCTCCGTCCTTTTTTATCCCATTTGGACTCTATTTGATATGGGATTTCTATGAAACATAAAACATGCAATAAACAGGAACTGGCACTGGGCACTGGATCAATATGTTAGTCCCAAAAATAGTATAAAAAGTTGCCAAAAGTATATGAAAGTTGAATAATATTGGCATGGAACAATAAAAAATTATATATACGACAGAGATGTAGCAGCATCCCCAAGCTTAATTCCTGCTCGTCCTTGAGTAGGTAAATGATAAAAAAGATAACTTTTGATGTGGAATGCTACCTAGCATAATCTTGATCATGTAATCTAATCATGGCATGAATATTAAGACACGAGTGATTCAAGGCAATAGTCTATCATTTGACATAAAAACAATAATACTTCAAGCATACTAATAAAGCAATCATGTCTTTTCAAAATAACAGGGCCAAAGAAAGTTATCCCCACAAAATCATATAGTCTGGCTATGCTCCATCTTCACCACACAAAATATTCAAATCACTCACAACCCCGATGACAAGCCAAGAAATTAGTTCATACTTTTTAACGTGCTTTAGCTTTTTCAACCCTCACGCAATACATGATCGCAATCCATGGGCACAGCACTATGGGTGGAATTGAATATGATGATGGAGGTTGTGTGGAGAAGACAAAAAGGGAGAAAGTCTCACATCGACGCGGCTAATCAATGGGCTAGGGAGATGCCCTTCAATTGATGTCAATGCAAGGAGTAGGGATTGCCATGCAACGGATGCACTAAGAGCTATAAGTGTATGAAAGCTCAAACTGAAAACTAAGTGGGTGTGCATCCAACTTGCTTGCTCATGAAGACCTAGGGCATTTGAGGAAGCCCATCATCGGAATATACAAGCCAAGTTCTATAATGAAACATTCCCACTAGTATATGAAAGTGAAAGCATAGGAGACTCACTGTGAAGAACATGGTGCTACTTTGAAGCACTAGTGTGGTAAAAGGATAGTAACATTGCCCCTTCTCTCTTTTTCTCTCATTTTTTTAATTTTTTTATGTTTTTATTTTTTTGGTGGGCTTCTTTGGCCTCTCTTTTTTATTTGGGCTTCTTTGGCCTCTTTTATTTTGATAACCTCACATGGGACAATGTTCTAATAATGATGACCATCAAACTTTTATTTACTTACAACTCGATATTACAACTCGATACTAGAACAAAGATATGACTCTATATGAATGCCCCCGGCGATGTACTGCGATGTGCAATGATCTAGCATAGCAATGACATCAAAAAATGGACAAGCCATGAAAACATTATGCTAGCTATCTTACAATCATGCAAAGCAATATGACAATAAATGCTCAAGTCATGTATATGATGATGATGAAAGTTGCATGGCAATATATCTCGGAATGGCTATGGAAATGCCATGATAGGTAGGTATGGTGGCTGTTTTGAGAAGATATAAGGAGGCTTATGTGTGATAGAGCATATCGTATCACAGGGTTTGGATGCACCAGCAAAGTTTGCACCAACTCTCGAGGTGAGAAAGGGCAATGCACGGTACCGAAGAGGCTAGCAATGATGGAAGAGTGAGAGTGTGTATAATCCATGGACTCACATTAGTCATAAAGAACTCATATACTTATTGCAAAAGTTTATTAGCCCTCGAAGCAAAGTACTACTACGCATGCTCCTAGGGGGATAGATTGGTAGGAAAAGACCATCGTTCGTCCCCGACCGCCACTCATAAGGAAGACAATCAATAAATACCTCATGCTCCAACTTCGTTACATAACGGTTCACCATACGTGCATGCTACGGTGTAGGATCAAAAGTATGTCTAGATGGGGGGTGATTAGACTACTTGACCAAATAAAAATCTAGCCTTTTAGCAACTTAGCACAAGTTAAGCAATCAACCTACACATGCAATTCTAAGAGAATAGCGGTGGAATGTAAAACAATTGCATATGAAGGTAAAGGGGAGGAGTTTGAGAAGGCAAACGCAATTGGAGACACGGATGTTTTTGTCGTGGTTCCGATAGCTGGTGCTATCGTACATCCACGTTGATGGATACTTCAACCCACGAAGGGTAACGGCTGCACGAGTCCACGGAGGGCTCCACCCACGAAGGGTCCACGAAGAAGCAACCTTGTCTATCCCACCATGGCCGTCTCCCATGAAGGACTTGCCTCACTAGGGTAGATCTTCACGAAGTAGGCGATCTCCTTGCCCTTACAAACTCTTTGGTTCAACTCCACAATCTTGTCGGAGGCTTCCAAGTGACACCTAGCCAATCTAGGAGACACCACTCTCCAAGAAGTAACAAATGGTGTGTTGATGATGAACTCCTTGCTCTTGTGCTTCAAATGATAGTCTCCCCAACACTCAACTCTCTCTCACAGGATTTGGATTTGGTGGAAAGAAGATTTGAGTGGAAAGCAACTTGGGGAAGGCTAGAGATCAAGATTCATATGGTAGGAATGGAATATCTTGACCTCAACACAAGTGTAGGTGGTTCTCTCTCAGAAAATGTATGTTGGAAGTGTAGGCATGTTCTAATGGCTCTCTCCACGAATGAAGAGTGGGTGGAGGGGTATATATAGCCTCCACACAAAATAAAACAATTACACACAACTTACCAATCTCGGTGGGACCGAATCGTCAAACTCGGTTGGACCGATTTAGCAAATAATGTGACCGTTAGGATTTTCGGTGGGACCGACATGTCAAGTCGATGGGACCAATATGGTTAGGGTTAGGGCATAAAGTAATCTTGGTGAGACCGATTACACAAACTCGGTGAGACCGGTTTTGGTAATAAGCTAACTAGAGAGTTGGTCAGGCAAACTCGGTGGGACCGATTCGCTCATCTCGGTTGGACCAAAACGTTACAAAAGGGAAACAGAGAGTTTGCATTGCAATCTCGGTGGGACCGATCACTCATCTCGGTTGGACCAAAACATTGCGAAGGGAAACAGAGAGATTACAATCCCATCTCGGTAAGACCGAGATCCCTATCGGTGAGACCGATTTGACTAGGGTTTGTGGCAGTGGCTATGACATCTGAACTCGGTGGCGCCGGATAGAAAGAATCAGTGGGGCCGAGTTGGACTTTTGGTTTGGGTCATATGTGGATATGAGAAAGTAGTTGAGGGCTTTGGAGCATGTCACTAAGCATTTTGAGCAAGAACCTCATTAAGCAACACCTCATCCCTCCTTGATAGTATTGGCTTTTCCTATAGACTCAATGTGATCTTGGATCACTAAAATAGAAAATGTAGAGTCTTGTGCTTTGAGCTTGAGCCAATCCTTTTGTCCTTAGCATTTTGAGGGATCCACTTTTCTCATCCATGCCATGCCAATCATTGAGCTTTCCTGAAATATGTATCTTGAAATAGCATGAGCTCAATGAGCTATATGTTGTTAGGAATTACCAAAACCACCCAGGGATAGTTGCACTTTCAATCTCCCCCTTTTTGGTAATTGATGACAACATATAGATCAAAGCTTCGACAAATAATAATAAGATTGAAAGACATTGTCGGTTTGAGAAGTATGTGAAAAGTAAGAGCTCCCCCTAAATTTGTGCATTATTTAAATTTTGCTTTGGACTGCAAATGCACAATGAGTTAGGATCATGAGTCACTCTCCCATGTCACATACATCTTGGTGGAGCGCTCAAAATGATAATAATTAAACACATGCACTCATCACCAAGCAAAGTGAATGATCATATGAGGATACAATAGATAATATCATCCAACAAGCATTAATGTAGCATAGCACATGATCAGTCAAGTATCTCACAAAAGGCATAATGTATCGAGCAAATAAATAAATAACAAAGTACAACCACCAAAAAGACACGAGAGATCAAAAGCAACACTCTCTCTCGAAGCCTATGATCTATAGATTTTTCTCCCCCTTTGGCAACAAGTTACCAAAAAGTTCATAAAAATGCATAGTGCTAAACGACTCTCAGGCTTGGTCTTCATGTGATGGTGTAGAGATGGCTCCAAGGACGAAGGCTTCTATTGATGTAGCTGGAGCTGGTGGAGTGGGTGTTGGAGCTGGAGGCACTGAAGCTGTAGCTGGTGCAGATGATGTAGCTCTGGTGTCTAGAACAGGCACTGCAGCAAATCTCTGTCCTCTGGGCACTCTAGCAAAAGCATTTGTAGTAGACTTGTCCTTCTTCTCCTCCACATCCTCCTGAAGTTGCTCAACTGCAGTTTGGATCTCAGTAACTTTGACATCAAGAGCATAAAACTTCTGCTCTATGCTCTCCAAGCTCTCCTGGTTTTGAGTCAGGGTGGCCAAGCCCTTCTCAATCCTCAAGGTGGAGGCAATCAAGTAGCCAAGCTGATCTTGCTTGCTCTTCAGGAAAATCTGAGATGCCTCTTCAGCAGTTGGCATCTTTGTAGCTTTCTCAGCCCTTGCTTTCTCTTTCTTCTCTTGTGCTTGCACAGGTGATCCTTGTCCAAAAGATATGTGTCTGTTCCCATCTTGGAGTTTATGAGCTCCTGAATGTGTGGGGCATACCCACAACTCCTCTTCTGATCAGCAGCAGGCCTTTTGATTGTTTCCACAATCAGGCTCATGACTTTGAATTTCTGAGGCACATCAAATATATGCAGCAAGTTGATTGCATGGCCTCTGATCATCTTGTGATCACCTGACTTGGGCAGCAAAGTGTGCCTTAAGATCCAGTTGATAGTAGGCAATCCTGACAAACAGGTAATGTACAGATCCAAACTTATGTCTCTCTAGTGCAGCATCTGGGATCTCTCTGTACATATGAGCCATAGAGTTGTTGTCTTTCTTCTTCTTGGCATAGACATCCAAGTCATCCTCATTCTCTTTTGGAGCATTTATCAATTCAGACCATTCCTCAACTGTTGATTGGTACCTGGTACCCTCAGACATCCAGACTATCTTCCCATCTTGGTAGAAATGAACTGTGGAGTAAAACTGTATAATGAGCTCATCATTCCACTTGGTGAGCTTCTGGCCAACAAAATCATCTACTCCACAAAACTTGAAACTGTCATAAACTCCTGGATAGTGCTCTTCATTCTTCTTGATACAATCCCAGTCAACCCATCTCATGTCACATACTATGGGCTTCTTGTCAAGCAGCACAGTCTCATAGAAATCTTGTTGTTCCTTAGTGTGGAACCTGTAGTCCACTGCAGTTCTTCTTCTGACAGCGTAGGGATCAGTATGTCTCCACAATCTCAGACCTGCATCCTTCCTGAGCTTCATATCCTCTGCCACTGGATGAGCATCATTATGATATGCGATCTTGGGCTTCAACTTTCTCAAGACAAGTGAATCTTCATATTCTTCTTCAGCAGCTTCAGGCACTGGGGCCTTGTTCTTCTCTTCAGCTGGAACACTCCTGGTATTCCTCTTGGGTGCAGACTTGGCTTTAGGAGCAGCAGCCTTGGGAGCATCTTTGGGCTTAGATGGAGCAGCCCCTGATCTTATAGCATCTCCTATCAGCTTCTGAGCTTTAGGTGCTGGTGCAGCAACCTCTTCCTCTTCTTCAGAGTCTCTCCTCATAGAGGGCTTGCCAAGTACTTTGGCAGTAGTAGTTCTGACTCTCTTCTTCTTCTTATCTTGGCCAGCAGCTGCATCATCAGACTCAATGGTGAACTTCATGGTTTCACCAGTGGCAACCTTCCTAGGTTTGGAGGTGGGAATTCTCCTTGCAGGTGCCTTCTTTTGTATTCCTGGCTTAGTGGATGCAGCTGTGCCATATTCCTTCTTTAGCACCTTCTTCTTGGAAGTGGCCTCATCCTCAACAACCACATAGTCCTCATCTTCAGAATCTGAGGTCTTCTTCTTTCTGGCCCTGGTGGCTGCATTTGGCAAGTTACTGGGTGTGCTCCTGCTACCATCATCATAACTGCTAGAGGGACTAGTGCCCTCACTCATGTGAACTTGCTCCTCGGACTTGTTCTGACTGTCACTCTGATCTGACATGATGCAAACTCTGACAGCAGACCCTGTGAATAGATGTAGATGAGGTAGAGTAGATGAGCATCACAAAGCACAGAGGTTTTTGCAAAAAATTGAGTCAAAAACTTAGTTTTAGTTTTCCACAGAAAGCATTTCAGAGCTACCGATTTGTAAACTCAGTGATACCGAAGCAGCTTTTGGAACCTAAACTAGTGAACTCGGTTAGACCGAGTCACAGTTCGGTGGCACCGAGACTGCTAGGGTTTCACAAAGAATCGAACTCGGTCACACCGATTTGCAATTCTCGGTCAGGCCGAGAATCACATGTGCAATGGCCTAAGCCAAATCAGTGAGACCGATTTCTACAACTCGGTCGGTCCGAGATGAATTCGGCGGAAACCTAACCCTAAATTTTTCAATCCAAAACTAGTCTACAGAGTGATTTCGCTGGATAGAGTGATTGCAAACGTGGCAAGATTCATGGCAATGCAATGTGCTAGGAATCGGAGTAAGGAATAGCACAAAGATCAAATCCATACCCTAATGAGGTGATGGATTTTCTACGGTGACAACGGCGGAGCAGAACCCCGTTGTCAGCGGCGGAGACCAGCAACGGGAGGTCGCTGGCGATGAGGAGGATGATCCAGAGACCCGAGGAGGCAGAGCAGGCTATGCGCAGGCGAAGGGTTTCGGAAAAGTTTCCAAATTTTGGCCCGGGAGTATATATAGTCAGACCCTGTCGGTGTGACTGAGTGGAACAACTCGGTGGCACTGAGATGCATTACTGCAAGCAGTTACTGCAACTCGGTGTGACTGAAAAATTCAAATTGGTTGCACCGAGATTGAAAACCTAGATCAACTTAGTGATCTCATATGACCGAAAAGGATGAATCGGTCAGACCAAAACGCACAAAGAGGTTTTGGAAGTTCAAGTCTATGACAAATCAGGGACTCTAAGTGCTCCTCACACAGAGTGGTTCGAATCTGACTTGATCAAACTTTGTGATATAGCATGAATAGAGTTTGAGACAAGAAAAGCATAGATAGCTAGAGAAGGTTCTTAGGCATTCTTGTCCATCCACTTGGCAAACGAAAAAGAAACCAATCAATCATCTACAAGTGGATGTCCTCGAATGAGTAAATTATGCAACCAACATGCTCACACAATAAAATGGCAAATGAAATATGTGACAAAGCATGCACAAACAATTCTAGCATCTATCAAGCAATTGGCGATGACTAGGTCATCTATATATGAGTATATTGACTTAGGAGTCAAATGAGAACATTTGTTCATAGGTCATACTCATCGTTTAAGCACAAGTGGGGTTACCACTTTTACATAAAGCATTGTTGTGTTCACACCATTAGAGTTGCTTTGGCTCAATTCTTTGAGTAAAGCTCCCCCTAGATGTGAGATCCCCCTTAAGAGGGATGAACTAACCTTGGGTTTTGTCGATGATGACATCATGTAGATGTTGAAGATGTGGAAGCTCAATGTTGATGTAGATCATTTGGGGCAATCCTTTGGAGTGAGTTGCACTTTCAATACCTACACGGGTTAGTCCCACAAGGGGCAAACAAGGATATCCATAGACATAGAGTGATGCACACACACAAGATGATGTCTATGAAAGCATTAGGTTACCTTGTCCCTTGTCTTACCAACAAGATGGTTTGTGACTCCTTGAACTAGTGCAAGATGTGGAAGTTGATTGCACTTGTCTTTGCCAAAATGATAAGAGTGAAATATGTTGGTGGAGTCACCCTCAAGAACTCTCTAGTTCTTCTTCTTCCGGATCCACATCATCTTGATGGGAATCCTTGGAGTTGTAGTTGTACTCGATGAAGTAGAACTTGATGTAGTCTTGGGAACCCACTTGACCAAGGCCTTAGGAGCTTCTTCAAATGCATCAATCTCCTCTTGAAGCTTATCCTTGCCTTTTTGCTTGTGGTCTTGTGGTGGAAGATCATCTTGAGCTTGTGTCCTCTTGAAAGAAGTAGGATCATACTTCTCTTGTTGAGGAACAAACTTCGTCTTGGGGTATTGATCTTCTTCCCACTCAACTCCATTGGCATTGAACTTTCGTTCAAAACCAACACCTTGGTTCTTCCGGTGCCTTCCTTGCTTGCGTACAATTTCCTCGAATTGCTTACTCCCGGCAAGGCTCTTGTAAACACCTTTCTCTATAATTCCCTTCAATAAGCTATTTTCTTGCTCAAGTGTAACTTGGCTAAGAGAATCATTAGTGGAATCAAGAGAACTACTAGAAGCAACAACATTGGATTTAGCATGATTATTGTTACTACTAGAGGAAGAATCTTTCTTGTTCTTGTTACTAGACTTGACTTGAGGCATGTAAGTAGATAAGAGTAAACGCTTGGCAATGTAAGAAGAACTTTTCTTGCGAAGATCATCATTGATTGCTTTTAAAAACTCATGTTCTTGCTCAAGGTTGAGCTTTTCAAAGCGTAACTTCTCATGAGTCCTTAAAAGTTCTCGATGATCTCCTAAGATAGTTTCATGAGCTAACTTAAGAGTGTTTAGTTCTTTAGTTAGGAGCTCAATCTTCTCCTTATCATTGTCATTCGTTTTATCTTGATTAGCATGATTAATTGACGTTTCATCATAGTATTCATCACTAGAGTTGTCAACAAGTAAATCATCATCACCTAACAAGTCATCTTCATCACTATTGAAATCAACATACTCGGGGTGTGATACCTTTGGGCCTTTAGCCATGAAGCATCTTCCAAGTCCTTCATTTGGTGAATCAAATATGTCATAGGAGTTGGTTGACACAAGTGCTAGACCGGCAACACCTTCATCTTGAGTATATTCGGAGTCGGAGTGATAGCTTCTCTCGGAGTGATTGTGGGAGTCGGAGCCGGATACGCATTCACCAACATGAGCTTGATGTCTTCGTTTTGTGTAGCTCCTTGATGACTTGTCCTTCCTTTCTGAATCCTTGCTTCTCCGGGATGTTCTTCGTTCATAACGATCATCTCTACTCCTTCTCTCTCTTGATGGTGATTCTTCTCTTCTACTTCTTCTTTTTGGAGAATCTTCTCTTCTTTTGTAGGGTGTCGTACACTCATTGGAATAGTGTCCGGGTCTTCCACAATTGTAGCAATTACGCTCACGACTATAAGATCTTTTGTCATTGTAGGACCTTGACTTGGAACTTCTTTCCTTGCTTCTACTCTTGTAGAACTTGTTGAAGTTCTTCACCATTAGGCTCAATTCTTCATTGAAGGTTTGTTTCTCACTTGATGATGTGGGAGCTTCACATGAGGCTTTGTAAGCACCACTTGACTTGTTGTGGAGCTCCTCCTTATCCTTGAGTGACATATCATGAGGAATAATTCTTCTAATGACTTCCATTGGCTTGAGATCTTTGTAATTGGGCATCATTTGGATCAATGTGCACACGGTATCATATTTTCCATCCAAAGCTCTTAGGATCTTCTTGATGATGAATTTGTCGGTCATCTCTTCACTTCCTAAGCCGGAAATCTCATTTGTGATAAAAGAAAGCCTAGAGTACATTTCAGCGACACCTTCACCATCCTTCATTTTGAACTTGTCAAGCTGACTTTGAAGCACATCCAACTTGGATTCCTTGACGGAGTCGGTACCTTCGTGCATATCAATCAAAGTATCCCAAATTTCCTTTGCATTCTCAAAACGGCTGATTTTGTTGAATTCTTCGGGGCACAATCCGTTGAAGAGGATATCACAAGCTTGAGCATTGTATTGCAACATCTTCAACTCTTCCGCGGTAGCTTCACGGTTCGGTTCTCTCCCAACAAAGAATTCACCTTGCAAGCCAATGCACACAATGGCCCAAACGGCGGGGTTATGTCCAAGAATATGCATTTTCATCTTATGCTTCCAACTAGCAAAATTAGTACCATCAAAGTAAGGACCTCTATGGTGGTAATTTCCCTTGCTAGACGCCATACTCTCCTAGGTTGTGAAACCAAGGCTATGACTACAAAAAGCTATGGCAATCAAAGCAAATGGAGACCAAGGCTCTGATACCACTTGTAGGATCGAAAGTATGTCTAGAGGGGGGGGTTAGACTACTTGACCAAATAAAAATCTAGCCTTTTCCCAATTTTAGTTCTTGGCAGATTTTAGCAACTTAGCACAAGTCAAGCAATCTTAACACAATTCAAGCAAGAATGCAAAGAGTATATGAGCAGCGGAAAGTAAAGCATGCAACTTGCAAGAATGTAAAGGGAAGAGTTTGGAGAGTGCAAACGCAATAGGAGACACGGATGTTTTTGTCGTGGTTCCGATAGGTGGTGCTATCATACATCCACGTTGATGGAGACTTCAACCCACGAAGGGTAACGGTTGCGCGAGTCCACGGAGGGCTCCACCCACAAAGGGTCCATGAAGAAGCAACCTTGTCTATCCCACCATGGCCGTCGCCCACGAAGGACTTGCCTCACTAGGGTAGATCTTCACGAAGTAGGCGATCTCCTTGCCCTTACAAACTCCTTGGTTCAACTCCACAATCTTGTCGGAGGCTCCCAAGTGACACCTAGCCAATCTAGGAGACACCACTCTCCAAGAAGTACCAAATGGTGTGTTGATGATGAACTCCTTGCTCTTATGCTTCAAATGATAGTCTCCCCAACACTCAACTCTCTCTCACAGGATTTGGATTTGGTGGAAAGAAGATTTGAGTGGAAAGCAACTTTGGGAAGGCTAGAGATCAAGATTTATATGGTAGGAATGGAATATCTTGGTCTCAACACATGAGTAGGTGGTTTTCTCTCAGAAAATGTATGTTGGAAGTATAGGCACATTCTGATGGCTCTCTCCACGAATGAAGAGTGGGTGGAGGGGTATATATAGCCTCCACACAAAATCTAACCGTTACACACAACTTACCAATCTCGGTGGGACTGAATCCTGAAACTCGGTTGGACCGATTTAGCAAATAATGAGACCATTAGGATTTTCGGTGGGACCGACATGTCAACTCAGTGGGACCGATATGGTTAGGGTTAGGGCATAACGTAATCTCAGTGAGACCGATTACACAAACTCGATGGGACCGATTTTGGTAATAAGCTAACCAGAGAGTTGGTTAGGCAAACTCGGTGGGACCGATTTGCTCATCTCGGTTGGACCGAAATGTTACGAAAGGGAAACAGAGAGTTTGCATTGCAATCTCGGTGGGACCGATCGCTCATCTCGGTTGGATCGAAATGTTACGAAGGGAAACAGAGATATTACAATCCCATCTCGGTGAGACCGAGATCTCTATCGGTGAGACCGATTTGATTAGGGTTTGTGGCAGTGGCTATGACATCTGAACTCGGTGGCGCCAGATAGAAAGAATCGGTGGGGCCGAGTTGGACTTTTGGTTTGGGTCATTTGTGGATATGAGAAAGTAGTTGAGGGCTTTGGAGCATATCACTAAGCATTTTGAGCAAGCAAGCCATTAAGACACACCTCATCCCTCCTTGATAGTATTGGCTTTTCCTATAGACTCAATGTGATGTTTGGATCACTAAAATAGAACATGTAGAGTCTTGTGCTTTGATGTTGAGCCAATCCTTTTGTCCTTAGCATTTTGAGGGATACACTTTTCTCATCCATGCCATGCCAATCATTGAGGTTTCCTGAAATATTTATCTTGAAGTAGCATTATCTCAATGAGCTATATGTTGTTAGGAATTACCAAAATCACCCAGGGATAGTTGCACTTTCACGGTATAAAACATGAACTGGCCTTTGGCACTGGGTTAATAGGTTAGTATAAATAAAATAATATAATATATTTTCCAAAAAGTATGTGGAAGTAGTAAGATAATGGCATGAAACATCAAAAAAGTATAGATACATTAGAGACGTATCAACAACCCGAAGCTTAATTCTTGCTCGTCCCCGAGTAGGTAAATGACAACACAAAGATAATTTTTAATGTGAAATGCTACATAGCACAATCTTGACCATGTAATCATTTGCGGTATGATATTGGGAAGCGATTGAATTAAAGCATTATTTAATTGATTTGATATCAAAACGGTAATATGCGAGAATACAAGGAAATAATCATCGCCTTTCAAAATAGAAAATGTCAAAGAACGTTATTCCTAAACATTTAATGTTGTAAGCATGAAATAGCTCGGTATTCCTAACATAAAGTATAAATCATGAATATCCCAGTGCCAAACCAAGCAATTGGATCATATTTTTTCTCGCTTCAGCCTTTTCAACTTCACTCAATAAATGAGTGTGAGCCATGGACTTAGCACTTGGATGGCAAAGAGAATGATGATTAGGGTTTATAAGTGAGGGAAAAAATAGAGAAAGTCTCACATCAACGCGGCTAATCGTTAGGTAATGGAGAAGCCTTATGATCGATGTCAATGCAATGAGAGGATTGCCATGCAACAAATGCACTAGAGCTAAGTGTATGAAAGCTCTCTATATAAACTAAGTGGGCATGCATCCAACTTGCTTGCTCATGAAGACCTCGAGCGTTTAAGGAAGCTCATCATCAAAATATACAAGCCAAGCTCTATAATGTAAAAATCCCACTAGTATAAGAAAGTGACAAATCATGGAGACCCTCATATGAAAAACATGGTGCTACTTTAAAGCACAAGTGTGGAAAATGGATAGTAGTGTTGCCCCTCTCTTTTCTCTCTCTCATTTTTCAGAACAGTCTCATAGACCTCATCCCCACTTTTTCGAGGACTCATTAGTCTCCATCATTCTTTTCCTCACTGATAGGGACAACACTCTAATAATGATGACCATCATACTGATACGTCTTCAACATTTATTATGATACGGTGTCATGATATTATACTCAACCCTCTCTTTCTTCATTTAATTTTGTAACACCTCATCAAAATTGCCTAGTTGGCATGCATCATACAAACTATGATGCTCCCATTAGACTAGCCACAGTGGGGAGTAACTTAGACTAGTAATATGCATATGTTACTAGTTTATGTTACTATCTCTATAGTGGGGGAGTAACATATGTGTGATGTCATGCAACACTTAATTTACTAGGTTATAGACTCATCTTGCCTTGATAAGTATGATGTTACTCATACTACTAGTACTAACTACTCCCCCTGTTCCTAAATATAAGTCTTTGTAGAGATTTCACTATGAACCACATATGAATGTATATAGATACATTTTAGAGTGTATATTCACTCATTTTGCTTCATATGTGATCCATAGTGGAATTTCTACAAAGATTTATATTTAGGAACAGAGGGAGTTGCAATGTTATCACATGCCTATCTTTCTTTATTAATTTCTTGTCACATCATCTATTTTATCTAGATATGTATAATGTAACCACATATATTACTCCCAGTGTGGGTAGTCTTACAACCAGCGTATGAAATATGAAAGTGCAACCCAAAAAAGGGTCGGTCTATCTCACATCTAGACGTGAGATATTATCTCACATCTAACGTGATGTCACACCTTGTTTGTGGGTCTCTATTTGTTTGTTAGACTAACCACGTCCGGTAATCCCGCTTTAACGTGTGTCCCTATCAGTGAGGAATAGCAGCGCTGCTAAGGCCCAAGGTGGATTTCTATTGGCCCGTACGTCCATGCTTTGTGCACGAGGGCATGCAATGCATAAAATTTTCGCAAAAAAACTGCAACACATAAAAAGCACTCCAATTCAAAGCCTCTGTCTCCATGTCGCTTTCACCCCATAACGATCCCTCTTACTCTCTTTTTTCCCTGACTTTTTCTTGCCGATCGACACATGATGCTTGCATGCATCAATAAGTACTTGCATGTTCAATTTAAAAATGGTTTGATTGCCAGATTACGATCACTTAGGGCGTGTTCGGATTCTCTCCACTCCTCAACTCCGCTCCTAGAGTTGGTGGAGCCGTGCCGAACGCCCAAACTCTGCGGAGTTGAAAATCTGGAGTGGAGCAGGCTACAATGCAATTCCATAGAGCTATAGTTTTCAGGATCTCAGATCTTTAAAATCACAGAGTTGGTAATATTTACGAAAGGATTGCCACCGCCAAGTGGAAAACGCTCCGAGCGGCCGCGCCCAACTCGCTCGCTTATACGGTTCTGCCTCTCCTCGTGAACCGGGAGCGGAGTTGCTTGCCGAACAGTTTTTTTCAGGGCTATTTTTTACGAGGAGCAACATTTTGGGTGGAGGAGCGGGAGTTGAGGATTCAGAGGAGCTGGACCATTTCCGAATAGGCTCTTAATTGTCGGATTTAGAATTGTTTAGTTGTCAATACAAAACCCTTACTTGAGGTTTTAAACATGCTGAATTGACATATAACAAGTACTTAGTAGTCGGATTTTGAACATGCTTTAGCTGCCATATTATGATTATTTAGTTATCGGGTTTTACTTATACAATTTCACAAAAATGAAGTATTTACTTGCTGGAAAGTTTAACATGCTATCAAATTATATGTAGATAATTGCCAAATTAGTTGCCGAAAAGTTTATAAAAAATGTTTATTGATAAAAAAATTATAAACATTGTTAAAAAATTGTGAACATGCAACTAGCCAGCAATTCCCCTCCCTCCACCAATTGTAGTCGCATTGGGGAACATGCAGGTGTAGTCGGATCGCAACACTTGTACTTGTGTGTAGAGGGCAGACCTACAACTAGGACAAAAAAGACATGCCTAATTGCATGTCGGGGGTAGAGTTGGACTGTGACAAAATGATTACCTTCTCCCTTAGTCGTGTGTTGATGGTGGACTTGCAACTGAGACAAAAAAATGGGTCTGGCTTAGTTGCGTGTTGAGGGTGGACTTGCAACTAGGACAAAAATGGGTCTGACCCAGTTGCGTGTTGAGGGTGGACTTGCAACTGGGACAAAAATGGGCTTGACCCAGTTGCATGTTGAGGATGGACTTGCAATTAGGAAAAAAAATGGGTCAGACCCAGTTGCGTGTCGAGGGTACACTTGCAACTAGGACAAAAATGGGTCGGGCCCCAGTTGCATATTAAGGATGGAGTTGCAACTGGGACAAAAATGGGTCCGGCCCCAGTTGCGTATCGATGGTGGAGTTGCAACTCGGATAAAAATGTATCGGGCCCTCAGTTGCGTCCCGAGGATGGAGTTGAAAATGGGACAAAATTGGTCGGGCCTCAATTGCATGTCAATGGTGGAGTTGTAATTGCGACCAAGAAGGGTTTGACGGGCCCAGTTGCGTATAGAGGGTGGATTTGCAACTAGCACAAAAAATACGGGCTTCAACTGCATGTTGAGGGTCAGGCAGACCCAGTTGCGTGTCGAGGTGTGTACTTGCAACCAGGACAAAAATATGGGTCACGCATTTAGAACAAAAAATGGGTCGGGCCCAGTTGCGTGCCAAGGGTGGATTTATAACTGTGATAAAAAGGATTGGGGCCGAGTTGTGTGTCGAGGATGGAGTTGAAACTCGGACAAAAATTGATCACCACCCCTAGTTGGGTATCGAGGGTGGAGTTGTAACTGGAGCAAAATTAATCGGACACCCAGTTGCGTATCAAGGGTGGAGTTGCAACTAGGACAAAAAAGACGGGCCCCAACTGCATATCGGGGGTGGACTTGCAATTGGGACAAAAGTGGTTGGGTCCCTAGTTGTGTATAAAGGGTTGCGTTGCAATTGGGACAAAAATGGATCGGGACCTAGTTGCGTATCGAGGGTGGAGTTGCAACTGAAATAAAATTGGTCGGGTCTCCAGTTGCATATCGAGGGTGGACTTGAAGCTAGGACAAAAAAAGGCAAACCCCAATTGCATGTTGGGGGTGGAGTTGCAATTGGGACAAAAATGGTACCCTCCCCCCCCCCAAGGTTGCATGTCGAGGGTGGACTTGCGACTAGGACAACAACAAAAAGACTGGCCCACAATTGCATGTCGAGATGGTGTTGCAACTAGGACAAAAGGATCGGATCCCAGTTACATTTTGAGAAGATGCACTTACAACTAGGACAAAAAATGAACCGAACTCAGTTGCGCATCGAAGGATGGACTTGCAAATAAGATACAAAAGGTGGTCCAGTTGCAATTGGGAGGTGGAGTTGCAACCAGGATAAGAAAAGGTCACTGAATGAAAATCACAAAAATCATAAAATTCGTAGATGAAAATAGGGAAAAGGAAAAAGATGGATCCGACATCACTCATCACATCATCATTGACTACCATCTTCTTTGTTGTGAGGACAAAAGACCAAACCCCCAGTAAACTCTCCTTCCTGCTCGTGTCGGCTCTACTCAAGGCAAAGGGGAATAAGAGATAGACAATGGCGAATGAAACCAAGGAGGCAACGACCAGCTCGTATCTTCAACTTATAAAACACAGGCCAAAAAGGGCGCCTCAGATTGCACACAAAAATGTCCCAACAACACATCCACGCGCGAACAAGCTGACAAGTGAAGATAGAACATACGACCCGACATGGGACAAAACAACTCGCAATTGAGATTTACACAACATTTAAAGTGAACAGGTCGAACGGTCAAGAACTTAGATGAGACATTGCTAAATTGGTTTAAAACAATTTCATAAATTTAAAACAAATAAGTAAAGAAGAAAAATAAAAAAATAAACAAAAAAGAAAAGGAAAGGAAATGAAAAGGAAAAGGAAAAGGATAAAATAAAAAAATAAAATTTAAAATAATGAATTTGAAAAATAAAAGGGAAAAAGAAAAAAAACAAGAGAAAAGACACATTCAAAAGTGGTAGGAAACAAGAGGAAAAGACGTAGAAGACACAAAACACAAATGACAGATTCCCCACAACTAGTCACTGGCTCACTGCCACACGAACCACTCAAAAAATGCAACAAAAATTAAAATACGACATACAACCCAACGGCTAGTACACGCATCGATGGGATAAAACAGAGGCATATACTCTGGCAACACGAAACAGTCCATGAAACAAGAATTGCCAAAGTCGCTTGGCCACAACAAACGAAAAACACGACAATAAAAGACACGAATCTTAGCATGCAATTGTTGGAAATATGCCCTAGAGGCAATAATAAAAGGATTATTATTATATTTCCTTGTTCATGATAATTGTCTTTATTCATGCTATAATTGTATTATCCGGAAATCGTAATACATGTGTGAATACATAGACCATAATATGTCCCTAGTAAGCCTCTAGTTGACTAGCTCGTTGATCAACAGATAGTCATGGTTTCCTGATTATGGACATTAGATGTCGTTGATAACGGGATCACATCATTAGGAGAATGATGTGATGGACAAGACCCAATCCTAAGCATAGCACAAGATCGTGTAGTTCGTTTTGCTAGAGTTTTTCCAATCTCAAGTATCTTTTCCTTAGACCATGAGATCGTGTAACTCCCGGATACCGTAGGAGTGCTTTGGATGTACCAAACGTCACAACGTAACTGGGTGACTATAAAGGTGCACTACAGGTATCTCCGAAAGTGTATGTTGGGTTGACACGGGTCGAGACTGGGATTTGTCACTCTGTTTTACGGAGAGGTATCACTAGGCCCACTCGGTAGAGCATCATCATAATGAGCTCAAAGTGACCAAGTGTCTGGTCACGGGATCATGCATTACGGTACGAGTAAAGTGACTTGCCGGTAATGAGACTAAACGAGGTATTGGGATACCGACGATCGAGTCTTGGGCAAGTAACATACCGTCTGACAAAGGGAATAGTATACGGGGTTGCTTGAATCCTCGACATCGTGGTTCATCCGATGAGATCATCGAGGAGTATGTGGGAGCCAACATGGGTATCCAGATCCAGCTGTTGGTTATTGACCGGAGAGCCGTCTCGGTCATGTCTGCATGTCTCCCGAACCCGTAGGGTCTACACACTTAAGGTTCAGTGACGCTAGGGTTGTATGAATATGAGTATGCAGCAAACCGAATGTTGTTCGGAGTCCCGGATGAGATCTCGGACGTCACGAGGAGTTTCGGAATGATCCAGAGGTAAAGAATTATATATAGGAAGTGTTGTTTCGGCCATCGGGAAAGTTTTGGGGTCACCCGGTATTGTACCGGGACCACCGGAAGGGTCCCGGTGGTCCATCGGGTGGGGCCACCTATCTCGGAGGGCCCCGTGGGCTGAAGTGGGAGGGGAACCAGCCCCTAGTGGGCTGGTGCGCCCCCCCCCCTTGGGCCTCCCCTGCGCCTAGGGTTGAAAACCCTAGGGGGGCGCACCACTTGCCTTGGGGGGCACTCCAACCCCCCTGGCCGCCGCCCCCCTTGGGAGATTGGATCTCCAGAGCTGGCGCCCCCCCCCCTCCTGGGGGCCTATATAAAGGAGGGGGAGGGAGGGCAGCCGCACCCTGAGTCTTGGCGCCTCCCTCCCCCTGCTACACCTCTTCCTCCTCCCACAGTTGCTTGGCGAAGCCCTGCCGGAGTCCTGCTGCATCCACCACCATGCCGTCGTGCTGTTGGATCTTCATCAACCTCTCCTTCCCCCTTGCTGGATCAAGAAGGAGGAGACGTCATCCGCTCCGTACGTGTGTTGAATGCGGAGGTGCTATCCGTTCGGCACTTGGTCATCCGTGATTTGGATCACGGCGAGTACAACTCCATCATCCCCTTTCTCTTGAAAGCTTCCGCTCGTGATCTACAAAGGTATGTAGATGCACTCCTATCACTCGTTGCTTAGATGAACTCATAGATGGATCTTGGTGAAACCGTAGGAAAATTTTTATTTTCTGCAACGTTCTCCAACAGTGGTATCAGAGCTAGGTCTATGTGTAGTTCTCTATTGCACGAGTAGAACACAAATTTGTTGTGGGCGTAGATCTTGTCAACTTGCTTGCCGCTACTAGTATTTTCTTGCTTCAGCGGTATTGTGGGATGAAGCGGCCCGGACCGACCTTACACGTACGCTTACGTGAGACAGGTTCCACCGACTGACATGCACTAGTTGCATAAGGTGGCTAGCGGGTGTCTGTCCCTCCTACTTTAGTTGGAGCGGATTCGATGAAAAGGGTCCTTATGAAGGGTAAATAGAAGTTGACAAAATCACGTTGTGGTTATTCGTAGGTAAGAAAACGTTCTTGCTAGAATCCAATTGCAGCCACGTAAAAGATGCAACAACAATTAGAGGACGTCTAACTTGTTTTTGCAGCAATTGTCATGTGATGTGATATGGCCAGAAGTTGTGATGAATGATGAATGATATATTGTGATGTATGAGATCATGTTCTTGTAATAGGAATCACGACTTGCATGTCGATGAGTATGACAACCGGAAGGAGCCATAGGAGTTGTCTTTATTTTTTGTATGACCTGCGTGTCATTAAAGAACACCATGTAAATTACTTTACTTTATTGCTAAACGCGTTAGCCATAGAAGTAGAAGTAGTCGTTGGCGTGACAACTTCATGAAGACACAATGCTGGAGATCATGATGATGGAGATCATGATGATGGATATCATGGTGTCATGCCGGTGACGAAGATGATCATGGAGCCCCGAAGATGGAGATCGAAGGAGCTATATGATATTGGCCATATCATGTCACTACTTTATATAATTGCATGAGATGTTTATTATGTTTTATGCATCTTGTTTACTTAGAACGGCGGTAGTAAATAAGATGATCCCTTATAATAATTTCAAGAAAGTGTTCCCCCTAACTGTGCACCGTTGCTAAAGTTCGTCGTTTCGAAGCACCACGTGATGATCAGGTGTGATAGATCCTTACGTTCACATACAACGGGTATAAGACAGATTTACACATGCAGAACACTTAGGGTTAACTTGACGAGCCTAGCATGTATAGACATGGCCTCGGAACACAGAGACCGAAAGGTCGAACATGAGTCGTATGGAAGATATGATCAACATGGAGATGTTCACCGATGATGACTAGTCCGTCTCACGTGATGATCGGACATGGCCTAGTCGACTCGGATCGTGTAACACTTAGATGACTAGAGGGATGTCTAATCTGAGTGGGAGTTCATTCAATAATTTGATTAGATGAACTTAATTATCATGAACTTAGTCTAAAACTTTTGCAAAATATGTCTTGTAGATCAAATGGCCAACGCTCATGTCAACATGAACTTCAACGCGTTCCTAGAGAAAACCAAGCTGAAAGATGATGGCAGCAACTATTCGGACTAGGTTCGGAACCTGAGGATCATCCTCATAGCAGCCAAGAAAGCATATGTCCTAGATGAACCGCTAGGTGAAGCACCCATCCCAGAGAACCAAGACGTTATGAACGCTTGGTAGTCACGTGCTGATGATTACTCCCTCGTTCTGTGCGGCATGCTTTACAGCTTAGAACCGGGGCTCCAAAAGCGTTTTGAGAAACACGGAGCATATGAGATGCTCGAGGAGCTGAAAATGGTTTTTCAAGCTCATGCCCGGGTCGAGAGATATGAAGTCTCCGACAAGTTCTATAGTTGTAAGATGGAGGAAAACAGTTCTGTCAGTAAGCACATAATCAAAATGTCTGGGTTGCACAACCGCCTATCCCAGCTGGAGATCACCCTCCCGGACGAGGCGGTCATTGACAGAATCCTTCAGTCGCTCCCACCGAACTACAAGAGCTTTGTGTTAAACCACAATATGCAGGGGATGGTGAAGACCATTCCTGAAGTTTTTTCAATGCTGAAGTCAGCAGAGGTTGAAATCAAGAAAGAACATCAAGTGTTGATGGTCAATAAGACCACTAAGTTCAAGAAGGGCAAGGGTAAGAAGAACTTCAAGAAGGACGGCAAAGATGTTGCCGCGCCCGGTAAGCCAGTTGTCGGGAAGAAGTCAAAGAATGGACCCAAGCCTGAGTCTGAGTGCTTTTATTGCAAAGGGAAGGGTCACTGGAAGCGGAACTGCCCCAAATACTTAGCGGACAAGAAGGCCGGCAAC
Organism: Triticum aestivum; assembly: GCF_018294505.1. NCBI lineage: Eukaryota > Viridiplantae > Streptophyta > Magnoliopsida > Poales > Poaceae > Triticum > Triticum aestivum. The sequence continues at coordinate 437,368,510 of NC_057804.1, read as the reverse complement.
ACTAAAGGTATATTTGATATACATGTAATTGATGTGTATCTTACCAGTACTTGTAGTAACTCCTGGGTATTTGATACCGGTCTCGTTGCTCATATTTGTAACTCACAGCAGGAGCTGCGGAATAAGCGGAGACTGGCGAAGGACGAGGTGACGATGTGCGTCGGGAATGATTCCAAGGTCGATGTGATCGCCGTCGGCACGCTACCTCTACATTTACCTACGGGATTAGTTTTAAACCTCAATAATTGTTATTTAGTGCCAAGTTTGAGCATGAACATTGTATCTGGGTCTCGTTTGATACGAGATGGCTACTCATTTAAATCCGAGAATAATGGTTGTTCTATTTATATGAGAGAGATGTTTTATGGTCATGCCCCGATGGTCAATGGTTTATTCTTAACGAATCTCGAACTTAATGTTACACACATTCATAGTGTGAATACCAAAAGATGTAAAGTTCATAACGATAGTCCCACATACTTGTGGCACTGCCGCCTTGGTCACATTGGTGTCAAGCGCATGAAGAAGCTCCATGCTGATGGACTTTTAGAGTCTCTCGATTATGAATCATTTGACACGTGCGAACCATGCCTCATGGGCAAAATGACCAAGACTCCATTCTCCGGAACAATGGAGCGAGCAACCAACTTATTGGAAATCATACATACCGATGTGTGCGGTCCAATGAGCGTTGAGGCTCGCGGAGGATATCGTTATGTTCTCACTCTCACTGATGACTTGAGTAGATATGGGTATGTCTACTTGATGAAACACAAGTCTGAGACCTTTGAAAAGTTCAAGGAATTTCAGAATGAGGTAGAGAATCAACGTGACCGAAAGATAAAGTTCCTACGATCAGATCGTGGAGGAGAATATTTAAGTCACGAATTTGGTACACACTTAAGGAAATGTGGAATCGTTTCACAACTCACGCCGCCTGGAACACCTCAGCGTAACGGTGTGTCCGAACGTCGTAATCGCACTCTATTGGATATGGTGCGATTTATGATGTCTCTTACCGATTTACCGCTATCATTTTGGGGATACGCTCTAGAGACAGCTACATTCACTTTAAATAGGGCACCGTCTAAATCCGTTGACACGACACCGTATGAATTATGGTTGGAAAGAAACCTAAGTTGTCGTTTCTAAAAGTTTGGGGATGCGATGCTTATGTCAAGAGACTTCAACCTGAAAAGCTCGAACCCAAGTCGGAAAAATGTGTCTTCATAGGATACCCTAAGGAAACCATTGGGTATACCTTCTACTTAAGATCCGAGGGCAAGATCTTTGTTGCCAAGAACGGATCCTTTCTGGAAAAAGAGTTTCTCTCGAAAGAAGTAAGTGGGAGGAAAGTAGAACTCGATGAAGTACTACCGCTTGAACCGGAAAGTAGTGCAGCTCAGGAAAATGTTCCTGTGGTGCCTACACAAACTGGAGAGGAAATTAATGATGATGATCAATGTACTTCGGATCAAGTTGCTACTGAACCTCGTAGGTCCACAAGGACACGTTCCACACCAGAGTGGTATGGCAACCCTGTCCTGGAAATCATGTTGTTAGACAACGGTGAACCTTCGAACTATGAAGAAGCGATGGCGGGCCCAGATTCCAACAAATGGCTTGAAGCCACGCAATCCGAGATAGAATCCATGTATGAAAACAAAGTATGGACTTTGACAGACTTGCCCGATGATCGGCGAGCGATAGAAAACAAATGGATCTTTAAGAAGAAGACGGACGCGGATGGTAATATTACCATCTATAAAGCTCGACTTGTCACTAAGGGTTATCGACAAGTTCAAGGGGTTGACTACGATGAGACATTCTCTCCCGTAGCAAAGCTGAAGTCCGTCCGAATCATCTTAGCAATTGCCACATACTATGATTATGAGATATGGCAGATGGACGTCAAAACGGCATTCCTTAACGGGCATCTTAAGGAAGAACTATATATGATGCAGCCGGAGGGTTTTGTCGATCCTAAGAATGCTAACAAAGTAGGCAAGCTCCAGCAATCCATTTATGGGCTGGTGCAAGCATCTCGGAGTTGGAACATTCGCTTTGATGAGATGATCAAAGCATTTGGGTTTATGCAGACTTATGGAGAAGCCTGCGTTTACAAGAAAGTGAGTGGGAGCTCTGTAGCATTTCTCATATTATATGTAGATGACATAGTTTTGATGGGAAATGATATAGAACTCTTGGACAGCATTAAGGCCTACTTGAATAAGTGTTTTTCAATGAAGGACCTTGGAGAAGCTGCTTACATATTAGGCATCAAGATCTATAGGGATAGATCGAGACGCCTCATAGGTCTTTCACACAGCACATCCTTGATAAGATTTTGAAGAAGTTCAAAATGGATCAGTCCAAGAAAGGGTTCTTGCCTGTATTACAAGGTGTGAGATTGAGCTCAGCTCAATGCTCGACCATGGCAAAAGATAAAGAAGAGATGAGTGTCATCCCCTATGCTTCAGCCATAGGATCTATTATGTATGCCATGCTGTGTACCAGACCTGATGTAAACCTTGCCATAAGTTTGGTAGGAAGGTACCAAAGTAAGCCCGGCAAGGAACACTGGACAGCGGTCAAGAATATCCTAAAGTACCTGAAAAGGACAAAGGACATGTTTCTCGTTTATGGAGGTGACGAAGAGCTCGTCGTAAAGGGTTACGTCGATGCTAGCTTTGACACAGATCTGGATGACTCTAAGTCACAAACCGGATACGTGTATATGTTGAATGGTGGAGCAGTAAGCTGGAGCAGCTGCAAGCAGAGCGTCGTGGCGGGATCTACATGTGAAGCGGAGTACATGGCAGCCTCGGAGGCAACACATGAAGCAATTTGGGTGAAGGAGTTCATCACCGACCTAGGAGTCATACCCAATGCGTTGGGGCCGATCAAACTCTTCTGTGACAACACTGGAGCTATTGCCCTTGCCAAGGAGCCCAGGTTTCACAACAAGACCAGGCACATCAAGCGTCGTTTCAACTCCATCCGTGAAAATGTTCAAGATGGAGACATAGATATTTGCAAAGTACATACGGATCTGAATGTCGCAGATCCGTTGACTAAACCTCTCTCTCGAGCAAAACATGATCAACACCAGAACTCTATGGGCGTTCGATTCATCACAATGTAACTAGATTATTGACTCTAGTGCAAGTGGGAGACTGTTGGAAATATGCCCTAGAGGCAATAATAAAAGGATTATTATTATATTTCCTTGTTCATGATAATTGTCTTTATTCATGCTATAATTGTATTATCCGGAAATCGTAATACACGTGTGAATACATAGACCATAATATGTCCCTAGTAAGCCTCTAGTTGACTAGCTCGTTGATCAACAGATAGTCATGGTTTCCTGACTATGGACATTAGATGTCGTTGATAACGGGATCACATCATTAGGAGAATGATGTGATGGACAAGACCCAATCCTAAGCATAGCACAAGATCGTGTAGTTCGTTTTGCTAGAGCTTTTCCAATGTCAAGTATCTTTTCCTTAGACCATGAGATCGTGTAACTCCCGGATACCGTAGGAGTGCTTTGGGTGTACCAAACGTCACAACGTAACTGGGTGACTATAAAGGTGCACTACAGGTATCTCTGAAAGTGTCTGTTGGGTTGACACGGATCGAGACTGGGATTTGTCACTCCGTTTTACGGAGAGGTATCACTGGGCCCACTCGGTAGTGCATCATCATAATGAGCTCAAAGTGACCAAGTGTCTGGTCACGGGATCATGCATTACGGTACGAGTAAAGTGACTTGCCGGTAACGAGACTGAACGAGGTATTGGGATACCGACGATCGAGTCTCGGGCAAGTACCATACCGTCTGACAAAGGGAATAGTATACGGGGTTGCTTGAGTCCTCGACATCGTGGTTCATCCGATGAGATCATCGAGGAGTATGTGGGAGCCAACATGGGTATCCAGATCCCGCTATTGGTTATTGACCGGAGAGCCATCTCGGTCATGTCTGCATGTCTCCCGAACCCGTAGGGTCTACACACTTAAGGTTCGGTGACGCTAGGGTTGTATGAATATGAGTATGCAGCAAATCGAATGTTGTTTGGAGTCCCGGATGAGATCCCGGACGTCACGAGGAGTTCCGGAATGATCCGGAGGTAAAGAATTATATATAGGAAGTGTTGTTTCGGCCATCGGGAAAGTTTCGGGGTCACCCGGTATTGTACCGGGACCACCGGAAGGGTCCCGGGGGTCCACCGGGTGGGGCCACCTATCCCGGAGGGCCCCGTGGGCTGAAGTGGGAGGGGAACCAGCCCCTAGTGGGCATGTGAGCCCCCCCCCCTTGGGCCTCCCCTGTGCCTAGGGTTGAAAACCCTAGGGGGGGAGGCGCACCACTTGCCTTGGGGGGCACTCCAACCCCCCTGGCCGCCGCCCCCCTTGGGAGATTGGATCTCCAGGGCCGGCGCCCCCCCTCCCCCTGGGCGCCTATATAAAGGAGGGGGGAGGGCAGCCGCACCCTGAGTCTTGGCGCCTCCCTCCCCCTGCTACACCTCTTCCTCCTCCCACAGTTGCTTGGCGAAGCCCTGCCGAAGTCCTGCTGCATCCACCACCACGCCGTCGTGCTGCTGGATCTTCATCAACCTCTCCTTCCCCCTTGCTGGATCAAGAAGGAGGAGACGTCATCCGCTCCATACGTGTGTTGAACGCGGAGGTGTTGTCTGTTCGGCACTTGGTCATCAGTGATTTGGATCACGGCGAGTACGACTCCATCATCCCCTTTCTCTTGAAAGCTTCCGCTCGCAATCTACAAAGGTATGTAGATGCAGTCCTATCACTCGTTGCTTAGATGAACTCATAGATGGATCTTGGTGAAATTGTAGGAAATTTTTTATTTTTTGCAACGTTCTCCAACAGTGGTATCAGACCTAGGTCTATGCGTAGTTCACTATTGCACGAGTAGAACACAAATTTGTTGTGGGCGTAGATCTTGTCAACTTGCTTGCCGCTACTAGTATTTTCTTGCTTCAGCGGTATTGTGGGATGAAGCGGCCCGGACCGACCTTACACGTACGCTTACGTGAGACAGGTTCCACCGACTGACATGCACTAGTTGCATAAGGTGGCTAGCGGGTGTCTGTCTCTCCTACTTTAGTTGGAGCGGATTCGATGAAAAGGGTCCTTATGAAGGGTAAATAGAAGTTGACAAAATCACGTTGTGGTTATTCGTAGGTAACAAAACGTTCTTGCTAGAACCCAATTGCAGCCACGTAAAAGATGCAACAACAATTAGAGGACGTCTAACTTGTTTTTGCAGCAATTGTCATGTGATGTGATATGGCCAGAAGTTGTGATGAATTATGAATGATATATTGTGATGTATGAGATCATGTTCTTGTAATAGGAATCACGACTTGCATGTCGATGAGTATGACAACCGGCAGGAGCCATAGGAGTTGTCTTTATTTTTTGTATGACCTGCGTGTCATTGAAGAACGCCATGTAAATTAATTTACTTTATTGCTAAACGCGTTAGCCATAGAAGTAGAAGTACTCGTTGGCATGACAACTTCATGAAGACACAATGATGGAGATCATGATGATGGAGATCATGGTGTCATGCCGGTGACTAAGATGATCATGGAGCCCCGAAGATGGAGATCGAAGGAGCTATATGATATTGGCCATATCATGTCACTACTTTATATAATTGCATGAGATGTTTATTATGTTTTATGCATCTTGTTTACTTAAAATAGCGGTAGTAAATAAGATGATCCCTTATAATAATTTCAAGAAAGTGTTCCCCCTAATTGTGCACCGTTGCTAAAGTTCGTCGTTTCGAAGCACCACGTGATGATCGGGTGTGATAGATCCTTACGTTCACATACAACGGGTGTAAGACAGATTTACACATGCAGAACACTTAGGGTTAACTTGACGAGCCTAGCATGTACACACATGGCCTCGGAACACAGAGACCGAAAGGTCGAACATGAGTCGTATGGAAGATACGATCAACATGGAGATGTTCACCGATGATGACTAGTCCGTCTCACGTGATGATCGGACACGGCCTAGTCGACTCGGATCGTGTAACACTTAGATGACTAGAGGGATGTCTAATCTGAGTGGGAGTTCATTCAATAATTTGATTAGATGAACTTAATTATCATGAACTTAGTCTAAAACTTTTGCAAAATATGTCTTGTAGATCAAATGGCCAACGCTCATGTCAACATGAACTTCAACGCGTTCCTAGAGAAAACCAAGCTGAAAGATGATGGCAGCAACTATTCGGACTGGGTCCGGAACCTGAGGATCATCCTCATAGTAGCCAACAAAGCATATGTCCTAGATGAACCGCTAGGTGAAGCACCCATCCCAGAGAACCAAGACGTTATGAACGCTTGGCAGTCATGTGCTGATGATTACTCCCTCGTTCAGTGCGGCATGCTTTACAGCTTAGAACCGGGGCTCCAAAAGCGTTTTGAGAAACACGGAGCATATGAGATGTTCGAGGAGCTTAAAATGGTTTTTCAAGCTCATGCCCGGGTCGAGAGATATGAAGTCTCCGAAGGGTTCTATAGTTGTAAGATGGAGGAAAACAGTTCTGTCAGTGAGCACATACTCAAAATGTCTGGGTTGCACAACCGCCTATCCCAGCTGGAGATCAACCTCCCGGACGAGGCGATCATTGACAGAATCCTTCAGTCACTCCCACCGAGCTACAAGAGCTTTGTGTTGAACTACAATATGCAGGGGATGGTGAAGACCATTCCTGAAGTTTTTTCAATGCTGAAGTCAGCAGAGGTTGAAATCAAGAAAGAACATCAAGTGTTGATGGTCAATAAGACCACTAAGTTCAAGAAGGGCAAGGGTAAGAAGAACTTCAAGCAGTACAGCAAAGGTGTTGCCACGCCCGGTAAGCTAGTTGTCGGGAAGAAGTCAAAGAATGGACCCAAGCCTGAGACTGAGTGCTTTTATTGCAAAGAGGAGGGTCACTGGAAGCGGGACTGCCCCAAATACTTAGCGGACAAGAAGGCCGACAACACTAAAGGTATATTTGATATACATGTAACTGATGTGTACCATACCAGTACTCGTAGTAACTCCTGGGTATTTGATACCGGTGTCGTTGCTTATATTTGTAACTCACAGCAGGAGCTGCGGAATAAGCGGAGACTGGCGAAGGACGAGGTGACGATGCGCGTCGGGAATGGTTCCAAGGTCGATGTGATCGCCGTCGGCACGCTACCTCTACATTTACCTACGGGATTAGTTTTAAACCTCAATAATTATTATTTGGTGCCAAGTTTGAGCATGAACATTGTATCTGGGTCTCGTTTGATACGAGATGGCTACTCATTTAAATCCGAGAATAATGGTTGTTCTTTTTATATGAGAGATATGTTTTATGGTCATGCCCCAATGGTCAATGGTTTATTCTTAATGAATCTCGAACGTAATGTTACACATATTCATAGTGTGAATACCAAAAGATGTAAAGTTGATAATGATACTCCCACATACTTGTGGCACTGCCGCCTTGGTCACATTGGTGTCAAGCGCATGAAGAAGCTCCATGCTATGGACTTTTAGAGTCTCTCGATTACGAATCATTTGACACGTGCGAACCATGCCTCATGGGAAAAATGACCAAGACTCCGTTCTTCGGAACAATGGAGCGAGCAACCAACTTATTGGAAATCATACATACCGATGTGTGCGTTCCAATGAGCGTTGAGGCTCGTCGAGGATATCGTTATGTTCTCACTCTCACTGATGACTTGAGTAGATATGGGTATGTCTACTTGATGAGATGAGATGATCAAAGCGTTTGGGTTTATGCAGACTTATGGAGAAGCCTGCGTTTACAAGAAAGTGAGTGGGAGCTCTGTAGCATTTCTCATATTATATGTAGATGACATAGTTTTGATGGGAAATGATATAGAACTCTTGGACAGCATTAAGGCCTACTTGAATAAGTGTTTTTCAATGAAGGGCCTTGGAGAAGCTGCTTACATGTTAGGCATCAAGATCTATAGGGATAGATCGAGACGCCTCATAGGTCTTTCACACAGCACATCCTTGATAAGATTTTGAAGAAGTTCAAAATGGATCAGTCCAAGAACGGGTTCTTGCCTGTATTACAAGGTGTGAGATTGAGCTCAGCTCAATGCCCGACCATGGCAAAAGATAAAGAAGAGATGAGTGTCATCCCCTATGCTTCAGCCATAGGATCTATTATGTATGCCATGCTGTGTACCAGACCTGATGTAAACCTTGCCATAAGTTTGGTAGGAAGGTACCAAAGTAAGCCCAGCAAGGAACACTGGACAGCGGTCAAGAATATCCTAAAGTACCTGAAAAGGACAAAGGACATGTTTCTCGTTTATGGAGGTGACGAAGAGCTCGTCGTAAAGGGTTACGTCGACGCTAGCTTCGACACAGATCTGGATGACTCTAAGTCACAAACCGGATACGTGTATATGTTGAATGGTGGAGCAGTAAGCTGGAGCAGCTGCAAGCAGAGCGTCGTGGCGGGATCTACATGTGAAGCGGAGTACATGGCAGCCTCGGAGGCAACACATGAAGCAATTTGGGTGAAGGAGTTCATCACCGACCTAGGAGTCATACCCTATGCGTTGGGGCCGATCAAACTCTTCTGTGACAACACTGGAGCTATTGCCCTTGCCAAGGAGCCCAGGTTTCACAACAAGACCAGGCACATCAAGCGTCGTTTCAACTCCATCCGTGAAAATGTTCAAGATGGAGACATAGATATTTGCAAAGTACATACGGATCTGAATGTCGCAGATCCGTTGACTAAACCTCTCTCTCGAGCAAAACATGATCAACACCAGAACTCTATGGGCGTTCGATTCATCACAATGTAACTAGATTATTGACTCTAGTGCAAGTGGGAGACTGTTGGAAATATGCCCTAGAGGCAATAATAAAAGGATTATTATTATATTTCCTTGTTCATGATAATTGTCTTTATTCATGCTATAATTGTATTCTCCGGAAATCGTAATACATGTGTGAATACATAGACCATAATATGTCCCTAGTAAGCCTCTAGTTGACTACCTCGTTGATCAACAGATAGTCATGGTTTCCTGACTATGGACATTAGATGTCGTTGATAACGGGATCACATCATTAGGAGAATGATGTGATGGACAAGACCCAATCCTAAGCATAGCACAAGATCGTGTAGTTCGTTTCGCTAGAGCTTTTCCAATGTCAAGTATCTTTTCCTTAGACCATGAGATCGTGTAACTCCCGGATACCGTAGGAGTGCTTTGGGTGTACCAAACGTCACAACGTAACTGGGTGACTATAAAGGTGCACTACAGGTATCTCCGAAAGTGTCTGTTGGGTTGACACGGATCGAGACTGGGATTTGTCACTCCGTTTTACGGAGAGGTATCACTGGGCCCACTCGGTAGTGCATCATCATAATGAGCTCAAAGTGACCAAGTGTCTGGTCACGGGATCATGCATTACGGTACGAGTAAAGTGACTTGCCGGTAAAGAGACTGAACGAGGTATTGGGACACCGACGATCGAGTCTCGGGCAAGTAACATACCGTCTGACAAAGGAAATAGTATACGGGGTTGCTTGAATCCTCGACATCGTGGTTCATACGATGAGATCATCGAGGAGTATGTGGGAGCCAACATGGGTATCCAGATCCCGCTGTTGGTTATTGACCGGAGAGCCGTCTCGGTCATGTCTGCATGTCTCCCGAACCCGTAGGGTCTACACACTTAAGGTTCGGTGAACTAGGGTTGTATGAATATGAGTATGCAGCAAACCGAATGTTGTTCGGAGTCCCGGATGAGATCCCGGACATCATGAGGAGTTTCGGAATGATCCGGAGGTAAAGAATTATATATAGGAAGTGTTGTTTCGGCCATCGAGAAAGTTTCGGGGTCACTCGGTATTGTACCGGGACCACCGGAAGGGTCCCGGGGGTCCACCGGGTGGGGCCACCTATCTCGGAGGGCCCCGTGGGCTGAAGTGGGAGGGGAACCAGCCCCTAGTGGGCTGGTGCACCCCCCCCCCTTGGGCCTCCCATGCGCCTAGGGTTGAAAACCCTAGGGGGGAGGCGCACCACTTGCCTTGGGGGGCACTCCAACCCCCCTGGCCGCCACCCCCCTTGGGAGATTGGATCTCCAGGGCCGGCGCCCCCCCTCCCTGGTGGCCTATATAAAGGAGGGGGAGGGAGGGCAGTCGCACCCTGAGTCTTAGCGCCTCCCTCCCCCTGCTACACCTCTTCCTCCTCCCACAGTTGCTTGGCGAAGCCCTGCCGGAGTCCTGCTGCATCCACCACCATGCCGTCGTGCTGCTGGATATTCATCAACCTCTCCTTCCCCCTTGCTGGATCAAGAAGGAGGAGACGTCATCCGCTCTGTACGTGTGTTGAACGTGGAGGTGTTGTCCGTTCGGCACTTGGTCATCGGTGATTTGGATCACGGCGAGTACGACTCCATCATCCCCTTTCTCTTGAAAGCTTCCGCTCGCGATCTATGAAGGTATGCCTATCACTCGTTGCTTAGATGTACTCATAGATGGATCTTGGTGAAACCGTAGGAAAAATTTTATTTTCTGCAATGTTCTCCAATAGTGGCATCATGAGCTAGGTCTATGCGTAGTTCTCTATTGCACGAGTAGAACACAAATTTGCTGTGGGCGTAGATCTTGTCAACTTGCTTGCCGCTACTAGTCTTTTCTTGCTTCAGCGGTATTGTGGGATGAAGCGGCTCGGACCGACCTTACACGTACGCTTACGTGAGACAGGTTCCACCGACTGACATGCACTAGTTGCATAAGGTGGCTAGCGGGTGTCCGTCTCTCTTACTTTAGTTGGAGCGGATTCGATGAAAAGGGTCCCTGTCGGTGTCAAAACCGGCGGATCTCGGGTAGGGGGTCCAGAACTGTGCGTCTAGGCAGATGGTAACAGGAGACAAGGGACACGATGTTTTATCCAGGTTCGGGCCCTCTTGATGGAGGTATAACCCTATGTCCTGCTTGATTAATATTGATGATGTGTGTTACAAGAGTGGATCTACCATGAGATCAAGGAGGCTAAACCCTAGAAGCTAGCCTATGGTATGATTGTTGTTCGTCCTACGGACTAAAGCCATCCGGTTTATATAGACACCGGAGGGGGCTAGGGTTACACAGAGTCGGTTACAAAGGTAGGAAATCTACATATCCGTATCGCCAAGCTTGCCTTCCACGCCAAGGAAAGTCCCATCCGGACACGGGACGAAGTCTTCAATATTGTATCTTCATAGTCTTGGAGTCCGGCCGATGATGATAGTTCGGCTATCCGAACACCCCCTAGTCCGGAACTCCCTCAGTAGCCCCTGAACCAGGCTTCAATGACGACGAGTCCGGCGCACATATTGTCTTCGGCATTGCAAGGCGGGTTCCTCCTCCGAATAATTTATAGAAGATTGTGAACACCAGGATAGTGTCCGGCTCTGCAAAAATAAATTCCACATACCACCGTAGAGAGAGTAATATTACACAAGATCAATCTGCTGACGTATTCTGCGGCGTGACGTCACACCACTCCCAAGCCTTTACTCAAATTGTTTTTATTGTTCCACCTCAGCGCGTTTAGCGAGGTGGTTTCCTTGGCACGTCTTGTTGAAGCAGAGATCGTGTTCCCCTTATTCCGGGATTCCCATCAATACGGACGTGGGTAACCCAACCGCGCCATTGATTGTGACGCTTGGGAGATAAGCGAGTTTTACCAGGCCGGTGAGGACACATGTTTTTGTCTGCCCATATAAGGGGATAAAGATCCAACCCTTTTACCTGCGCCTTCTTCCTCCTTGGCTTATCCATCTCCGGGAACTCGAGCTCCAACGCCCAAATCCGCACTTCTCTCCTCAACCTTCTCCAACTATGTCCGGAGCGGGAGGCAAGTGGATGGCCTCCTCCGTCATGGAGGGGCAGATCCAGAAGCTGCGCGACGCCGGATACTTGTCCAGCGGCATCGTGCATCGGCTCCCCGACGAGGGAGAGCTCATCCCCACCCCCAGGCCCCATGAGAGGGTAGTGTTTCTTCCCCATTTCCTCCGTGGACTGGGCTTCCCACTTCATCCCTTCGTCCGGGGGCTCATGTTCTACTACGGCCTGGATTTCCATGATCTGGCCCCGAATTTCATCCTCAATATATCGGTATTTATCGTCGTGTGCGAGGCCTTCCTCTGCATCCAGCCCCACTTCGGCTTGTGGCTCAAGACCTTCAGTGTCAAGCCGAAGGTTGTGAAGGGCACCCAAGCGGAGTGCGGAGGCGCCATGGTGGGCAGGATGTCCCACGTTACGTGGCTGGAGGGCACTTTCGTGGAAACCATCAAGGGGTGGCAATTGAGGTGGTTCTACATCACCGAGCCGCGTGACCCTGATTGGGCAGCGGCCCCCGAATTCAGATCCGGCATCCCTACACGGCTCACCTCCTGGAAAGAGAGTGGCCTGATCTGGGGGGATTCGGAGGAGCTGACCGGACTCCAAGCCTGCATCCAGAAGCTGGTGGACAAGAAGCTCAAGCTTGTCAACGTAGTCCAGGTCATGCTCATCCGCCAGATTCTCCCGTGCCAACGACGGGGTTTCAACATGTGGGAGTTCGATCCAGCGCAGCACCAGACCCTGAGCGGGCTCTTCGACACTATGTACGAAGATGTCTGGAAGGTGTTGTTCAAGGGCGCCGAAGCTCCCGCATCCGCTACCGAAGATCGCGGATTTCGCTTGCAGCGTTCGGCTGACGAGGTAAGTGATTTTGCCACTTGTTTTCCATAGTTTGACTCTATGTGGGATCTAAACTCCCTTTACCTTTGACAGGACTGGCTGGCGAAGGCCGAACGGACTATCTGTCCGGCCCCATTACCAGAGGACCCAGCGGACGCCCGCCTAACGGGGCTGCTGGCTTTGGCACCCCACGTGGTGCCGGAGAAGAAGGCCAAGAAGAAGGCCACGGGGACTCGGAAGAGTTCCCGTTTTCAAGTGCTATCGGATGATGAATCCGAGGCCGACTCCTCCCACCAAGGCGAGGAGGAGAAGAAGAAAGCCTCTCCCCCAGCGGGGGAAGGGAAGAAAAGGAAGGCCTCCCCAACAAGGGAGGCCGAAGGGTCCAAGAAGGGAAAAACTCTTCCCCCGGACTGCTCCGCCAACGCCAGTGATGACGACGAGGACTGGCCTCCAAGGGCCAAGCCCCTGGCGAGATCGTAAGTATCCGGACTCCCGAATAACTTCAAGGTTTTTTCTTTTCGCCACATAATGTCTTTCTAATGCCGCATACAACCCTGCAGTCCGCCCAAGGATGATCTTCCCGCTTCGTCGAGCGGGTCCTTGGGTGCGTCGGATATGGATTCCCTTCCGACTGCCTCCACCCCCCGTGCCGCGGACGACGCCGAGGTGGGATCCCAGGAAGGGACCCACCAGGGGGAGGAGGCCCCGGAGGTGTCACAGGACAACCTCCCGGACTTTGCATCGGACTCAGCCCCGGAGGCCACAGTGGCTCCGGAGTCCGGCGGGCGACCCCTTCGTAAGAAGGGCAAGACCGCGACGCCGGCTGCCTCCGTCCAACCGGAGGTGCCGGATAATTTGCTGGAGGCGCTCAACGGCGCCTCCATCAAAGAGGAACACCGCACTGTTATGAGTGCGGTGATTCAGAAGGTTCAGCTCGCCAAGAGCGGGCTGACCGAAGCCTGCAGCAGCCTTCTAACAGGCTTTGAGGTAAGAATTTCAATATATGTAAAATGGTACCGCATAGACAGTAGCCCCTGATGCTCGGTTCGGTGTTCGGAAAGAAAAGCCGGACTGAGGATCTTTAGAAAGATAAACGCAGGAGTCATAAAAATATGTCAATATGGGATTGCAGGCTGTGCTGCTGACCTCCGCCGCACTGACTGCGGAGGTCAATACTTTGAAGGAAAACCTCGAGCGGTCTGAGAACGAGCTCGGCCATGCCAAGAAGCAGCTCGAGGAAAAAGAAGGTGAGTAATACCTTATGAAAATTGTACCTTACAGAAAAGGATTTCGTTGCAAGAAAAATGACAAGGATAACGTGGGTATTGTAGGGGCCACTAACGAGGTGGCGACCCTGAAGGAGGTGGTGGCCACGGCCAAACGCAATGCGGCCGCGGAGCGCACCGAGTGAGAGAAGCAGGAGGCGCGGGTGGCGGAGGTACAGCAAGAGCTCCAGGATCTCGTGAAAAAACATGAGAGCTTGGAGCATGACTCGAAGACTCGAGAGTCTGAGCTTGCAACGGCTCTTGAGAGTGCCAAAGCCGCTAAGGCCGAAGCCTACAAGGCCCTCCAGGAGATTGAGGCGGTGAAGAAAATAGCAGCGGGTAAGGCATTTTTCATGCAAAGTAAGCATGTGAGTGTTAATTACCTGTTGCTTACCCAAATTCGGAGCTCTCCAGGAGCGTTCGCAGATCTTCCTTGCAGCGCGTCCGATGCTGCCGCATTCTACCGGGCTGAGGAGGGGAGCTCGACGGAGAAGGTCTTCTGGTCTCAGTATGCTGAGGCCGGACATCTGGTGCCCCTTAGCGACCAGCTGAAGCAGCTAGTCGAGCTCCACAAGGCGGCCGAACAGGCCATGAAGGGCCTCATAGTTCGGCTGTGGCCTAAGGAGGCCATGCCTGGGAGCTACTTCGGCCTGGTGCGGCGGCTGGTGGATGTGTGCCCATGGGTTGAAGTCATCAAGCATTCCGCTTGTATTGAGGGTGCCCGTCGGGCCCTTGCCCGCGCAAAGGTGCACTGGGGCAAGATGGATGCCCAGAAGCTCGTGATGGACCCACCACCAGAGGGCAAGGAGCATCACACGCCCGAGATGTATTATAAGAGTGTGCTGAAGGGCGCCCGCACTATTGCGGGTGAGTGCTCCAAAGATGTAATATTTGAGTAGACTCGCATTTTGTTATCCTGTGCGCTGAAAACTTAGTTCATATGCGCTAAGCAATGCTTGTTAATTTAAAATATTACCTTATGTGCGGTTGTTTATCAAATCTGAGAGATGGCAAGTCGTCGGCTTCAGCCCCCATGCCACGAGTGCTGGGGTGTTCGGGATAAATTTGAGCACTCTTGTTCCCATTTTTGGGTCCATCTAGGGAGGCGTTCAACACAGCGAACAAGGCAACCGGACTTATAATGCTTGAACACTCTCACTTAGCCATAGAATTCTATAATTTTAAATTTCGGCGAAGCCCCTAGTCTTCCGAAGGCTGAATTTGGGGCGCTATCCACGCCTTGGCCGGACAGTATCCGGCTCCTCGCTCTAAGCGGCATAAGTCTCTAAGGACTCGCAAAAAACCTCTCGAACAGCGACCGGCTCTCGCCTCATCATGACGGTCAGTTTTAGCTTTCTCCACTGAGGCGTTAACCCAGCTCAGCTGGGGCGCAATCGCAGTGGTTCTCCCAGTGCTACCTTAGCCGATATAACGGAACGTAAGGTACCAAAACATGGGAGCCGGGCAAACCCAACTATTGACCCAAGACATGATTCAGAGCCGATGCATATAGTGCTATAAGTTCGGGGTGCCGCACTTGTGAAAGTGTTCGGACTTATCACACCATAATGTGGGAAACATAAGCCCCTGGTGTATATTAGCCGTACCAAAGTGTACGGATGCAACATGCCGTGAATGAACATATGTATGAAAAAGAAATGCAATTATAAGCAAAAAGGTGTTGCATTGTTTTATTCAATAAGTGCTTCTACGAATGCAGAATGATACAAATAGTGCGATAAGCAAGGTATGGGACTGTTAAACATGTCCCCCTCCAGGGGCAGGCTGCAGATTGGTGTATAAAAATGCTCGTAATTGAGACCACCTCTATATTCGTTGTAGCCTTTATCCTTCCCTGGTTGTTGCATCATGAGTTCCGCAGGTCTGCTGCCGGACAAGGCCTCTGACAAACGGAGTCCTGTGGGTAAAAAATAAAAGGTAAAAAGAAAAGAAAAAAGAACGACACACTTGAGAGCCCCTAGTGTGGTTGAGCCGCAGTCTGGGTTTATCGTGGTCGTGCCCCTCTCCCCATGCCCATGGTATCTTCAGAGTGTAATGGTGTACGCGAAGGACCTGCTTTGACGTTTCGCAGGAGCTGGGGTTGGGGCCGCACTGCTACGCATGCTCGGAATGTGCCAGGTGGTCTTGTTGTAAGTTACTTCGGGCACGCTTAGCTGTGTCTGGCCGCTTAACGGCCGGACTCGAGAATTGCCTTAAGAGGCTGCATTGCACTTCTGCCGCGAGAGCCGCTGTATGTTCCTCCGTGCGGAGAGAACGTTCAGTGTTTCTGTTGACCGTGATGACTCCTCGAGGGCCTGGCATCTTGAGCTTGAGGTATGCGTAGTGCGGCACCGCGTTGAACTTTGCAAACGCGGTACGTCCAGCGAGGCATGATAGCTGCTGCGGAACGGGACTATGTCGAAGATTAACTCCTCGCTTCGGAAGTTATCCGGGGATCCGAAGACCACTTCTAGTGTAATTGAGCCTGTACAATTGGCTTCTACACCTGGTATGACGCCTTTAAAGGTTGTTTTGGTAGGTTTAATCCTTGAGGGGTCTATGCCCATTTTGTACACTATATCCTGGTAAAGCAGGTTCAGGCTGCTGCCGCCGTCCATCAGGACTCTGGTTAGGTGAAATCGATCGACGATTGGGTCTAAGACCAGTGCGGCGAATCCGCCGTGGCGGATGCTGGTGGGGTGGTCCCTTTGGTCAAAAGTGATCGGGCAGGAGGACCATGGATTGAACTTCGGGGCAACTGGCTCCATCGCGTAGACATCCCTGAGTGCACGCTTCCGCTCCCTTTTGGGTATGTGTGTTGCGTATATCATGTTCACCGTCCGCACCTGTGGGGGGAAACCCTTCTGTCCTCTATTGTTCGGCGGTTGGGTCTCGTCCTCTTCATCGCTATGCAGCCCCTTGTCATTGTTTTTGGCAATTAACTTCCCTGCCTGCTTGAATACCCAACAGTCCCTGTTGGTATGGTTAGCTGGCTTTTCGGGGGTGCCATGTATCTGGCACAAGCGGTCGAGTATTCGGTCCAAATTGGATGGACCCAGAGTAGTTCGTTTGAATAGCTTTTTCCGCTGACCAGGTTTTGAGCCTCTGAATCCGGCATTGACTATCGTATCCTCACTATTGCTGCCGTTAATGCGGCGTTTGTTTTTGTTACAATGCTGCCTGCCATTTCGGTCCTTGAAATCCGGACTGCCAGAATTTTTGCTGAGGTTGTTGCTGCGTGCTAGCCAGCTGTCCTCACCCGCGCAGAAGCTGGTCATGAGTGATGCGAGGGCTGCCATGGATTTCGGCTTTTCCTGTCCCAAGTGCCGGGCAAGCCACTCGTCGCGGATGTTATGCTTGAAGGCCGTGAGGGCCTCCGCATCCGGACAGTCAACGATTTGGTTTTTCTTGGTTAAGAACCGTGTCCAGAATTGTCTGGCCGATTCATCTGGCTGCTGAATTATGTGGCTTAGGTCATCAGCGTCTGGTGGTCGCACATAAGTGCCCTGGAAGTTATCGAGGAATGCGGCTTCCAGGTCCTCCCAACTCCCAATTGACTCTGCTGGCAAGCTGTTGAGCCAATGTCGGGCTGGTCCTTTAAGCTTGAGGGGGAGGTATTTGATGGCGTGAAGATCGTCACCGCGGGCCATGTGGATGTGAAGGAGATAATCTTCGATCCAAACCGCGGGGTCTGTTGTGCCATCATAAGATTCAATATTGACGGGTTTAAACCCTTTGGGGATTTGATGATCCATTACTTCATCTGTGAAGCATAGTGGGTGTGCGGCGCCTCTGTACTGGGAGATATCACGACGGAGCTCAAGGGAGCTTGGTCTATTTTGTTCGGCCCGGCCGGACTTACTGTGTCCGGCGTGACGGTTGTCGTCACATATCGTGGGACGCCCACGTGATCCATAGATCGATCTTGATTGTCTTGCCTTATCCTCCAATATATCTCGCAAGTCCGGAGTGTTCCCCTGTGGCCGTGTGCTTTTCGAGCGATGCCGGGGTACGGGTCTAGTGAAGGGCCTAGAGGCCTCTCTGTCGCGACCACGGGGTGGTCGGTCAGCCGTATTGTCTACTAGTGATGCGGGTTCGTAAGCTTCCTCCTCTAATCGGGGGAGCAGCTTGCGTTTAGAGTAGCTTTTGGAGGGGCGTTCGAGCTCATGCTCTTCGGCCGCGAGGACTTCAGTCCATCTGTCGGCTAGCAGATCCTGATCAGCTCTAAGCTGTTGCTGCTTTTTCTTGAGGCTGTTCGCCGTGGCCATAAGCCTGCGTTTAAAACGCTCTTGTCCGACGGGATCCTCAGGCACGACGAATTCGTCATCGTCGAGGCTCGCTTCATCTCCGGAGGGAGGCGTATAATCCTCTGCCTCTTCTTCTGCCGCTCATTCATAAGGGCTGGCGTCTCCGTCCTCCTGCGCTGCATCTTGCTGGAGTGGGTTGTCTTCGGCACTGTCCAGTGTATTATTGTCTCCGATGCCAGAGTCTTCATTTTTGCTGTGGCGGGATTTAGAGTGGCGCCGCTGACGCCGGCGCTAGGGCTGCTTTTTGGAGGGGTCATCCTCCTCTGTTCCTTCGCCATTCCCATCTTTTGGGATATCCATCATGTATATGTCATATGATGAGGTGGCTGTCCAGTGCCCCGTAGGCGCTGGTTCTTGGTCGTCTCCGGCATCGTCGTCCATACCGTCGATGTCCTCGGAGTCGTAGTCTAGCATGTCAGTTAAATCGTCGACAGCGGCTACCAAGTGGGTGGTGGGTGGGCTTTGAATTTCTTCGTCGTCCGCATCCCAACCGTCCTGACCGCAGTCCGGCCAGGGCTCTCCTGATAATGAGAGATACTTTAGCGAACTCAAGATGTCGCCGAAAGGTGAGTGTTAAAAGATGTCCGCCGCGGTGAACTCCATGATCGGCGCCCAATCAGATTCGATCGGGGGGGGCGCGGGAGGTTCGGAGTCCGGCGAGGAGTCCGGCACTTTGGAGTCACGAGCTTTATGAGGGACAAAGTCAGTGTTCGGCTCTATCCCGTAGAGGTTGCGGCCGCCGAGGCGGTGTCTAGGCATCCGTCCTCGATCTGCGCAGCCGGCTCCGAATCGAAGATCGGAGCGGTGTCGAGTGCGGCCTCCAGGGTACTGTCCGGCTGCAGAGCTAAATCATGCTCGCCGTGACAATGCGGCATGCTCGGCTGTGGCTCGAATCCATCGAGGATCAAGTCCCCGCGGATGTCAGACGTGAAGTTCAAACTTCCAAATCTGACCTGACGGCCAGGGGCGTAGCTTTCGATCTGCTCCAGTTGGCCAAGCGAATTGGCCCGCAGTGCAAAGCCGCCGAATACGAAGGTTTGTCCGGGGAGGAAGATCTTTCCCTGGACTGCGTCGTTGATGATGATTGAAGAAGCCATCGAGCCTATCGGTGACGACACAGAGGAACTCTCAATGAAAGCACCAATGTCGGTGTCAAAACCCGCGGATCCCGGGTAGGGGGTCCCGAACTGTCCGTCTAGGTGGATGGTAACAAGAGACAAGGGACACGATGTTTTACCCAGGTTCGGGCCCTCTTGATGGAGGTAAAACCCTACGTCCTGCTTGATTAATATTGATGATGTGTGTTCATAGTCTTGGAGTCCGGCCGATGATGATAGTTCGGCTATCCGGACACCCCCTAGTCCGGAACTCCCTCAGTCCTTATGAAGGGTAAATAGAAGTTGACAAAATCACGTTGTGGTTATTCGTAGGTAAGGAAACGTTCTTGCTAGAACCCAATTGCAGCCACGTAAAAGATGCAACAACAATTAGAGGACGTCTAACTTGTTTTTGCAGCAATTGTCATGTGATGTGATATGGCCAAAAGTTGTGATGAATGATGAATGATATATTGTGATGTATGAGATCATGTTCTTGTAATAGGAATCACGACTTGCATGTCGATGAGTATGACAACCGGCAAGAGCCATAGGAGTTGTCTTTATTTTTTGTATGACCTGCGTGTCATTGAAGAACGCCATGTAAATTACTTTACTTTGTTGCTAAATGTGTTAGCCATAGAAGTAGAAGTAGTCGTTGGCGTGACAACTTCATGAAGACACAATGATGGAGATCATGATGATGGAGATCATGGTGTCATGCCAGTGTTGAAGATGATCATGGAGCCCCGAAGATGGAGATCGAAGGAGCTATATGATATTGGCCATATCATGTCACTACTTTATATAATTGCATGAGATGTTTATTATGTTTTATGCATCTTGTTTACTTAGAACGGCGGTAGTAAATAAGATGACCCCTTATAATAATTTCAAGAAAGTGTTCCCCCTAACTGTGCACCGTTGCTAAAGTTCGTCGTTTTGAAGCACCACGTGATGATCGGGTGTGATAGATCCTTACGTTCACATACAACGGGTGTAAGACAGATTTACACATGCAGAACACTTAGGGTTAACTTGACGAGCCTAGCATGTACACACATGGCCTCGGAACACAGAGACCGAAAGGTCGAACATGAGTCGTATGGAAGATACGATCAACATGGAGATGTTCACAGATGATGACTAGTCCCTCTCAGGTGATGATCGGACACGGCCTAGTCGACTCGGATCGTGTAACACTTAGATGACTAGAGGGATGTCTAATCTGAGTGGGAGTTCATTCAATAATTTGATTAGATGAACTTAATTATCACGAACTTAGTCTAAAACTTTTGCAAAATACGTCTTGTAGATCAAACGGCCAACGCCCATGTCAACATGAACTTCAACGCGTTCCTAGAGAAAACCAAGCTGAAAGATGATGGCAGCAACTATTCGGACTGGGTCCGGAACCTGAGGATCATCCTCATAGCAGCCAAGAAAGCATATGTCCTAGATGAACCGCTAGGTGAAGCACCCATCCCAGAGAACCAAGACGTTATGAACGCTTGGCAGTCACGTGCTAATGATTACTCCCTCGTTCAGTGCGGCATGCTTTACAGCTTAGAATCGGGGCTCCAAAAGCGTTTTGAGAAACACGGAGCATATGAGATGTTCGAGGAGCTGAAAATGGTTTTTCAAGCTCATGCCCGGGTCGAGAGATATGAAGTCTCCGACAAGTTCTATAGTTGTAAGATGGAGGAAAACAGTTCTGTCAGTGAGCACATACTCAAAATGTCTGGGTTGCACAACCGCCTGTCCCAGCTGGAGATCAACCTCCCGGACGAGGCGGTCATTGACAGAATCCTTCAGTCGCTCCCATCGAGCTACAAGAGCTTTGTGTTGAACTACAATATGCAGGGGATGGTGAAGACCATTCCTGAAGTTTTTTCAATGCTGAAGTCAGCAGAGGTTGAAATCAAGAAAGAACATCAAGTGTTGATGGTTAATAAGACCACTAAGTTCAAGAAGGGCAAGGGTAAGAAGAACTTCAAGAAGGACGGCAAAGATATTGCCGCGCCCGGTAAGCCAGTTGCCGGGAAGAAGTCAAAGAATGGACCCAAGCCTGAGACTGAGTGCTTTTATTGCAAAGGGAAGGGTCACTGGAAGCGGAACTGCCCCAAATACTTAGCGGACAAGAAGGCCGGCAACACTAAAGGTATATTTGATATACATGTAACTAATGTGTACCTTACCAGCACTCGTAGTAACTCCTAGGTATTTGATACCGGTGTCGTTGCTCATATTTGTAACTCACAGCAGGAGCTGCGGAATAAGCG
This sequence comes from Triticum aestivum, assembly GCF_018294505.1. Classification (NCBI taxonomy): domain Eukaryota; kingdom Viridiplantae; phylum Streptophyta; class Magnoliopsida; order Poales; family Poaceae; genus Triticum; species Triticum aestivum. The sequence goes on along the minus strand of NC_057804.1, from coordinate 437,346,805 downwards.
GAGACTGGCGAAGGACGAGGTGACGATGCGCGTCGGGAATGGTTCCAAGGTCGATGTGATCTCCGTCGGCACGCTACCTCTACATTTACCTACGGGATTAGTTTTAAACCTTAATAATTGTTATTTAGTGCCAAGTTTGAGCATGAACATTGTATCTGGGTCTCGTTTGATACGAGATGGCTACTCATTTAAATCCGAGAATAATGGTTGTTCTATTTATATGAGAGATATGTTTTATGGTCATGCCCCGATGGTCAATGGTTTATTCTTAATGAATCTCGAGCGTAATGTTACACATATTCATAGTGTGAATACCAAAAGATGTAAAGTTGATAACGATAGTCCCACATACTTGTGGCACTGCCGCCTTGGTCACATTGGTGCCAAGCGCATGAAGAAGATCCATGCTGATGGACTTTTAGAGTCTCTCGATTACGAATCATTTGACACGTGCGAACCATGCCTCATGGGCAAAATGACCAAGACTCTGTTCTCCGGAACAATGGAGCGAGCAACCAACTTATTGGAAATCATACATACCGATGTGTGCGGTCCAATGAGCATTGAGGCTCGCGGAGGATATCGTTATGTTCTCACTCTCACTGATGACTTGAGTAGATATGGGTATGTCTACTTGATGACACACAAGTCTGAGACCTTTGAAAAGTTCAAGGAATTTCAGAATGAGGTAGAGAATCAACGTGACCGAAAGATAAAGTTCCTACGATCAGATCATGGAGGAGAATATTTAAGTCACGAATTTGGTACACACTTAAGGAAATGTGGAATCGTTTCACAACTCACGCCGCCTGGAACACCTCAGCGTAACGGTGTGTCCGAACGTCGTAATCGCACTCTATTGGATATGGTGCGATCTATGATGTCTCTTACCGATTTACCGCTATCATTTTGGGGATATGCTCTAGAGACAGCTACATTCACTTTAAATAGGGCACCGTCTAAATCCGTTGAGATGACACCATATGAATTATGGTTTGGAAAGAAACCTAAGCTACGTTTCTAAAAGTTTGGGGATGCGATGCTTATGTCAAGAAACTTCAACCTGAAAAGCTCAAACCCAAGTCGGAAAAATGCGTCTTCATAGGATACCCTAAGGAAACCATTGGGTATACCTTCTACTTAAGATCCAAGGGCAAGATCTTTGTTGCCAAGAATGGATCCTTTCTGGAAAAAGAGTTTCTCTCGAAAGAAGTAAGTGGGAGGAAAGTAGAACTCGATGAAGTACTACCTCTTGAACCGGAAAGTAGTGCAGCTCAGGAAAATGTTCCTGTGGTGCCTACACCAACTGGAGAGGAAATTAATGATGATGATCAAGGTACTTCGGATCAAGTTGCTACTGAACCTCGTAGGTCCACAAGGACACGTTCCACACCATAGTGGTATGGCAACCCTGTCCTGGAAATCATGTTGTTAGACAACGGTGAACCTTCGAACTATGAAGAAGCGATGGCGGGCCTAGATTCCAACAAATGGCTTGAAGCCATGAAATCCAAGATAGAATCCATGTATGAAAACAAAGTATGGACTTTGACAGACTTGCCCGATGATCGGCGAGCGATAGAAAACAAATGGATCTTTAAGAAGAAGACGGACGCGGATGGTAATATTACCATCTATAAAGCTCGACTTGTCGCTAAGGGTTATCGACAAGTTCAAGGGGTTGACTATGATGAGACATTCTCTCCCGTAGCAAAGCTGAAGTCCGTCCGAATCATGTTAGCAATTGCCGCATACTATGATTATGAGATATGGCAGATGGACGTCAAAACGGCATTCCTTAACGGGCATCTTAAGGAAGAACTGTATATGATGCACCCGGAGGGTTTTGTCGATCCTAAGAATGCTAACAAAGTATGCAAGCTCCAGCGATCCATTTATGGGCTGGTGCAAGCATCTCGGAGTTGGAACATTCGCTTTTATGAGATGATCAAAGCGTTTGGGTTTATGCAGACTTATGGAGAAGCCTGCGTTTACAAGAAAGTGAGTGGGAGCTCTGTAGCATTTCTCATATTATATGTAGATGACACACTTTTGATGGGAAATGATATAGAACTTTTGGACAGCATTAAGGCCTACTTGAATAAGTGTTTTTCAATGAAGGACCTTGGAGAAGCTGCTTACATATTAGGCATCAAGATCTATAGGGATAGATCGAGACGCCTCATAGGTCTTTCACAAAGCACATACCTTGATAAGATTTTGAAGAAGTTCAAAATGGATCAGTCCAAGAAAGGGTTCTTGCCTGTATTACAAGGTGTGAGATTGAGCTCAGCTCAATGCCCGACCACGGCAAAAGATAAAGAAGAGATGAGTGTCATCCCCTATGCTTCAGCCATAGGATCTATTATGTATGCCATGTTGTATACCAGACCTGATGTAAACCTTGCCGTAAGTTTGGTAGGAAGGTACCAAAGTAATCCCGACAAGGAACACTGGACAGCGGTCAAGAATATCCTAAAGTAGCTGAAAAGGACAAAGGACATGTTTCTCGTTTATGGAGGTGACGAAGAGCTCGTCGTAAAGGGTTACGTCGACGCTAGCTTCGACACAGATCTGGATGACTCTAAGTCACAAACCGGATACGTGTATATGTTGAATGGTGGAGCAGTAAGCTGGTGCAGCTGCAAGCAGAGCGTCGTGGCGGGATCTACATGTGAAGCGGAGTACATGGCAGCCTCGGAGGCAGCGCATGAAGCAATTTGGGTGAAGGAGTTCATCACCGACCTAGGAGTCATACCCAATGCGTCGGGGCCGATCAAACTCTTCTGTGACAACACTGGAGCTATTGCCCTTGCCAAGGAGCCCAGGTTTCACAAGAAGACCAGGCACATCAAGCATAGTTTCAACTCCATCCGTGAAAATGTTCAAGATGGAGACATAGATATTTGCAAAGTACATACGGATCTGAATGTCGCAGATCCGTTGACTAAACCTCTCTCTCGAGCAAAACATGATCAACACCAGAACTCTATGGGCGTTCGATTCATCACAATGTAACTAGATTATTGACTCTAGTGCAAGTGGGAGACTGTTGGAAATATGCCCTAGAAGCAATAATAAAAGGATTATCATTATATTTCCTTGTTCATGATAATTGTCTTTATTCATGCTATAATTGTATTATTCGGAAATCGTAATACACGTGTGAATACATAGACCATAATATGTCCCTAGTAAGCCTCTAGTTGACTAGCTCGTTGATCAACAGATAGTCATGGTTTCCTGACTATGGACATTAGATGTCGTTGATAACGGGATCACATCATTAGGAGAATGATGTGATGGACAAGACCCAATCCTAAGCATAGCACAAGATAGTGTAGTTCGTTTTGCTAGAGCTTTTCCAATGTCAAGTATCTTTTCCTTAGACCATGAGATCGTGTAACTCCCGGATACCGTAGGAGTGCTTTGGGTGTACCAAACGTCACAACGTAACTGGGTGACTATAAAGGTGCACTACAGGTATCTCCGAAAGTGTCTGTTGGGTTGACACGGATCGAGACTGGGATTTGTCACTCCGTTTTACGGAGAGGTATCACTGGGCCCACTCGGTAGTGCATCATCATAATGAGCTCAAAGTGACCAAGTGTCTGGTCACGGGATCATGCATTACGGTACGAGTAAAGTGACTTGCCGGTAATGAGACTGAACGAGGTATTGGGATACCGACGATCGAGTCTCGGGCAAGTAACATACCGTCTGACAAAGAGAATAGTATACGGGGTTGCTTGAATCCTCGACATCGTGGTTCATCCGATGAGATCATCGAGGAGTATGTGGGAGCCAACATGGGTATCCAGATGAGATCCCGGAGAGCCGTCTCGGTCATGTCTGCATGTCTCCCGAACCCGTAGGGTCTACACACTTAAGGTTCGGTGACGCTAGGGTTGTATGAATATGAGTATGCAGCAAACCGAATGTTGTTCGGAGTCCCGGATGAGATCCCGGACGTCACGAGGAGTTTCGGAATGATCCGGAGGTAAAGAATTATATATAGGAAGTGCTGTTTCGGCCATCGGAAAAGTTTCGGGGTCACCCGGTATTGTACCGGGACCACCGGAAGGGTCCCAGGGGTCCACCGGGTGGGGCCACCTATCCCGGAGGGCCCCGTGGGCTGAAGTGGGAGGGGAACCAGCCCCTAGTGGGCTGGTGCGCCCCCCCCCCCTTGGGCCTCCCCTGCGCCTAGGGTTGAAAACCCTAGGGGGGCGCACCACTTGCCTTGGGGGGCACTCCAACCCCCCTGGCCGCCGCCCCCCTTGGGAGATTGGATCTCCAGGGCCGGGCCCCCCCCTGGGGGCCTATATAAAGGAGGGGGTGGGAGGGCAGCCGCACCCTGAGTCTTGGCGCCTCCCTCCCCCTGCTACACCTCTTCCTCCTCCCACAGTTGCTTGGCGAAGCCCTGCCGGAGTCCTGCTGCATCCACCACCACGCCGTCGTGCTGCTGGATCTTCATCAACCTCTCCTTCCCCCTTGCTGGATCAATAAGGAGGAGACGTCATCCGCTCCGTACGTGTGTTGAACGCGGAGGTGTTGTCCGTTCGGCACTTGGTCATCGGTGATTTGGATCACGGCGAGTACGACTCCATCATCCCCTTTCTCTTGAAAGCTTCCGCTCGCGATCTACAAAGATATGTAGATGCACTCCTATCACTCATTGCTTAGATGAACTCATAGATGGATCTTGGTGAAACCGTAGGAAAATTTTTATTTTCTGCAACGTTCTCCAACAGCTATATCCAATGGCTAGGAAGTTAGATGTGAGATAACTACTTCATATCTACTCTCTCCGTTTCAAAATAGATGACCCAGGTTTGTACTAACTTTGCATTAAAATTAAGGGAAGTGTTTAGGAATGGCGCATCGGCCGAACCGTTCCGCAGGTCCCACGCGGGCCGCTCGATCGAAGCGACGCGCAGCGCATCATATGCTCGCGCTCCTCCCGATCCCCTTCTTCCTCCTCCCGATCCCCTTCTTCCTCTTCCTCTTCCTCGCGTCGCGCCGCCCTCTTCTTCTGCCCTCTCCTCCCCACCCCTTCCCCATCCCTTCCCCCTCCCCCCCCCCCCCGCCGCCCGGTCGCAGCGCCACGCGCTCCCCTCCCCGCTCGGAGCTCGCGGCGACCATCCCATCTCGCCGGCGACCGAGGGAGCTCGCAGCGCCCGGATCCTCCTGCGTATACAAGTGTTGCAACCGTCACCTAGAAAAGCTTCAACACCCGTTGAAAAAAGCTTCAACCATAGACATAGAAAGCTTCAACGGCACTGCACAAAAAGGGAAAGCTGCAACCGTTGTTGGATTTTGCTACTACCGGCAAAGCTTTTTGCTACATCCATCAGGCAGAGCTACGACCTCGCGAGGACGACAATGATTTTTTTGCTGCAACCATAGCGGGCTTTTTGCTACTACCGTTGGAGGTTTTTGCTACATCCAGTAGATAAAAAAGCTTCAACCAGACAACTAAATACAGGAAAAGTTACAACCGTTTTGACAAAAAGCTTCAACCCGCAGATGAAAAATCAAAAAAGAGATTGAGAAAATCCTCCTTCGACGACGACCATGGCGTATCTCTGTGTTTTTGTTGCAACCGCAGAGTAAAAAGCTTGCAACCTTTTTGTGAAAAAAGCTTCAAGCTCAGGTGAAAAAAGCTTGCAACCAGAGTCGCTCTTTGCTACAACCGTCCGTCGGCGATGCGAAACAGGCCGTGCGAGGAGCTGCGAGCGGCAGATGGGGATGCTACAACCGGTCGTCGGAGATGCTGGAACCGACGATGCGAGGAGCTGCGAGCAGTAGCGGCGATGCTACAACTGTCTAGGCGTGAAGCAATAACCCCTGGCGTTCTTTTGCTGGAAGCGGCCGCCGGCGATGTTACAACCTTCATCGGTGGATGCTACAACCATCAATGGCGGGAGCTACAAGCAGCGATGGCGAATGGAAAGTCATGTCCATGGAGTCGATTTGCTGGGATGGGGGGCACGACGGTGATGGCGGAGCTACAACGGCGGCTGATGGCGGAGATGCGACGGTGTGTCGCGGCGCTGCAACCACGGGGCGGTCAGGGGAGCTGCAATGGCAACCTTGGGCACGACGACCACCTCGGGCACGATGCCGGCAACCTCGCGCGCGACGATGGCGAGGCGTGCGGTTGCGACAGCGCGGCAGACGGTGCGAGCCGGCGGTGCTTTGCGGTCGCGCATCCATGGCGGCCCCGACTGGCTCGCTCCTCTCTGTATGCGCTGGAGGCAAGGATAAGGTAAAAAAAGGTTGAAGAGGTGCTGGATCTGACGGTCTCGCGCAGCCAGATCGGACAGCTGGGGGCAGACCGGCCAAAACTTTCGGCCGGCGCACCGGCGCCCAGTGCTGGTCTAAAATTAATACTATAAACTGGAGTCTATTTTGGAACCGAGGGAGTAAATGTGAAATAGCAAAACTGAAAAAAAAAATACTCCTGCTTATTTTAAATCCTTCGGCTTCCTAAATTCAGGCCACGCCCTGCCCTACTTCAATCTTCCTTTTCCGTACGCCTCTGTTGCGCGGAGATGGCTGGCGCGAAGGACGACTGGCCGGCGATCGGCATCGACCTCGGGACGACCTACTCCCGGCCGTCGCACAACCGTGTCGAGGTCATCCCCAACGACCAGGGCAACCTCACCACGCCGTCCTGCGTTGCCTTCACCGACACCTGCCGTCTCATCGGCGACTCGGCCATGAACCAGGCCGCAATGAACTCCGTCAACACCGTCTTCGGTAAGAACTAAGAACTCCTCACGCTGATCTGATCCTGCACCAGTTCAATTGACCTACACCCGGCCTTGTGTGCTTGTGTTGCATACATAGACTTAGTGCCCTCAAGATGGTCGGTCATATGTCTACACGCCGACGGCTAAAGCTGAGGGACGTCCAGAGCTATCTTCGTGCTAGCTAGTGCATTCTAAAGGCTTCTTTAAAGGCAAAACTATGTGCTGGCCACCTGATCTCAGTCTACTAGTGTGCTTGAATTATTGGCAGTACTTCGATCTGCTGTTCTATACTCGTTAGGTTTCTCAGGTCCACGGGATTGTGCCACGGCGTTACAGGTATAGACCGCAGTAGAGTCCCCAAGATGCTCTGAGCTTGATCAGATCCCCACCATCTTCTCTGAGCCTAGACCGCCGTTCAGATCCCTCCATCTTTTCCCTTTTTGCCTTGCCCTTTTCGTTGTTTGTGATGAAAGGATTATCTCATCAACTGTTAAGTACTCCTATTCACTAAAATCATTTAGTGTCACTGAAAACTAACAAATTATTATCTCACTGCATAATATTATAGGACAACCTCTATATTTTAATCTGAATATATCCAGGAAAGATTGCAGGTTTTTGACGAGCAAACACTGAATGGCTTATTGCTTTTGCTATGCCATTCGAATTCTCATCGGAATGAGTGGTTTTGAAAGCTCGATGCAAATTCTGTAAAACTATAAGAACCAATTTTAGAGAACTGCACGCTTAGCCATCAACCATATCACAAAACAACATCGAGTATGACATATAGGGTCCTGTTTCATGGAAAAGCATTGCACAGACTTAAAATATGTTCTTTGTGATGCAACTGATACCTAAATTTGTACTAGTTCTTTTTTTTTCGAGAATGAATTTGTACTAGTTCTGTAAGATCATCCTTGTGATATCTCCTATTTTCTTCAGACGCAAAGCGACTTATTGGCCGGCGATTCAGTGACACGTCCGTACAAAGTGATATCAAGCTATGGCCTTTCAAAGTCATTCAAGGTCCTGGTGACCGGTCGATGATCGTGGTGCAGTACAGGGGGTTGGAGAAGCAGTTCGTTGCTGCAGAGATCTCCTGCATGTTGCTGATGAAGATGCGTGAGGTGGCCGAGGCCTACCTAGGCACGGTGGTGAAGAACGCCGTCATCACTGTCCCGGTCTACTTCAATGACTCCCAGCGCCAGGCTACCCTTGACGCCGGCACCATTGCTGGCCTCAACGTCATGCGCATCATCAACGAGCCCTCAGCTGCAGTCATCGCTTATGGTCTTGACAGGACGTCCAGCAGCAGTGAAGTGAAGACGGTGCTCATATTTGATCTTGGCGGCGGTACCTTGGATATCTCGGTTATCAATATTGACAAGGGAATCTTTACGGTCAAGGCCACTGCTGGTGACACCCACCTTGGTGGGGAGGATCTTAACAGCCAGATGGTGCAGCACTTCGTGCAGGATATTCTTAGGAGACACAAGAGTGACATCAGAAGCAACCCGAGGGCGCTCATGCGGCTGAGGATGGCTTGCGAGAGGGCAAAGAGGATGCTAACTTCCACAGTGCAGGCCAAAATTGAGATTGACTCGCTCCACGATGGCATTGACTTTTATGGGACCATCACTCGTGCCCGGTTTGAGGAGCTCAACATGGGCCTCTTTTGCAAGTGCATTGAGCACGTCGAGAAGTGCCTCATCGATGCCAAGGTGGAGAAGTCTCAAATCCACGATGTCGTGCTTGTGGGAGGCTCCACCAGGATCCCCAAGATTCAGCAGCTGCTTAATGATTTCTTCAACGGGAAGAAATTATGCAAGAGCATCAACCCTGACGAGGCTGTCGCCATTGGTGCTGCTGTACAGGCCGCCACCCTCAGCGGCGAGGGAAACCAGAAGGTGCAGGACTTGATCCTTCTTGACGTCACACCACTCTCGCTCGGGGTAGAGATAGTAAGTGGTATCATGGGTGACCCTGGTATCATGAGCGTGCTGATACCCAGGAACACCACCATCCCCGTTAAGAGAGATGGGCCTTACACAACCATATACGACTTCCAGACCAGCGTGACCTTCCCGGTGTACGAGGGTGAAGGGGAGTTTACCAAGGACAACAACCTCCTGGGACAGGTCACTGTCTCTGGTATTCCCCCAGAGCTTAAGGGCATGGCACGACTCAAAGTGACATATGAAGTCGAAGCGAACGGTATCATGAGGGTGTCGGCGGAGGACCTGACGACTGGAAACAAGAGCAGTGTCACCATCGACAAGGGTGGGCTGAGGAAGGAGGAGATAAATCGCATGATGCGGGATGCTGGGAAGTACAAGTCCGAGGACAAGAAACAAATAAAGAAAATAAAGATGGAAAACGACAAGGACAAGAAACAAATGCAGAAGGAAAATGGTGAGGGTTGGCTGAGCAAGAAGGAGATCGAGGGCATGGTAAAGAAGAAGCGCATGCTGCAGGGTGCTGAGAAGTACAAGTCCGAGGACAAGAAGCAAGTAAAGAAGGAAAACAAGGAAGGTTGGTTGAGCAAGGAGGAGTTTGAGCGCATGTTGAAGAAGAAACGCATGGTGAAGGATGCCGAGAAGCACAAGTCCGAAGACAGGAAGCAAATAAAGAACGAGAGCAAAGGCTCGTAAGGTTTTCAATGCACTTAAGCAACGCTCATCTCACTCCCTTTGCTGCCATGGATGCTTAGAATAGTTACTGACAGTACTTCTTTGCAACTTCTGGAATGGGCATATGCTTCTCGCATTTTGCTTCATGTGATTTCGTAACCATGGTCCAGTTGGGTCATTATACATATTGGTTAGATATCTACGTACGTATATGTTTTGTAAAATGCACATTGTTGAGTGTAAGCTCATCAAAGATGGAAATATCCAGGAACAGGCTGGAATTCATCATGTAAAACAAAATCGAACAGCAACTCAAAGCCGGTGGTACAAGAAATCATACATATGGCCAGGAAATTGGTGGAGCTTCTTCGTCGTTGACATTCACAGTGAAGCGTGTAATCCCATTTACCGCTGTACATTTTGGTGCAGAGAGAGTGAAGTAAGACATCCAGCTGCTACACTTCAGTTTGGTTATATCAAGAGAAGAAAATCATATCTGTTGCGCTTACGCCTTTACAGGTATGACATTGAGAATTTAAGATTGTTTCTTCAAACTTCACCATCTGTAAACTGTAAAGATCACTGCCCATTTAGCAAAGCTACTTGAAATAAAATTATTGATGTATAGAGAATTAGAGATCAAGACAATAAAATGAAAAGGAAACAGCTGTTTTCGTCAAAAATCACTGGAACTAGTGGAACTTGTCTCGCCCAAGCCTCTGAAGATGCTAGTTGATGGTTTTGGCTGCATTCTTGGCTGTCAAGCGCGGTGCGGAGCTGCTGAAGGAGAACTGTTGTTGTGTGGCCCTCCTTTGCCTGGAGCTGATACCCCCGAGGAGTGAAGCCGTAGATTTGCTGGGATGTTAGTTGTAGCCTGCATCGCCTTCTAGTCGTTTTGGTCTGTTGGATTGGCAGGATTTCCTTTTTGGACGAGCTTTGTTGCACGGTGTTATGCGTCATATTTTGAGACTCTGGTTGTTTGCTGGTCTAGGTTGTAGCTTTGTGATGGAGGGTGGTGTCAGGTTTTCGCCCCATGGTTCATACCTTGATTGTAGACATGAGCAGTGGGTTTCCTGACGGTTGCCCCAAACTCCTACTCTTTCTTTCCCACCTCCTGTATCACAATGTATTTCTGTTAAGATATTAAACGGAAAGGGGTAGCCCGGTTCCTTAAAATGTGTATTTTGAATTTATACTTGAAATTTCCTGGAATTGTAGACACGTGTCTCATGAATATTCACACAAAAAAAACATTGTTTATAATATTTAAATTTCTTTTTTGAAAGATGAAAAATGGTACTACAGCCCCAGCATTTATGTCACCGATATGGTCCACGGGCCATGGCCTCTCTGGTGCTCGAAGACACACCGCATGTCGATATAGTTGCCATTGTTAGTAGCTATAACTTTGTTCGACATGCCAGTGACACACCTTGCATGTAGGGTGTCTAGTGTTCGGTGGGGTTGGATCTAGGGTTAGGTTGTGGTGGGCCTCGAGGGATAGACCGGATCTGTCCTCGGAGGCCACGACTCTGGTGGCCCGTCTTCTAGGGCTGCCCCAGCGATGATGTTGGCTGACCCTAATGAGTCGTGCCCCTGGTTAAGGTGGGGCTCCCTGGATGTGGGTCGGCATCGGAATGTTCGGTCTTGACCGACTGCGGGTTCGCTCTGACATTGTCTGTCTTGGTGTTTGATTCTCAGACAGCCTGTTGTTTCGGTGGCGGTGGTGGGTCTGTCTTGGATGTCAGGGCGGCAACACTGGGTGGCGAGGTTGTGCGCTTGGCTCTGCAATGAGTAGCATCATCAGAGATGGTGCCCATTCTCTCGGCTACGTGGTTAGCGAGGGGAGGGGTAGCATGTGATCCTAGCCTCGTCATTTTGACAAGTGAAAACATCAATAAAGATCCCTACCTTTTGTGATTACAGGTGGTTAGTTCCTCAATCTCATACTCCCTCTGTCCCATAATGTAAGACATTTTTTAACACTAGCGTAGTGTCAAAAAACGTCTTACATTATGGGATGGAGGGAGTAGTAATTTACGAATTTTAGTGGATTCAAGACTCGCATGAATTGAAGAACAACCATACTGTCAAGCCAATATATGAGTACATCAATTGTAATAACATCTTATGGGACGGAGTGAGTACGTGCTAACAGCATTTATAGTTGAAACAACATTTTCGGAGTTTACGGCTAAAGAAAAGAAACCCTAGAGAAGCCAATGTTAATAAACAGATTGTACTTTCTTTGGATTATGGATTTCTGTAATTTGTATATTCACATCCATGAAGAGATGGGACATGAAGTGTATAGTGTGTACATGTATGATTTCAGTCACTCTTCGAGCTTCCAGTTGCAAGTATACAGAAGCACGCCGTGTAACTGTGCCTACCGCCACAGCAATGAGAACAAACCACCTTAGGAACACTTTTGCCCCCGCACAGCGCACGCTACCAAAATACTAAAAAAAAACTGGCTAAATGTAACAAGAGCGTTATATACACTGTTTAGGCCTGAAGTTGTCAGGTTCCAAAAGTTTCAACAACAACTTCTCTAGCTTCCCCGAACCTTTAATCGGCCTGAGAACAAACGACCTTCCGAAAAAGGCACAGGGGTCTTTGCCACCCACCGGGCTACCCAGGCACCATCCACCTGGTGTGAAGCGGTCGGGCGCTCGCCTCAACAGCTCAGTGTCAATCATATCCAGGACCGGATCGTCACGCGTGAAAGAGTGCGCAAATGGCAGCCCACTGTTCGCCATTGCGTCGAAGTACTCGGCCGTCAGGTTGAGAGGGTGCGTCTGAGGGGGGTTGTCCCACGCCATGAAACGGAGATCGCTATTAATGGTGGTGTTCTGGTAGTACTTTGAGTTGCAGATCACCGTGTGGAAGTATCCCTCCGAGGACGACAGGAAATTGGTGAAGTACATGAGCAGCGTGCGAGGAAGGTTGTCCCATCCCAATATGCAGAACTCCAGGAATGATCGGCTCAATATTACCCACGACGAACCTGCATCGGGAGAATAAGGTCATCGGTTAGAGCTCAAAATTTACACGACAACAAAGAGTAGCATTTGGCTGTTGGCAGTCAACATAGGCACATGTCAGTTCCATCTTCAAGAGAATAGTGGCTTCATCAAGGAAAATTTCCCAGATAACACAAAATTCCGCAGCCTCACATTGCCAGCCTGCTTGACACTATTAGGTCTGCGGCCTGACCGTGGGTGAAAGCAGGGGCAGTGGTTCTAGCAGCACTTCTACCAACTTAGGGGTGTTGTGTTGTAACTCCTGGGTGTGTCCCTTCTCTGGGCTTCTACACAAACTCTCTTTTTCCATCAATGCAAACAAGACACAAAACTTTTTGCGTTTTCTTAAAGGAAAAAAAGCATGTTATTATGACTATAGTAATGCCATAGTTCTACAGTGATATACTAATTTATTCCACAGTAATGTATGGGAATCTATCAGTATTGCACTCAAGAGATTATTCTTAACAGAAATAGAAGGTGATAGGCAACAGCAAAGCGTTATTTTGAATTAGTGCAGAATATTTCAACCGTGTTAAGTACAAAACAAGCATGAGACAATACCTACAAATATTTTGAAAGCTGAAGGCATGCTTCTTTTCTCCTTTGTTGTTACAACCTCAGTTTTGTTTGAGACCTGCAATGCTGGATCCATGATGATTGGTCTCGCCCTTTGATGCCTGCACATGCAACCAAAGAATCATGCTAAAGAACATATCTGATCGCTAAGAAACACACCGAAATAAATATCCTTACTCCTTCCAACCAATATTGCTTGTGTGGTCGATAAAGTTCAGATCTCTTGGAAGATATGAGAAGATATGAAGGAGGTCTGCCACGGGCAAGAACAGGTATGTTAGTTTCAGAAGTGACACCAACTATTTTGGTACAGCACTGCAATCCATAAATGTGATCAACATACAGGTCTACGTCAGTAATTTGCTGTAACAACCAGGTAAAAATTGTGAACTCAAGTGATAAAGCTCCGGATCTCAAGGCTTAGTCAAGACCTGGGGGAGCTCTTGGGCCAAAAACCAGCAAGTGGACATGCGCCGTGGTTGGCGCTGTATTGATAACTAGGGCAGAAAGATACTCCCTCCGCTCACAAATATAAGATGTTTTGGATATTTCAATATGGACTACATACAAACTGAAATGAGTGAACAAACACACTAAAACGTGTCTATATACATCCGAGTTAGAAAAAAGTTAGAACATCTTATATTTGTGAACGGAGGGAGTAGAAGATAGCTACGAAAATACTCCTACTTCTTATCGTTTGCTTGGCTATCACGAGTACATAGCATAGCAGTCGCCAGTCCTTTCTATAGGAGACTCACGGCTAACTCAATCCTCATGGTCTCATCTAATTCAAACTCTGAGACCTATCCATTCCTAACATAACTCTTTACTCATAGAAACCTTAGGAATTACTAAAAGATACGCTTCATGTCCTAAACTGCTGCATCTACTTCCTGTCTTCCAGCTGGGTTGACCTTCCTAGTGTACGACTGTGCGTAAAATCCCAACATAACATCAAGAAGTGCAAATGAGGCCAGAAGCACAAGCTATACTGGCTCTTTGCTCTGACACTCATTCCTTAAAATCATAATGATATTATAAATAGACATACAGCACCACCACTCGAGTTGATGTAACATCAGTAATATTCCAGTAGAATTTACACAAAATGATGAAGTTCACTGCTACTTTTTACCACAGCACAACATTTTCTGTGAAAGGAACACCAATAATGTCTAGCCCAATAACCTAACTCATTAAATTCTTAGTATTTATTGCAGTATTTTCTACGAAAGGAAAACCAATACTGCAATATTTCAACGAAAGGAACACCAATGCTGCAGTATTTGTTGCAATTTAATTGAGACAATGGCAACAGCTGAAATACTTGGTGAAGTTTGAGTGTCGTTGCAGAGTTACGGAGGCACACCAAGTTTCCAAAAAAATGTCAAGATGTAACTGGATCGCCAGTGTGTTGAACATGGTAATGTATCTAAACTCAGTCTGAACTTATCCTTTAGCAATACTGGACTACACCAAAGGGCAAAATAGCACTATTTTAAAACATAACAGAATAACTGGCTGTAAGGAGTTCTAGCAAATGAAAACCTTACAGAGCAGCATCATAAGGGCATCTACCACTTGGAGAACAAGATATCAGACGGTAGAGAACTAGATAACAGACCCAAGCTTGGCGAAACGGATAGGTGACACAAAGAAGTCCATAATCCAAAGCTCCTAAATGAAGCGAAGCTACAACAAGCTAGCACTAAGGCGCACAATCTGTAGTTTTGATAGCAGACCCAAGCTACAACAAGTGTACTAGATACTCTAAAATTAACAAGCAAAGGCACGCTTAGAATTGCAAGCTAATCGGGGGCAATCCATCCAGGAAGGAGCTGAAATTACCATCTTGGGGCATGAGCGGGTAGTCGGAGGCGCTGAGATTGATGAACCAGCTCCACCCGTCGAACTCCCTGAGCAGCAGGGCGGCGCCGTGCAGCGTGGCGGCCAGCTCGGTGGGGCCCCGGCGCGAGACCACGGGCCACTCCCCCGCCGCCGCGACCCGGACGTTGCCGTACCTCCGCGGCGCCTCCTCGCCGCGCACGAACGCCTCGAGATCCGCGCGCTCCTCCTCCCCCGAGACTCCGACGAGGTAGTAATTCCAGGGGTGGTAGAGCGCCCGCAGGAGCCGGCGGATCCGCGGGCCGTCGCCGGGGCCGCCCGAGATGAGGTACGCCAGCCTGGGCGGCGGCAGGGGCTGCTGCTGCTGCTGCCTGCCCCCGAGCCGCGGCGGGGAGGGCGGCTGCTGCGTGCGCGCCGGCCCGAGCGCGGCGTAGAGGATCGGGAGCGAGAGGAGCGGGAGCGCGAGCAGCAGCGAGCGCATCCACCTGTGGCGGCTCGCCTGCGGCAGGTGCTTCCTCATGGCCGCCCGCCCGTCGTCGGAGGCGCCTTAGGCGATGGGGAGGGCTAGAGCCCCGGCATTAGGTCGCTCGCCGGCGGCGTCGAGGCGCACGGACGGGGCACCTATCGGTGAGTAGGAGTAGAATAGAGCCGGACGGGGGGGCTCGGTCGCTGGCTGCTGGTGGGGGTGGAGGGATGCGAGCGGAGCAGAAGCTGCTGCTGAGTGCTGAGCTGGTGTGACTGCGAGTGGAGATGGCGAGGCCGCACCGTTTCGTGCAAGCAACTCGGGAGCCGGGACGGGTGCGTACGGTACGACGCGGCGTGCGCCGTGCCCTGATTATTGTAGCGGCTGACGCGCGGAGCTTCTGCTCTTGTAGCGATGCGACGACATTTACGATGCCGAGGCGAGGCCAAGATTACCAAATTAACCCCGAACGACAAGATCAGTATGAAATGACCCCGGAAAGTGCATCTTCGATTGTGGCTGAGGCTCCATGGAACCCTTCGTTTTCTTTTCACCGAAAATGCATTTTCTGCACTTCTAAATAATCTTAAAAAAATGTACACGCAGCCATAATAACCAAAATAATTGAAAATGGTATACGCATGAAATTTCATGAATCATTGTTTGAAAAACCGAAAGATCAAGGTGACCTTGACATTCATGACCTACAAATTTAATATCTTACTTAGTAAATGATTGTTTCCTATCATGCCTCTTACGCACATGGTTTTGTAATCCCAATGCTACTTCTCTTCTTCTATCAATGAAAAGATATATAACCTGAGGATGTCGTTTGACAAATCCTGTTGCACTTTTGGGCTGGTCTAATGGATCCTTTCCGCTTTGCTTCAACGGTAAAATGACGGGTCGGAGATTCATTTCTGGGAGGACATCTGGCTAGCCAATGCCAACCTCCGAGAACAATATCCAATTTTGTACCGTGTTGTTCATGATAAGAATGATACTCTTGCGCAGGTGCTCATTTCATCCCCGCGGGACTTTTTTTTCCACGGGATTTGATCGGCCTCCATGGCAAAATCTGTTATCCCGATTGATTTCGCTTAACCTGACACAAGGGCGAGATGTGTTTTTTTTACGAAAAACTTCTAATCTATGTATCTTCAAACATGGTAGTACAACTAACACTAGAAATATCACGGTTGACTATATGTACCATGAACTCACGAATTTAGAGGTCTCAATGGATAATAACAAGAAAATTTGGAAGTTGAGAATTTCACTAAAAATTTAAATCATCATGGGGAACTGTAGTGACCAAAGACAACCTCGTCGGTCGCAATTGGCAAGGAAGAAAGAAGTGTACCTTTTGTGCTCACGTTGAGATAATCTGACTCCTCTTTTTCTTGTGTGTGTGTGTGTGTGTGTGTGTGTGTGTGTGTATTTACATATTAAGTTCATGTCTTATACTCCCTCCGTCCATGAATAAGTGTACTTCTAGCTTTTGTCTTAAGTCAAAGTTTTAAAACTTTGACCAACTTTATAGGGAAAAGTAGCAGCATTTATGACACTAAATTAGTATCACTAGATTCATTTTGAATTGTAATTTCATAATATATCAATTTTATGTCATATATGTTACTACTCTTTTGTATATATTTGGTCAAAATTTTAAAACTTTGACTTAGAACAAAGGCTAGAAGTACACTTATTCGCGGACGGAGGGAGTAGTTCCTTATATTTGAATTTTGGCATGTATGTATCTATTATTTTTTGACTTCTAAATTTTATAAAATAATTGATGTCAATGTTTTTTTTGTGGGGAGATGTCAGTGTTGATTGTGTTATGGAGGATAGGGAATGAGCCTTGGCATTATGGTCTTATAAGAATGTGTATTATACTAGTGTCAAAAATGAGGTGGAGTGGATCTCGTCTCTTGCCGGTGGGAGGGCTCCGTTTTTAGATCTTTTTTCGAGCTTTGTTAGGGTTTGTGTCCTGCTCAGGAAGACAAGACGGTGGCGGCTCCCTGAAGATGGAATAAAGGTCTCCCCGCCTAGCCCCCGTTTCGATGATGCGTCGAGCATCATCGGTGGACGCGTGGAGGTGTGTCTCTGGCGGATCTGTCTTTGGTGGATTTGCTCGGATCTGTTCGTCGTTTGTTTTCGTTCGTGTGTCTTCAGATTGGATCCTTCTGATCCACACTCTTTATCCGCGGCGGTTGCTGTTCTGGTGTGTTGGTTCTATGGGGCCTTAGCACGACGACTTTTTGACTGTCTACTACAACAAGGTTTGCCCGGCTCGGCGAGGGAGGGGAGATGATAGCGACGCGCCTTCGGCTCGCTTCAGTGCTTATAGTCGTTGCTAGGTGGTCTATGAATCTGGATGTAATTTTTATTATTTGTAGTGTTCGTTGTACTACCATAATTGAGGATGAATAGATTAAAAGTTTTTGCAAAAAAACGCTTATATATTTTGAAACAGAGGGGGTATCTCCGTTCTTGATAAACCACACACAATGATAGGGACGTAGGGAGTAATTACCAAAACTTGGTAATTCTTTCCTTTGTTTGCAAGGACAAAGGTCGTGACCAAAAATTGTGTGTCCTACCCCTATGCGTATGAGGGACCACAAAAAGCCTGTAAGTCGTACGACGTGCGGTTCGATGCCCGTAGAGTTGATTTTCGTCAGGGCACGTTTGAATTGCACGAAGAGAAATGTTTAGAGTAGTAGTACTATTATTTCTTAACGATGGGCCGCACTTATGCACATGTTTACGCATCTCTCCGGGTCCCGATACGATCTGTGTATACGTTGCGGCGGACAGAAGCCTACAACACCGACGATGGTGCATATGTTGCATGTCACCTTGGTGCTGCCACCGAGACGAGGGCAGCATCGTGAACGACAAACGCGAACCCGATGGCCATCAGAAGCATGATGATGGTGAAAGGGTTGTTAAAGTCCGGACGGACGGACGGTTTCTCGCTTCTACCAGCCCCACGCCAAAAAGGAAAACTGTAAAGAAAGCTCCTCGCTTCTACGGACGGACTACCGTGCTAGCAGCTTTGCTAGGGGGACAAAATCACTGTTTTGACCTTTTTGGAAAAGTTAAGCAGGATTTGACCCACATTGAAAGTATTTCACGAATCTGATCTTTTTCATCACGCCTGCGACGGCGGCGTTATGCTCCACACTATAGCGCCTAGTCTCATGGCGCCATGAGGCTGTGTCAGGACCCCGACTCGATGTCACATCGATCTAGCCGGTAACACCTCATATCACTTTGCGGCCTCACGCACGGTATCCCCACGGGTGTCGTCTTACCTTTGCCCGGGACCGTTTGCGCCTTTTGGCTCACGTATATGATAGTGTCGCTAGCATCCATATGATAAGGAGCCCGGGCTGACATGACTAGTCGTAAACCCAAAGTGGCACAGACTTACAGGGACAGGCATCCATGACCCAGCTTCGAACGTGTCGGTCATCAGCAAGTGGGTCCGGGCTGTAGCACTGGGCTAGCAGGACTCCGGTAAACCGGGCTGTAGCGGGCTAGCAGGACTCCGGTACTCAAAGCGTGACATTTCCCCGAAGGGACAGACACAGGAACGAAGAAGGACACATGCCGGCCAGCCTAAGTGTTCCAGAGCAGTAGCAAGCTACCATGGCTCAGCGGTAACACTAGGAGACATTTCCCGGTAAGAGAGGCTACTAAAGATAAACAACTAGATAGTCAGATCCCACACATACCAAGCATTTCAATCATACACACAATATGCTCGATATGTGCAAATACAACGAAGCATCACAACATGACTCTATGACACAAGTACTTTATTTAGGGCTCAGGGAGCCATACATAACATACACAAAGATACGGGTCTCACGACCCAACATACAAGTCATACAGTCATACAAGCCAACAGCGGAAGTAACTTGTCTGAGTACAGACAACTAGTAAAATAAAAGAGGCTTGGAAAGCCTAGCTATACTACGTGGTCCTCCACAAGCTCAGGGTCACCACCTGGGTCCTTAGCCTACTCGTTGATGTCAACGTCTACATAGAACCCATCAGAAGGGGTTGCAGCGTCTTCTGTAAAAATGTAGATTATAGCAACATGAGTACAAAGGTACTCAGCAAGACTTACATCAGATCCTACATACATGCATAGTATCAAGAAGGGTTGGTGGAGTTATTGCAGCAAGCCAGCTTTGACTCTTGGCTAGACTATCCTACGATACTCCAACTTGAAATGGTTTTGCGCACACGAGTCCACTACTCACCACTTCAATACACTACCGAGGATCCACCTCCGTCTTCCTACGGAAGAGCCATCCTCGGCACTCACACTTATCTTGAGGCTTTTAGTAGTTTTCCATTTACTTGTCTATGAACTGTATAGGCAACCAAGTAGTCCTTTACCGCGGACGCGGCTATTCGAATAGATTATGATAACCCTGCAGGGGTGTACTTCTTCATACATGTTTCCACCACTTAGCGTCTGCACACGACATGTGCTCGGCAGACTTCAAGCGAAAGCCGACGTGGGTGTAGACCACGACCTACCTAAACACTTAAGCCTCTAGTCCAGGTTTATCGCCTATTCAGGTTCCATCCGCAGGGAGTCCGGCCGAGGTTTCCCATACGGC
Organism: Triticum aestivum; assembly: GCF_018294505.1. Classification (NCBI taxonomy): domain Eukaryota; kingdom Viridiplantae; phylum Streptophyta; class Magnoliopsida; order Poales; family Poaceae; genus Triticum; species Triticum aestivum. The sequence continues at coordinate 437,326,855 of NC_057804.1, read as the reverse complement.
CCCGAACGATGTGAACAGGGTTCCCGAGATACCTAACGGGTATTCGGTACACCGTGCCACGTACCTACCGCATCACAGCCCACCCCTACGGTCAGCGCTGTCCACGGCCTCCAGTAGGCTACAAACACCAGAAACTACTTGCAACTCCTGGACAGAGAGCTAGGGTGAATAAGAAGTCGAGCGGGGTCATATTTCAGGGCCCAATGTATGGTAGTAGCTGATTCTTAAATCACACATACAGATCTCAGTGCTTAAGGTCGGCTTCAATGAAACAACCCACCATGTACTCCTACATGGCCTCTCATCGATACCTTTACCAAATCGTATTCACCACACCACTCTTATTACCGACATAATCATTTCACTCTAGCCCATCACCCAGATGAACCAGACCTGACACGACTCTAAGCATAGCAGGCATAGCAAGGTAGGAACAACACATACATATGGCTCAATCAACTCCTACACATGCTAGTGGGTTTCATCTAGTTACTGTGGCAATGACAGGTCATGCAGAGGAAATGGGTTCAACTACCGTAGCACACAGCAGTTTGAAACGCGTTGTCTTAATGCAGTAAAGGAGAGCAGGAGCGAGAACATGGGATTGTATCGATATGATCAAATGGTTGGTTGCTTGCCTGATGGTTCGATGCACGGATACGGTTCTTCGTTAGGGTAATCGCGGTACTCCTCGGGGACAGAACCTGTCGCAAAGGACATCGATACACAAGCATCACCAAACAATGTGCAACAATATGATGCATGCATGAAACATGGCAATATGAGTGTGTTGGGCTAATGCAACTAAAGCCAGAAGGGTTTGAACAAATTTGAATCAAAGATTCAAATTCCAAATTCAAATATGGCCTTTTAAAGTGCCTTTTCTTGTTCTGCTTAAAACATCAATTTAACTTGTTTGATCATGCATGAAAATAGTACAGATGGATAGATTGGATTTTTCTGATCATTTTTCATATATAATTTGTCCAATTTGGAGTTACAGAATAAAAGTTATGAATTTTTGAAGTTTAAATAATATTCTGGAATTTCCTGATTTAATTTAAATCCAGAAAATCAATTACTGCGTCAGCCTGACGTCAGTGTGACGTCAGCAGGTCAACGGAACAGGTCTGGGTCAAACCTGACAGTGGGTCCCGCATGTCAGGGTGATTATTTTAATTAAAACTTAATTAAAACTAATCCTGTTTAATTAACAGGGCTGGGCCCCACCTGTCATTGACTCAGGGGAGTCAACCAGGGCCCACCCGTGGTCAAAGTCAAAGTCGGCTGCCGGCGTTTAGTCGCCGGCGAGCCCGACGCGGCGGCGGGAGTGGTTTTGGCCATTTCGGCCACCAAATGGACCGCGGAGGCCACCGGAGTGGAGCTGAGGACAACCCGCAGCTCTTGGCGGAGCCCGTTGGGGTCGGGGTGGCCGGAGTTGGCGCCGGCGACGACTTTGGCGGCCACCGGGGTTCGGCCGAAGGTGAACTTGGCGCTAGAGGGGTCGGTGAGGCTCGGGGAGTGGCTGGCTAGGTGCTGCGGAACTCGGTGAGTAAGATGGACACCATCTTGTGGCCGGAGTGTGGCCGGAAACACGTCGGCGACGAGGTCCGCGACGGTGCGGGCGTGTGATCCTCGTGCGGTGGCTACACGGCTCGGGAATGAGAGAGAGAGGGTCGGGGGAGTAGCTAGGCTCACAGCGCTCCCGTAGAGGCCACCGGCAGGGTCGGGGACGAGCTGAGGCAGCGACGGCGTTGAAAGGGATCTCCGGCGACGGCGAGCTCGGGCGAGGTCGGTGCGGCGGCTTCGAGGCACGCGAGCGCTCGGGGCTCGGTTAGCTCGAAGGAGTAGAGGACGGCGGAGCTTCTGGACAGGGTGGCGCGGCGTGGAGACGACGGGGAACACGGCTACGACGGTGGTGCGGCGACGGTGGCGTCGGCCATGGCTGGGGCGTGCGAGGGGGAGGAGCTGGAGAGGAGAGGGGGTGTCTGGGGGGTTCGGGGGAGAGAGGGAGGCCGGTTCACGGCGTTAGCCGGGCGAGGGAGGCGGCGAGGCGGCGAGCAGCTGCGTGGCGAGCTGCGGTGCCGCCGCCGAGCACCTTGGCTGCCTGCCTGGCGAGCCAAGCAGCTCGCTGGAGCGGTGGCCGGGCTGGGCCGGCCAGGTGGGCTGGCTGGTGGGCCTGCGGTGGCGCCAGGTAAGTTTTTCCCTTCTTTTTCTGTTTCTGTATTTTATTTAATATATCTGCAACTTTGTTGAATTTAATAAAATACCTAGACAACTTCAAAAATCACCAAATTGCTCCTGGTCCATAGTTGGATTATTTCCAACATGAAACATTTTAGTTTGGAGATATTTGAGCATTTAAATATTTTATATTATTTTAAATGCCCAAATTCCAATATTTATGATTTAATTCAAAAACCCTAGGATGGCCTAGGAAAATGTGCACCACTTTTGGCAGAGGTTCTGAACCAAGACAAAAATGATGGGCATTTTAGAAGGGCATTTCAGGTTCATTGAAAAATTATTTTAGTAACCCTAGTTGGTTTCAGAGGGGACTGGGGGTTCTGTCATCCCCATTTCAAGTTTCTGATGAAAAAGTAAACATGATGCAACACTCTAATGCATAACTAGCTAGGGTGTGACAACTCACCCCCACTCAAAAGAATCTCGTCCCGAGATTTGGGTTCCTCCGGGAAGAAGGCGGGATACTCAAGTCGAAGACGATCCTCCCTTTCCCAAGTTGCTTCATCCTCAGAATGATGAGACCACTGAACTTTGAGGAACTTGATGTTCTGACGTCGAGTGGTACGCTCAGCCTGATCGAGGATACGGATGGGGTACTCTCGATATGTAAGATCATCTTGGAGATCAAGCGTTTCGTGGTCCACTCCACGGATAGGATCCGAGAAGCAACGCCTGAGTTGAGAAACGTGGAAGACATCGTGGACCCTGGAGAGGTGCGGAGGTAGTTCCAATTGGTAGGCAACTTCTCCTCGTTTGGCGAGAATGCGAAAGGGTCCAATGTAACGAGGAGCCAATTTGCCTTTGATACCGAAGCGATGGGTTCCCTTCAGAGGGGTGACCCGAAGATAAGCCTTCTCGTCAATTTCGAAAGTCATAGCCTTATGCTTTCGGTCATATTGACTCTTTTGACGAGATTGGGCTGTTTTCAACTTTTCACGAACGATGCGAACTTGTTCTTCTGCTTCCTGAATCATATCCGGGCCAAAGAATTGTCTTTCCCCGGTTTCTGACCAATTAAGGGGTGTTCGGCATCGTCGTCCATAGAGAACTTCAAAAGGGGCTTTACCCAAGCTAGATTGATAGCTGTTGTTGTAAGCGAATTCGGCAAATGGAAGGCACTTCTCCCAGTCCATTCCGAATGAGATAACAGAGGCTCGAAGCATGTCTTCTAGAATCTGATTGACGCGTTCCACTTGACCACTCGACTGAGGGTGGAAAGCGGTGCTAAAGGAGAGACGAGTTCCCATAGCATTTTGGAAACTTTCCCAAAATCGAGAGGTGAAAAGACTTCCTCGATCCGAGTTAATTTCCAAAGGAACACCATGGAGGGACACTATTCGGAGATGTATAAGTCTGCCAGCTGACTAGCGGTTATACTCTCACGAACAGGTAGGAAATGAGCTACCTTGGAAAGACGATCGACCACGACGAAAATAGCATTATTCCCTCTTTTGGTCCTGGGAAAACCGGTAATGAAATCCATACCAATTTTATCCCATTTCCATTCAGGAATAGCTAAGGGTTGAAGGGTACCAGCAGGCCGTTGATGCTCTGCTTTTACACGACGACAGACGTCGCAATTTGCAATATACTGAGCAATTTCTCTCTTCATCCTAGTCCACCAGAACCTCTGGCGTAGGTCCTGATACATTTTAGTGCTACCGGGATGAATGGTGAGAGGAGATTCATGAGCCTCCTTAAGGATCAACTGCCGTAGATGCTGGTTCTTGGGAACCACTAGACGGTTCTCAAAGTACACAACACCATGATCATTGGTGGAGAAACAACTAGCACCTCCGCTAGCAATGTTCTCTTTGATTTTAGATATTCCCTTATCTCGCTTTTGGGCAGCGATGATTTGATCCGTAAGAGTAGGTTTTGCTACCAAGGTGGAAAGAAAACCTTGAGGTACAATGTGAAGGTTAAGCTTCCGAAATTCCTCATGGAGAAGCGGTTGACTTTGTTGTAACATCAGGTTGTTACAATAAGATTTACGACTTAGCGCATCAGCCATGACGTTGGCTTTCCCTGGGGTGTAGGTTATTCCTAAGTCGAAGTCTGTGATCAATTCAACCCAACGTCTTTGCCTGAGATTCAGATCCGGTTGGGTGAAAATGTACTTCAGACTTTGGTGATCAGTGAATATTTCGCAACGATTACCGAGGAGGTAATGTCGCCAGGTCTTAAGTGCATAGACTACGGCTGCAAGCTCTAGATCATGAGTAGGATAATTCTCCTCATGTGGGTGCAATTGCCGTGAAGCGTAAGCAATTACATGTCGATCTTGCATGAGAATGCAACCTAGTCCTTGTCGCGAGGCGTCGCAGTAGATAACGAAGTCCTTGGAGAAGTCTGGCGGTACCAGTACGGGAGCAGAGGTCAGGCGTCTTTTCAGTTCCTGAAAGCTGTGCTCACATTGTGGAGTCCATTCGAACTTCTTATCTTTCTTGAGGAGTTCGGTTAGGGGTTTAGCAACTTTGGAGAAGTTCTCGACAAAGCGACGGCAATAGCTCGCTAAGCCTAGAAAACTCCGAACTTGCTTGACCGATTCGGGTGGAGTCCAATTAAGGACGGCTTGAACTCGCTCAGGGTTAACAGCAATACCTTTACCAGATATTACATGACCCAGATAGGTCACTTCTGACAACCAGAATTCACATTTAGGGAATTTGGCATAAAGGCGATGCTCTCGAAGTTTCTTCAACACTAGCCTTAGATGTTCGGCATGTTCTTCCTCGTTCTTGGAGTAGATGAGTATATCATCGAGATAAACTACGACGAATTTATCCAAATACTCCATGAAGATTGAGTTCATTAACCGAGAAAAGGTGGCTGGAGCGTTGGTTAAACCGAAGGACATGACGGTGTACTCGTATTGGCCATAACGAGTAACAAAGGCCGTTTTAGGAATGTCCCCGTTTCTGATTTTGATTTGATGGTAGCCCAACCTCAAATCCATCTTGGAGAAGACTGAGGATCCAGCGAGCTGATCGTACAGGTCGTTGATCCTGGGAAGTGGATATTTGTTCTTGATTGTGACCAAGTTGACAGGTCGGTAATCTACAACCATCCGGTCCGTACCATCCTTCTTCTTGACGAATAGGACGGGGCAAGCCCACGGAGATGAACTAGGGCGGATGAAACCCTTTTTCAAGGACTCATCGAGTTGTTTCTTAAGCTCGGCTAGTTCTAGTGGTGCCATCTTATAAGGTCTTCTAGCAATCGGAACGGTTCCTGGAATGAGGTCTATTACGAACTCAACATCCCTGTCAGGTGGAACACCTGGCAATTCCTCTGGGAAGACATCCGGAAAGTCACGGACTACCGGAACGTCCTCAAGGTCTGGCAAAGGGCTGGCGTTAAGAGAATATAATTGTCGCTTGGCTATTCGGGTCAAGACATTGACTATCTTCCCCGAAGGATGGGTGAGTTGAACAGTCCTAGAGAAGCAATCAATTTTGGCTTGATGAGCTGACATCCAGTCCATACCCAAAATGATATTAATATCTGAAGATTTAAGGGCTATCAAAGATGCGAGAAAAACAAGTCTATCGACTTGGATTTCATTTCCATGGCTTACTCTAGAAGTTTGCCATTTGGATCCCGGAGTTTGGATTACCATAGAGGTTGGCATATCACCGAATGCGACGTTATGCAAGCGAGCATAGTTTTCAGATATAAAAGAATGAGAGGCTCCTGTATCGAAAAGAACAGATGCCGGGTGGCAATTAACAAGAAGCGTACCGAGAACGACGTTGGGATCCTCTTGAGCTTCTTCGGCAGAGATACAGTTGACATGGCCACGTGAAGCGGTGACCGGTTTAGCATGAAACACTTTCCCTGTCGGCTTGCCACGGCCAACAGCTTTAGCAGATTGATTGGGGTTGGTCTGGGGACACTCACGCATATAGTGACCAGATTCCCCACACTTGAAACAAGTCACGGAACTGGTACGTGGAGGAACATTATTGGTTGGACCCCCATAGGGCTTGGCTGGAGCAGACTGTTGTACAGGGCGAGGCGCCTGGAAAGATGGCCTCGGTGTGAACCTGGGTGGCAGGGCGGTGTTGGGCACCCACACGCGGCGCTTCTGAGGACCAGCACCGGATGAGGAACCCGTGTCACGTCCATGCTTGCGTGTTGCGTCATAGTCAGTCTGACCAGTTTCAGCACTGATGGCTTTGTTGACAAGTTTCGAAAAAGATGTGCACTCATGCAGACGGAGGTCGCGGCGAAGCTCAGGACTAAGGCCCTTACGGAACCTTGCTTGCTTCTTGGCGTCAGTAGAAACTTCCTCAGTTGCATATCGTGCGAGATTACCAAACTCCCTGCTGTAAGCATCCACAGAAAGTCGGCCTTGGGTGAAACTGCAAAATTCTTCACGTTTACGGTCCATGAGACCCTCCGGAATGTGATGTTCACGGAAAGCCTCGCTGAACTCAGCCCAAGTAGTGACATGGCCCGCTGGGCGCATAGCTCCATAATTCTCCCACCATAGACTGGCGGGGCCTTCAAGATGATATGCAGCAAAGGTGACCTTGTCAGCCTCCGCTACCAGCGCGGAACGCAGTTTGTGAGAGATACTGCGAAGCCAGTCATCAGCGTCGAGAGGCTCGACGGAGTGGTGGAACGTGGGTGGATGCAATTTGATAAAATCACTGAGTGACACCACGTTAGCCCTTTGATGGTGTGCTGTATTCTGTTCAATACGCTCCAACAAACGGTTTGTCTCCCGCTTGTTTCTCTCAGCTTCCATCATCACCTCGGCTAGTGAAGGAGGATGAGGCAGATTTTCATTCCTGGCTTCACTGCCTTCGGCCTGCTCTTGGGAAGCAGGGTTAGCGCGCGTGTTGACCATCCTAGGTAGACAAGACAATGATTTAGTCAGGATGGTAAAATTCCGATATAGGATACATAATGTAAGGAATAAATCGGAATGCAAGATGATCATCCGTATGACATGGTAGATACAGAAACTGCTTCTTTTATTCCATCGTCATACACACCATACAGGGTTTAGTACAAGACCAAACATAGTACTATTACGGTGAAAAGAGGATTACATCTCATCGGAGGCATTCCAAGCTCCTATACATTATTTTTCTACATCTCCGGAAAGAGTACAAACTAGGTCATATCCCACGAGTTACGCGGGACGATAGACGACACAGCTAGTGCAAACTAGTGATACTACCACTAACTCAGACCGATCCGTAGTAGTCCTCGTAGAAGTCGCCTCCATAGCCTGGAAGTTCAACATGATCATCCGGAAACAGACGGTCTCGCGGAGCTTGTGGACCATAGGGGCTAGGATGAGGCCTTGGACCAACAAACGGTGGCCTGCGGGGACCGCGAGGTGGGGTGATGCCTCCTACATCACGCCAAACCATCACGTCTGGCAGAGCAGATCTCACAGGATAGAGATCGCGCATATCTGAATATCCAGCTTGCACCGCCGGTGCGAACCGAGTCAAAGTGGCCCAGTGGTCAGCACGGGTATTGAAGAGCTCTAACCTTAAGGCCCGATTTTCACGGTCCTTATCCTCGAGCATCTCAGCAGTGGTGCGAGTCCGTGAATCCTCCTGAGTGGAGTCAGCATAGATAGCCTGGAGATACCCTTGTGCTCCCGGAAGTGATCCTGGCATATACCGGAAATCAGAGTCCCGAAATAACCCAGATCTGACTCGCATAATGGTCATCATAGAGTAGGCGGCGTCCTGCACAGCCATCTCAATAGTAACCCCGAGTCCATAGGAGCAGTGAAGAGGCTCGGTGGATCCAGGATAAGATGGAAATATCCTGACAGTGCAGAGATACTGGCTTTGATTAAAATCTCGGAATTGCTCTTCGACCGTGTACTCGGGATACCAGCGATATCCAGCCTCAGTCATTACCCTGACCAACTTAGCAGTATGGCCGGGTACATCTAGGCATCGAGTCAGGCGAACCACTTGATTGAGGTCGCGAGTGGCCATCTGAAAGCACAATCATAATGCAAAGGCATTAGAATTTCTAGCAAAATTTCGGCAGCATAACAGCTGTAAATGCTCAAAAAGAATTTGAGACATTTGACAAAGGATTTCGTACACACTCAACATCACCAAGTTGAACATCTGCAAAATGTGTAGTAGAACTGAACTAGGCTGGTAACCATCAAACTTATAAGGTACTACTGATTAGTAACTCGTGATCCTGATAGAGAGAACAGATCCTAATTCCTTAACCCCCGGTGGAAGAATGGACTGACTCAGATCAGAAAGTCATAAGGTATAAGGAGTAAAAAGAGCCTTACGTTCCAACCCACAAACAATTCCCCTACATATAACTAAAGAATTTCTAGACTCAACATCGACCAGTTTGGCTTGGAGAACCTACAGGCAGTCCGGCTCTGATGCCAACGCTGTCAGGACCCCGACTCGATGTCACATCGATCTAGCCGGTAACACCTCATATCACTTTGCGGCCTCACGCACGGTATCCCCACGGGTGTCGTCTTACCTTTGCCCGGGACCGTTTGCGCCTTTTGGCTCACGTATATGATAGTGTCGCTAGCATCCATATGATAAGGAGCCCGGGCTGACATGACTAGTCGTAAACCCAAAGTGGCACAGACTTACAGGGACAGGCATCCATGACCCAGCTTCGAACGTGTCGGTCATCAGCAAGTGGGTCCGGGCTGTAGCACTGGGCTAGCAGGACTCCGGTAAACCGGGCTGTAGCGGGCTAGCAGGACTCCGGTACTCAAAGCGTGACATTTCCCCGAAGGGACAGACACAGGAACGAAGAAGGACACATGCCGGCCAGCCTAAGTGTTCCAGAGCAGTAGCAAGCTACCATGGCTCAGCGGTAACACTAGGAGACATTTCCCGGTAAGAGAGGCTACTAAAGATAAACAACTAGATAGTCAGATCCCACACATACCAAGCATTTCAATCATACACACAATATGCTCGATATGTGCAAATACAACGAAGCATCACAACATGACTCTATGACACAAGTACTTTATTTAGGGCTCAGGGAGCCATACATAACATACACAAAGATACGGGTCTCACGACCCAACATACAAGTCATACAGTCATACAAGCCAACAGCGGAAGTAACTTGTCTGAGTACAGACAACTAGTAAAATAAAAGAGGCTTGGAAAGCCTAGCTATACTACGTGGTCCTCCACAAGCTCAGGGTCACCACCTGGGTCCTTAGCCTACTCGTTGATGTCAACGTCTACATAGAACCCATCAGAAGGGGTTGCAGCGTCTTCTGTAAAAATGTAGATTATAGCAACATGAGTACAAAGGTACTCAGCAAGACTTACATCAGATCCTACATACATGCATAGTATCAAGAAGGGTTGGTGGAGTTATTGCAGCAAGCCAGCTTTGACTCTTGGCTAGACTATCCTACGATACTCCAACTTGAAATGGTTTTGCGCACACGAGTCCACTACTCACCACTTCAATACACTACCGAGGATCCACCTCCGTCTTCCTACGGAAGAGCCATCCTCGGCACTCACACTTATCTTGAGGCTTTTAGTAGTTTTCCATTTACTTGTCTATGAACTGTATAGGCAACCAAGTAGTCCTTTACCGCGGACGCGGCTATTCGAATAGATTATGATAACCCTGCAGGGGTGTACTTCTTCATACATGTTTCCACCACTTAGCGTCTGCACACGACATGTGCTCGGCAGACTTCAAGCGAAAGCCGACGTGGGTGTAGACCACGACCTACCTAAACACTTAAGCCTCTAGTCCAGGTTTATCGCCTATTCAGGTTCCATCCGCAGGGAGTCCGGCCGAGGTTTCCCATACGGCCCCGAACGATGTGAACAGGGTTCCCGAGATACCTAACGGGTATTCGGTACACCGTGCCACGTACCTACCGCATCACAGCCCACCCCTACGGTCAGCGCTGTCCACGGCCTCCAGTAGGCTACAAACACCAGAAACTACTTGCAACTCCTGGACAGAGAGCTAGGGTGAATAAGAAGTCGAGCGGGGTCATATTTCAGGGCCCAATGTATGGTAGTAGCTGATTCTTAAATCACACATACAGATCTCAGTGCTTAAGGTCGGCTTCAATGAAACAACCCACCATGTACTCCTACATGGCCTCTCATCGATACCTTTACCAAATCGTATTCACCACACCACTCTTATTACCGACATAATCATTTCACTCTAGCCCATCACCCAGATGAACCAGACCTGACACGACTCTAAGCATAGCAGGCATAGCAAGGTAGGAACAACACATACATATGGCTCAATCAACTCCTACACATGCTAGTGGGTTTCATCTAGTTACTGTGGCAATGACAGGTCATGCAGAGGAAATGGGTTCAACTACCGTAGCACACAGCAGTTTGAAACGCGTTGTCTTAATGCAGTAAAGGAGAGCAGGAGCGAGAACATGGGATTGTATCGATATGATCAAATGGTTGGTTGCTTGCCTGATGGTTCGATGCACGGATACGGTTCTTCGTTAGGGTAATCGCGGTACTCCTCGGGGACAGAACCTGTCGCAAAGGACATCGATACACAAGCATCACCAAACAATGTGCAACAATATGATGCATGCATGAAACATGGCAATATGAGTGTGTTGGGCTAATGCAACTAAAGCCAGAAGGGTTTGAACAAATTTGAATCAAAGATTCAAATTCCAAATTCAAATATGGCCTTTTAAAGTGCCTTTTCTTGTTCTGCTTAAAACATCAATTTAACTTGTTTGATCATGCATGAAAATAGTACAGATGGATAGATTGGATTTTTCTGATCATTTTTCATATATAATTTGTCCAATTTGGAGTTACAGAATAAAAGTTATGAATTTTTGAAGTTTAAATAATATTCTGGAATTTCCTGATTTAATTTAAATCCAGAAAATCAATTACTGCGTCAGCCTGACGTCAGTGTGACGTCAGCAGGTCAACGGAACAGGTCTGGGTCAAACCTGACAGTGGGTCCCGCATGTCAGGGTGATTATTTTAATTAAAACTTAATTAAAACTAATCCTGTTTAATTAACAGGGCTGGGCCCCACCTGTCATTGACTCAGGGGAGTCAACCAGGGCCCACCCGTGGTCAAAGTCAAAGTCGGCTGCCGGCGTTTAGTCGCCGGCGAGCCCGACGCGGCGGCGGGAGTGGTTTTGGCCATTTCGGCCACCAAATGGACCGCGGAGGCCACCGGAGTGGAGCTGAGGACAACCCGCAGCTCTTGGCGGAGCCCGTTGGGGTCGGGGTGGCCGGAGTTGGCGCCGGCGACGACTTTGGCGGCCACCGGGGTTCGGCCGAAGGTGAACTTGGCGCTAGAGGGGTCGGTGAGGCTCGGGGAGTGGCTGGCTAGGTGCTGCGGAACTCGGTGAGTAAGATGGACACCATCTTGTGGCCGGAGTGTGGCCGGAAACACGTCGGCGACGAGGTCCGCGACGGTGCGGGCGTGTGATCCTCGTGCGGTGGCTACACGGCTCGGGAATGAGAGAGAGAGGGTCGGGGGAGTAGCTAGGCTCACAGCGCTCCCGTAGAGGCCACCGGCAGGGTCGGGGACGAGCTGAGGCAGCGACGGCGTTGAAAGGGATCTCCGGCGACGGCGAGCTCGGGCGAGGTCGGTGCGGCGGCTTCGAGGCACGCGAGCGCTCGGGGCTCGGTTAGCTCGAAGGAGTAGAGGACGGCGGAGCTTCTGGACAGGGTGGCGCGGCGTGGAGACGACGGGGAACACGGCTACGACGGTGGTGCGGCGACGGTGGCGTCGGCCATGGCTGGGGCGTGCGAGGGGGAGGAGCTGGAGAGGAGAGGGGGTGTCTGGGGGGTTCGGGGGAGAGAGGGAGGCCGGTTCACGGCGTTAGCCGGGCGAGGGAGGCGGCGAGGCGGCGAGCAGCTGCGTGGCGAGCTGCGGTGCCGCCGCCGAGCACCTTGGCTGCCTGCCTGGCGAGCCAAGCAGCTCGCTGGAGCGGTGGCCGGGCTGGGCCGGCCAGGTGGGCTGGCTGGTGGGCCTGCGGTGGCGCCAGGTAAGTTTTTCCCTTCTTTTTCTGTTTCTGTATTTTATTTAATATATCTGCAACTTTGTTGAATTTAATAAAATACCTAGACAACTTCAAAAATCACCAAATTGCTCCTGGTCCATAGTTGGATTATTTCCAACATGAAACATTTTAGTTTGGAGATATTTGAGCATTTAAATATTTTATATTATTTTAAATGCCCAAATTCCAATATTTATGATTTAATTCAAAAACCCTAGGATGGCCTAGGAAAATGTGCACCACTTTTGGCAGAGGTTCTGAACCAAGACAAAAATGATGGGCATTTTAGAAGGGCATTTCAGGTTCATTGAAAAATTATTTTAGTAACCCTAGTTGGTTTCAGAGGGGACTGGGGGTTCTGTCATCCCCATTTCAAGTTTCTGATGAAAAAGTAAACATGATGCAACACTCTAATGCATAACTAGCTAGGGTGTGACAGGCTGCCAGCGTGGCACCGTCGGGCAGGGGCGGAGACAGGGGGGGGGAGCAGGGGCCTAGACCCCCCCAAGCGTTCGCACCCCCAACTCTGCACTGGTATACGTAACGTGCTAATGTCCGTGTTGTTAATCTTCCCCTATATATATATATATATATATATATATATATATATATATATATATATATATATATATATATACTATTAAAGCAAATAGTGCTTCTGGTCGTACGTCATTAGAATTACCCCTGAAGTTGATACAAATTACCCACCATGCCACCCATAAGTAAACAAAACGGTTCAGTTTTTCTCAAAGTTGCGCTGGATTTGGTTCTTATTAAGTGATATCCTCATGTAACCAAACGGAAGGTGTAGCGCGGTGGCTAATGCTTTAATCCTCCAGGTAAGAGACCTGTGTTCGATCCCAGGCTCCATCACATTTTCTCTGTTTTTTGCGAACCCTCCCCCGCGTTAATGGGCCGGCCTAGGCGTCTGTTTTTTTTTTCAGTTTGCAATTTGCTTGTTCGTTTCTCATTTTTGTTTTGTGATTTTCCTTCTATACATTAATTATTAGGGATTTTCAAAAATTCAAAAGGTTGCGAATTTTGTTAAGAAATAAAACATTGGTGAATTCAAAAATGTTCTCGAAAGCATAAAATGTTCTTGATTTAAAAAACTCCTGTTTTTTATTTCTTTTTTGCCTTTTTTTTCTCATATCCGATTTTGTTTTCTCGTCTTTAAATTAATTCGGGATTTCAAAATTTTAAAAGATTGTGAGTTTTGCTTTTTTTTGAGAAATCATAAAATTTCTGTGAATTCAGAAAATGGTCGGGAAATCAAAATGTTCGCAATTTTTAGAAAATTGTTTGCATGTCATAAAGAAATTCTCGATTTCTAAAAATATGTTCATGAAATAAAATAATGTTCATGATTCTTAGAAAATGCTTGTGTATTCAACACGCTTTTGGGAACTGGAGAAAATGACCATGAAATTTTAGAAAAGGATCAAAAAAATTCAAACAGATCCATTGAAACAGATATGTAAATAACGAACAAAACAAACCATAGATCCGGAGAAGTTATTTTATTATTTTATTTAGTTCATCGCACACCGGGTAAAAAAAGGATTTATGTGTTCTTTACAATGTTGATCCCCAAAAAAATGACACATTTTTCAATGGGTTAGTTTTTGTAAGCTATATGAAATGACTAAATGTCTAATTTACTTCCATACATATCTATGTTTATTGTGGTACTATAGTTTTACAGGTCATGAAAAACACCACGACGCTAGCTAAAGTCGAGACACATCATTCATCATTCTACCTTAGGCAGGATCTATCAATACAGTTTGCTCAGCCAAAAAACATTTTGTTGTGACGCCTTAGGAAATAAAGTCGTCATGAGACCATCACATTTTCAGTTTTTGAAATGACTTTTTAAAAGTCTCTTATCTCATCATGACATGATTTTGATGTACTTTATGAAGTGATATTTTAAAAGTCTGTATCTCATCCTTGCATAATTTGCATAATCTGATTTATTTTTCTCCCGTGGCAACGCACGGGCCTATTTGCTAGTTATTAATCACTTCATTAAGCCCAATCCTAATGTATCGAAGCCCACGAAGCCAGCCCATGTTCAGGCCATTGGATGAGGCCACCGTGGTATTATGAAAATCTGAAAGTTCTCACTTCCCTCAAAAAAAAAAAAAAATCTGAAAGTTCTCACGGACGCTATTATATGGGCATATATACAACGACTAGCAAATATGCCCGTGCGCTGCAATGGGAGAAGCAAAACCTAACATGAAAAACAGAACTTAGGATGCTCCTAGCGACTCATCCTTGTTGCTACTTCCCCTTTTCGCCAATGGCTTTGATGAACATGGTGTCCATCTATTTCACGATGAACATGATCAATACCAAGGCGATGAGCTTGGTCATCACGGCCTAGCCTATCTCTCTTATAACCTCCTCCTGCACGGACATGTAATTCTATAAACGTTAGTACACAATATATCCTGGATATCATTTCTTTGTCATCCTATGTCTGCACAAAAAATAGAATAAGGATAACATTATTATAGAGCTTAGAGATCAATAAATAGTATGATCTGAATTTACAAAAAAACTATGTGATCAAATATGTTTGCTTACAGGGTTTGCATGCTTCTTGTACGTGCATTAGTCTTGGGTATTCAACGGTCAACAAATACGACAATTCTTGGATGAAGTTGCACTGCTATCCATCTGATTGGAGGAGGCTATATGAGATGATGGTCGGGAACTTGGAAGTGCGTTCAGGACACATTCTGGAACAAAACTGCAAAGTTATATATACATAGTACTAATAATTGTTCAACATTGTATGCTCTTGATCGCAGAACGAATGGTTTCCTAAGGAAAAACTGGACAAGGCACATAGATCAGACTGTGTCTATAAAATATGATGTTCCTGCTACACTGCATCAACTTGTTATAAAAAATGACATTTTAAAATCCGTGGGAGAGGATGAGGCACATGCATACCTTGCTGCCTTGCCGGTGCGCAAGCAATTGTAAGCGTAGTTCACATCCATCCAGTACTATTGGTTCCCGATCTAGAGGGCCCTGACCTGCAACCAACGGATACCTGCACCGCGGCCGTAGTAGTATGTGGCCTGAGAAACGTCAGCAGCTGGCCCGACATCTGCAGAGGGCGTGGCGCTCGCTGCTGCGGCGACGGATGGTGCCCCAAAGCAGCGGTGTGGGACAATGGTGAGAAGAGGAGGAGGGGAGATGGGAAGAGGGGGATCATGATCTGGATGGAAAGAGAGGAGAAATTGGCTGGCTTTCAACTGTATGGGTAGATGGAATGGAAGTAGGGAGGACGTCCCAAGAGTTTTGGGAAGGGGAACAGGAAATTTCTGCGGCAATAATGGTGATTTCTCGCTGTGCTGGTGCGCGAGCGATGCGGATAAGGAAAATTAATTACTACCCGTGATTACCCTAAATTAATTGCATATGCATTACCAAATAAGAGATTGATTGCCAAATTATTCTCAAAGATTGATCGGGAGGAGCCCGGGAAGAAAGAAAATCGCTGCAGAGGTGCGAGGGGATGGACGAAGGGGTGGACGTAAAACGGGAGAGGAACACTACGTTTTTTTAAAGTAGTAGAGAAAAGACCTAGCCGCCGTCGTCGCCTAGAATATATCTACCGACTGCTCCATTGCGTGCTTGCTGGCTGCTTGCGCCGTCATCGCCTAGAATCGATCTACGGACTGCTCCATTGCGTGCCTGCTGGCTGCTTGCGGCTTGCCGCAGTCGTCATGCTGTTGCCAGCCATGGATTATGCCTTTGTTCCAACTGCCAAGTCCTTGGATATCTGCATCTGCTCCTCAATCTTGAAGGTATACTAGTGTTTTACGTGGATTACATTCAACTAGTATGATTTATACGAACCATATCTATATTGGTCTGGTTGATTAGTATTCTTGAAAATCAAGCAAGATTTGAGAGAATAGTTTTAGGGATTGGAAGAACCATGGAGAGGATTTGGGGAAATTTCTGGACCCTTCTCTTCGGTCCCTCTCTCTGTATACATCTATAGTATGTGTACATTTTACATTTTAGTCCCTAAGGAACTAGGTAAATATAGTCATACACCAACACTCCCCCTCAAGATGGGGCAAATACATCATACAAACCCATCTTGCTACAAAACATGGAGAATGTTTTTTCGGGGAGTCCTTTTGTAAGGACATCTGCTACCTGACTAGCTGAGGTTACATACGGTAGCCAAACTATCCCTCTATCAAGCTTCTCCTTAATAAAATGACGATCAATTTCTATGTGCTTGGTTCGATCATGCTGAACAGGATTATTTGCAATGTCAATGGCAGCTTTGTTGTCACAGTACAACATCAGATGCTTGCACCTGTACAGCCGCAGCTCTGCTAGGAGGATATGTATCCATAGTAACTCACATATGCCGTGAGCCATAGATCTAAACTCAGCCTCTGCAGTAGATCGAGCCACTACACCTTGCTTTTTACTTCGCCAAGAAACTAGGTTTCCTCCTACAAATGCACAATAACCAGATGTTGAGCGTCGGTCATCTAGAGAACCAGCCCAATCAGCGTCAGTATAGCACTCAACTTGTAAGTCTCCTTGTCTGGTATATAAAAGGCCTCTTCCTGGGCACCCTTTAAGATACCTTAGGATCCTGTTTACAGCTTCCATATGAGCTGATTTTGGGTCATGCATATACTGGCTAACTACACTCACAGCAAAAGCAATATCTGGACGGGTATGAGATAAATATATTAACCTTCCAACAAGTCTCTGATAGCGCTCTCGATCCACGAGTGTACCTGCATCACTACTTAAACGATGATTTTGCTCAATAGGTGTAGCTGCAGGTCGACAACCAAGCATACCTGTTTCCTTGAGCAAATCCAAGATATATTTCCGTTGTGAGAGAAAAATGCCCTTTGACCCCCGTGAGACCTCTATACCAAGAAAATATCTCAGTTTTCCCAAGTCCTTCACTTCAAATTCCTGTGCAAGATGATGCTTCAGATTTGCAACTTCAGTGGAATCATCTCTGGTAATCACAATGTCATCGACATACACTATCAGTATTGCAACCTTGCTATTACTATGCTTGTAGAATAGTGTATGGTCAGCATTGCTTTGAACATAGCCCCTTTTCAGCATGGATTGTCTGAACCGGTCAAACCAAGCTCGTGGTGACTGCTTTAAGCCGTATAGAGAACGACGTAGGCGCAACACCTTTCCACCGGTTTGACTGGACTCAAACCCAGGAGGTATATGCATGTATACTTCCATCTCATCAAACATTGCTTCCTTCCATTTTGGATCCTCTATAGCTATTTTCCAATGGTATGGACACAGAGTCTAAAGAGGCAATAAAGCTTTTGAAGGGTGGATTACAATATTCATAGGAAATGAAATTGGCAATATCATGTTTATAATCTTTGAGGTGTCCTGGAATGTTTCGATTTCTAGTAGGTTTTCGCAAAGCAATCGGTAGATTATTTTCAGGAGCAAGGGTAGATAATTGATTCTCACTCTGCCCCGCGGTGCTAATAGGAGTGGCGGAACTACATGGGTTAGTGTTAGTACCTGGGTCCTCATGCATGTGAAGCTCACCGTCTTGTGAAGGAAATGAAGAATTTTCTATTGCATTTTCTGTGTCTCCATGACCAGAACCATTATTGCACCCATCATTATTTGTCTCCTCCCCCTGATTTTGAGCATTATCTAGAATGGGTAAACCACTTGAAGTGGAAACAAGAATGGGGCTTAATGGAGAGTCTACATTACTACTCTCCCCTTCTTGTTGCACTTCACGTGGGGATAATGCAATGCCAGTGTCACGTGTTGAGCCATAATATGGTTCATGCTCACGGAACGTCACATCCATGCTCACAAAAAACCGGCGCTCTGAAGGGCACCAACATCTATAACCCTTTTGAGAGGGGGAATAACCCATGAAAACACATTTGAGAGCACGGGGATCTAATTTTCCAACAGAGTTCCTATAATCATGCACAAAGCACACACACCCAAAGACCTTTGGAGGAACTACAAAGTCATTAGAATTCAAGAGACACTCAGCGGGAGTCTTGTGACCAAGAACCCGAAGAGGCATATGGTTTATCAAATATGCTGCGGTTTTTATTGCTTCCCCCCAAAGAAATTTAGGCACATTCATTGTAAACATAAGTGAGCGTGCAACCTCAAGCAAATGTCTATTTTTACGCTCTGCAACACCATTTTGTTCCGGAGTATCAACACATGTAGTTTGATGTTCAATGCCATTTGAGGCAAGGAAATGTCCAAACTCGTTGTTGATATATTCAGTACCATTGTCTGAACGCAAGGTTTTAATAGTTGCCCCATGTTGATTTTTAATGAGAGCACATAAATCCTTAAAAACCAAGAACACATCACTCTTATGCTTCAAGAGATAAAGCCAAGTGTAATGACTAAAGCAATCAATAAAAGTCACAAACCATCGGTGCCCAAAAATGGAACGAACCTCACAGGGTCCCCAAACATCCGAGTGAATCATTTCAAATGGTTTGGCACTTCTTAAACCTATACTAGGATAGGAACCCCTTGTATGTTTAGCTAACTCACAAGCATCACATACAAGGAGCTCCTTGGGACACAACTTGAAAAGAGAGGGGTAAATACATAATAATGCAGCAAAAGATAGATGGCCAAGCTTGCGATGATGGAGTAGCAGTTCTTGGCTAGGAGACAAGCATGATGCAAAAGCAACTTCATCACTTCCTTCATCAAGATAGTAGAGTCCATCATGCACGGTCCCAGTCCCCAACAGTCTCCCTGTCGCTAGCTCCTGAAAAGCACAACAGGTAGGATCAAACCAACCTCTACAGTTAAGGGATTTAGTAATATAGCTAACAGATAAGAGGTTGATTGGAAATTTAGGAACATGTAGAACCGGAGATAAGGACAATGTCTTAGTGCACCTAACGGATCCATGTCCTACAATAGGTGCCATGGATCCATCAGCTACACGTACCTTGTCCTTACCTGAACAAGGTGTGTAAGAAGTGAACAAATTTGAGGCTCCTGTCATGTGGTTAGTAGCTCCTGTATCAATAACCCAAGGGTTTGATTGTGTTGTAGAAGTGTGGGTCTGGTGAGGTTTCATACTTTGGTGTGAATTGATATAGAAACTAGATTCAGCTTTAGAGGAATCCTGGGAAGTAGACGAGCCTTCTGAGAGTCTAAGCTTGGAAGTAAAATCCTCAAGAGCTCGCACATCGACCACTGGTAGCTCCCCCTTGGATGTAGTGAGGTTAGCTTGTTTTTTGTTTGCTCCATGAACTCCTCCTGGTCGAGACTTTCCTTTTTCCCACCAAGTTGGAAAGCCATGCAGCTCAAAGCATGCATCCTTTATGTGTCCAGTCCTTTTACAATGGTTGCAGAAAAGTTTGTTTTTATCTGATTTGCCAACAAACTTTGGGGCACGTCGAGCTTGCATGGATAAGGCTGCACGAGCATCTATATACTTTAGGCCATTCTCAGGCTGAGCCAACCGAGTCTCCTCCTCTATCACACTTGAGATAACATCATCAAGACTAAGCCACTCAGTTTTTGAGAATATAAGTTGGCGTCGAAGGTCAAATTCCTCATTTAAGCCATCAAGAAAGAGCTTGCTCACAAATGGCTCAAACCAGGTATGATGAATAGCCAAGTCTTGTTTGTCAACGGGCTCAAAGGGATGATAATAATGCAGTTCTCTGTACAGTCTTTTGGTCTCACCAGCATACTCTGTCACAGACTTTGCGCCTTGCTTTAGGTTTGTCAATTCACGCATAATACGATTACCTTGCATTTTATTGGATCTCCCTGCAAACTGCTTCTCCAAAGCTGCCCATACTTCAGATACAGTAGTCATAGTCTCAACTTGTTCTCGAATTGGTGGTTCCATGCTTCCTAATAACCAGACCAACACTCTGTCATTAACCTGTTTTGCACTAGTGTCACTTAGTTGTTTTCCTTCATCAGCACTAAGCAAGTCATCATAACCAT
Source organism: Triticum aestivum (assembly GCF_018294505.1). Lineage (NCBI taxonomy): Eukaryota > Viridiplantae > Streptophyta > Magnoliopsida > Poales > Poaceae > Triticum > Triticum aestivum. Next base: position 437,306,565 of record NC_057804.1, on the reverse strand, counting down.
GAGAACTCAGGATTAACTGGGCATGTCGTGCCCAGCTGATGTAATTGCCCGGTCCAGCCAGCTTTACTGGATTAGGCTCAAGTGCATATTTGATTCCTTCAGGAACCACTCTGAGTTGTTGCTGCTGCTCAAACATTTTGCTGAAAATTTCATATAGCTTATCCACACTAGAATCCCCTGCTTTATCCTTGCTTGGATATGCCATAGTTCACCACGACAAAACAAACACCCAGTCACACAGGACTTGTTTTAGCACTCCACCAGCAACACACTCGTACACAATGGCAAGTAGATGTATTAGTATGAGTTGCTCTCAGATGCACACATGCAACACAAGCAGAATATTTTAATCCGGCCACCAAGCAAAGATAAGCTTGACTTGACGAGCTCACAGTCAGTCAGTACTAATCGCAATAATCCAAAGGGAATCACAGGTGCTATTATCACCTTCTCATACAGATGGTCAGATGCAGAGGAGGCAGTGGCCGTATATTGGCGGATGACAGCAAGAAGCTCGCCTGCAGATTAACAAATTTGTATACCGGCGGCAGTGCGGCTAGATGCGGCAAGACATCACTAGCTTCTCGTTTTCTTATCAACTAACACAGGGGCGACTTGATGATTCAAAGCTTACCGCCTAGCCACCGTAGTCAAGCTGGCGAATCTGGACGGCAACACAGCACCGCCAACCTCAAATCACAGAAGAAACGCAGTGGATTTCAACCTGCTCCGATGCCATCTTGAAAATCAAGCAAGATTTGAGAGAATAGTTTTAGGGATTGGAAGAACCATGGAGAGGATTTGGGGAAATTTCTGGACCCTTCTCTTCGGTCCCTCTCTCTGTATACATCTATAGTATGTGTACATTTTACATTTTAGTCCCTAAGAAACTAGGTAAATATAGTCATACACTAACAAGTATATTTGCATAAACATGCAATGGATTAATTTCTGGCTAGATTTGCCTTTCTCAATTAGGTTTGATGTTGTTTTCTGGATTACAGCTCACTAGAAATTTTTTCCTACAGATTATAGTCCACTAGTGAATTTATACTATTTTACTTGGATATAAAGTGCAGAGAATAATCTACTATACAACATATCTTTTAATTTGGTTTGATCTTATTGACAGCCATAGATCTAAATTTAATCTAGGAGAAATATAGTACTTTCAATTGTCCATATATTGTTATGACTTGATATCTCAATGTTGCATCGGAAATTGCACCATGGGGAAAATACGGACAGGACACAAGGAGCGGGCATTTTTTGTGCTACCTGCTATGCACCGTTCGATTTGCTCGTGTTGCATGAAATAACGGTGTTAATACAAACGTAACATGGACATGGACAACACCGCATTAGGTCAGTCCATATTGAACTTTCCCCCTCTTTAGCTAGTATTATCTTATTCGCCCCCCTCATACTCAAATCCTGGCTCCGCCCCTGCCGTCGGGCCCAGAGCTGGGTATCATAACGCCGGGCCTGGAGGCGCTATACGGCCCAAATAGCGCCTGGGCCTGAGGCGCTATGCCTCGTTGCCTTGCAGCCGCAGCCGGCCCACCACGCCACGCTCGAACAGAGGGCAGTCGAACAGAGACAGCGGCGGCGGCGCCCCTCTCTCCCCTTGTCAAATCTTCACTCAAAATCGGCTGGAGCTTAAGCTTTTTTTCGTGGATTTCATCGCCCATCCATCCCTAAAGGTATTCCCCTCCGACCCCCTCAATTTCATCCGACAAAATCATCACATCGGCCCTATTTTTGCATGTTTAGGTGAAACCCTAGTTCATCATCATGTTACAGTTTTGTATGGATTATTGTGATTGTATTGAGTAAGCATTCTAGACTACTTTACTGTTTCTCTGATTAGGAACACTTCGAGCATGGCTCACGCGGTAGGAAGGATGCCAAAAGCAGGGGTGTAGATGTCCACGGCCATTGCTGCCCATCAGGACCCTCTTCGGCATCTTCACTGGCGGGTCTGCTGAATGAAACAAAGATATTGGGGTACTGCTGCGTAATAACAGGTTTTTTGTCCCATAGTTTTCACTTTATGCTAGTATAAACAATGGATTTTCTTGGTATGCAACCAGCACGCTATATTCCCAACGTATCTTCTGAAATCAATTAGGGGCTCCATGGTTCTATCTAAATCAAAAATCAAACTTGGCTGATCAGGCACATTGAAGCGAAGGCTTCCTTGCTGTGTCAGTTTATACTAACATTCATAGCTTACACATTTTGGGCGGCTCTTGAAAATTAAAACAAGGATTAATATTCCTAGCATGACTGCATTAGCTATGATCTGATTAGCTAGTAGCGGTGTATTTAAGCACACCCGCTGAAAGAGTAGTCTAATTAGCTAAATGCAGCTTTGCTGTTTCTCAAGACACAGATTGGTGCTACTATGACAATTGGCTAACATCGACAGCATTTTATTATGCACCTTTGCCTTGTATGTTCTGAATGATTAAAGTTATGATTCTTTTTTTCAAATATCTAGGATGACACTTCTCAGTGAGCATTATGATAAGGGTCACCGTGGGCGGCTTATGGCGGATGAGAGACATGTAATACATATTGATAATGCTAGTTCATACTTGTTAGTCCATTGATGTTACTGCCAATTGGAGTGTTCAAATGAATTTGTCAGGACAGTTGAATATTTTGTCACTGATTTATTCTAGTTTGTATTCTTAGTTTACATGGATCTATAATGTTCTAACTTGTATTTTTGCAGGTCTTTTGTCCCCTGCGCCTGAGGCCTCATGAGGCTTCATCCAATAAGATGAGATATGATGAGCGGTACACACAGTACATTGAGAGGCCGGGACTCCTTCCGTTCATCCAGCTTGTCACTCGGTTGACGCCAAGCATGAACCCTTGTGCCGATCACCGCGCTTGTTGACCGCTGGAGGCCGGAGACTCATAGTTTTCACCTCCGGACTGGGGAGATGACTGTTACTCTCCAGGATGTTTCGATGATCCTGGCACTTCCCATCGAGGGAGTTCCTGTTTGTTTTAGCACTGGTGCTGCTGGTTGGCGCGCTAGGATGTTTGAGCTTATCGGTGCGGTTCCTGCGGTGCCGGAAGACCCGACTAAAAACAGAGTCCCCGCCGGCGCGACTTATGTTTGGATTGTAGAACATTTTAGCCAGTGCCCTGATGATGCTAGCGAGGAGACGGTGCAACAATATGCACGCGCATACTTGTGGTATGTGATCTCGAGGACTCTGTTTGCTGACGGTGGTGGCAGGACCGCTCCGTGGATGTGGCTGAAGGCATTATCTGGTTGGGATAGTAAACAGAGCCGGGGTTCGGCGGCACTTGCCTACTTGTACCGTCAGGTAATCACTTGTAAATATTTTTTCATGATATTACACCTCCAGACATTCTCTAATCATACTGCTTGTGCCTCTGTGCAGTTGGATGAGGCGTGTTGTAGGCGCAAAGATGAAGCTAGTATTGGTGGTCCGTTGGTCCTACTTTCGGTTTGGATGTGGGAACACTTCTCAGTTGGACGACCGAGAGTGATTGGTTACGACGCCTGGGATGATCATGACAACCCGCTACGGAAGCCTACATGGGCGTACAAGTGGGACAAGGTTTCGGAGTTCACTGGTGACCCAAACAGGATGTACAGGGAGTACACCAATGAGTTTGACACGCTAACCTCCGAGCAGGTAATAATTGTCATGTTAATATTGAAATTTCCCAGTTTGTCTGAGTTTTTTTAATGTTGCATCATTGTCATAAATGTTAACAGTAGATGCCTATCATTAGCTCCAATTTTTTCTATTGTCTCCCTGCTTGTTCTATTTTGTAGGTGACATGGCAGCCATATGGAGCGCGGGACAATTTTGCTTTCATCTGTGATTTCCAGTTGAACCCGAAGTGCACGGAGGAATCACATCTTTGGCTGATGCGGTGCCCATTGATATGCTTATATGCAGTCGAGTTCCACCTTCCACAGCGTGTGATGACCCAATTTGGATTATTTCAGGATACACCGCCGAAATGGAAGGACACGGATGTCGCGCTTCACGGGTGAGAGTGCATCTTCTGTCTTTAGCATTGTAATACTATTTCAGGCTACTAATACTTGTCATTGTCAATATGAAGCTTGGACAAAATGAAACAGAAGAAGATCAAGAACTGGGAGTCATATCATGACAAGTTCATCAAGAAATGGAATTACGTCGTGAGGGTGGCTAATGATAACCGACAAGTACATCTCCAAGAGTACGATGAAGCTGCATTTGACAAATATCTTCGTTGGTTTCTTAGCGAGTCCCGTGTGGAGTTATGCCCACCTGCTTATGAGGAGGGCATATTGGAGGCGCCCACAGGTTTTGAAGGGACTGCCAACCTTGAGTACAACAGGCTCATCAGAGAGGGCAGACAAACCGGATTCGCTCCTGTGATCAACTTTATTGTAAGTTTTGCCCCTTTCGACGTATCAACATAACTAGAGCTCTCTTGTTGACATGTTTGTTTTCATAGCGCACTGAGATCTCGCGCCAAACTCCGCCTATGTCTTCTAGGCATAGCCGGTCCCAAGCCCGGGTAAAGGAGGAGGGTTGTGATAGGCTTGGCGAGCCAACGTAAAAACTAGCCAGTCCCATAGGTATGAAACCGATTTGAGCGAGAGTAGTACTAGGATGGGTGACCTCCTGGGAAGTCCTTGTGAAAGAGTTTCATATCTAAGGGTTGTGATAGGCTTGGCGAGCCAACGTAAAAACTAGCCAGTCTTTTGGGTATGAAACCCATTTGCGCGAGAGTAGTACTAGGATGGGTGACCTCCTGGGAAGTCCTCGTGAAAGGGTTTCATATCTAGCCTACCCCAACTTGTTTGGGATCAAAGGCTTCGTAAGTAAGTACTGAGATCTCGCGCCAGATTAGTGAAGCCGGCCAAGCACTCGCACAACCTCAGGGCAGGGATTCTGAGAATGCCCTTAGAGAGTTTGTTAAGGTATGTTGTGAGAGCTTTTTGTTTACATGTTCTGTGTTCAAATCCAATAAAATCTCTATTTCGCAATGTCACAGTGTAGCGCTACTCGGCTACGTTCCTTAGCTCATCTTCTTGGTTGCCGTACTGTCGAGGCCGACATGCCCACCCAGTCGAGGTCCACTTCTTCTGAAGAGGAGGTATGAAATCTGTGTTACCATATATTTTTTAATTCTTGCATATAAAATATTCATCATGCTGTGATTGCATACACGAATGTTCCCATCATCATGTGTGCACCCGTATATATGTATAAGTGTAGTTCTAGAGTCCACATGTATTGCTAATTACCATGTGGAGTTATGAACTGAACATTGCTTGTTGCATGTTTCAAAGTTGATGCTATGATTCGTATTTTGTGAATTGTGTTCCAGAAACAAGCTATATGTTACTTTATGATTTATCTTTACTCAAACAAAATGTTGAATTTCTTGCTGGATGCAATTCCACTCAAACACATTCCTTATTTTTCAGGCGGCCGCCGAGATGACCCTGAGGGGGTTTATGGATGATGCACCTCAGCCTAGTCAGCCTATTGAGCGGCGTCACTTCAACTTAAAGCCTAGGAAGACCTTCAACCGTTATACACCGGAGGCATGGAACAAGAAACAAAAGAGGACCGTTGTTGAGTCCGAGAACGAGTTTGAGGACGAGGAGGAGCCGGCACCGAAGAAGGTTCTGAGGAGGTTGAAGAGGGTCGGGGTGGAGCCGGGGACGAAGAAGGTTGTGAGGCAGGCGAGGGGGAAGAAGTAATGTATTTGTGAACTATTGAAGTTGTCACTTTAGTTAGCTTCTATTTGTAAACTTGTTGTAATTGTGGACTTGATGTGAACTTGTCGTAATTGTAGACTTGCTGTGAAGTTTTCGTAACCGTGAAATTCTTGTAAACTTATCAACTTCCTGCCAAGCATAGCGCCCGGTCATGAATCATGAAAGAGCTTAAGTATGCGTGTGGTGCTATGGCCTGAATCAGGGCATAGCGCCCTTTATGAGGGCACTATGGTATGAACCATAGCGCCTCCGCTTGTGGCGCTATGATATGAAGTACAACGCCCTTGTTGGTGGCGCTATGGTCGACAGACCGTGCCACGTTGGCTGCCTCATGGCGCCATGAGTCCGGCGCTATAGTGTAGTGCATAGCGCCCCGTTGCAGGCGCGATCAAAAAATGTCAGATTCGTGAAATACTTTCGTTGTGGGGTCAAATCCTGCTTAACTTTTTCAAAAGGGTCAAAACAGTGATTTTGCCCTTGCTAGGGCGTTCATTTCGAGCTTACTCCAGCCAGTATACGTCCCGTGCAAGCAAAAAAGTTGTACTACTACCCTTCAGCTCGGCAGGTCAAGTCCACCACACGAGTACGAGCAGTACTCCAGTAAAAATAGATTCAGTATTCAGGCTACGACAACACGTGAACGAGCAGTACTTTCATGCACGATCTGCGCACAATATACGACTTTAAAGCCACACGCACACACACAAAAAGAGGGGATCCAATGGTGTAGCCCTTTCCCATGAGCCTTTTTTTCCGCCGGCGAAGCGAAATCCTCCCAGCCGGCCCCAGGGACCCAATTTTCGTCAGATTGGACCGAAAATACATCCGCCGAATCCAGCACGCTGGGAGGCGCACGGAAGCGCTGGCGAAAGCGAAAAGGCCAGCTCTGTCTGCGAGCCAGCCCCAGACCCCCCCCTCCCCGTGCGCACGATAGAGTGCCACTTTCCCCTTCGTCGTTGCTGGCACCACCACCTCTGCCCTTCGCGGTGAACCCGTCGCTAGAAAGTGCAGCTCCGCCGCTAGAAAGGAAAGCCTTCGCTACGCCAACCTCCACCTCCTTGCTGGTCGAGCTTTCGCGTCGGCTCGGCGTCGCAGGCAGCTTTCCGCGCACCACGCCCGCGAGGTGTTCGGCGATTTCATGTTCAACCATGGACTCCGACGACGAGGAGATGTCCGCAACTCTGATGGAAGAGGAAGCCGAGGCCGCCGCCGACGATGAAGAGCACTTGATGATCCTCGCCTCTCTGGCCAGCCTGTTCACGCGGAATGCAAAGTCGCAGCGAGGTGGCTTGGCGCCAGGGCGCCGCAAGAGCAAGGCGAGGCAGCGGATGGAGGGCTACTGCATACTCTACGCCGATGATCCATTGCACGACGAGACAATATTTCGGCGCCGTTTCAAGATGAACCGGAAGCTCTTCCTTAAGACTGTGCATTCCATCCGGGAGTTCGACAGCTACTTCATTTGCAAGAAGGATTGCACCGGCATGGTAGGATTTTCCTCTCCAGAAGTGCACACTCGCTGTGAGGATGCTTGCATACAGAGTTCTCAGTGATACACAGGATGACTATCTACGCATGGCCGAGTCCACTGCCATTGAGTGTTTGTACAAGTTCTGCAGGGCAGTGATGGCAGTGTTTGGACCAAAGTACTTGCGATCACCCAATGTGAAGACACTGCTCGGATCCTAGCCATGAATGAAGCAAGAGGATTCCCTGGGATGTTTGGAAGCATCGGTTGCATGCATTGGGTATGGAAGAACCGTCCATTTGCATGGCAGGGGATATACAAAAGGCACAAAGGGAGCTTGCAGTGTGATACTTGAGGCAGTGGCTACACAACATCTCTGAATTTGGCACTCCTTCTTTGGCATGGCAGGACTCACAATGACATCAACGTCATGCAGTGTTCGAATATCTTCGCCAAGCTTGTTGAAGGTCATGCTCCCTCGGTGAACTTCGAGACCAATGGGCGCTACTACAACAAGGAATACTACCTAGCAGATGGCATCTATCCAAGATGGTCAACATTTGTGAACACTATCTCAAACCCCATTGTGGGCAAGAAATCTTGGTTTGCTCGGTGCCAGGAGGTTTGCAGGAAGGATGTCGAGTGGGCATTTGGTGTGCTCCAAGCTCGATTTGCTGTTATCCAGTACCCTACTCTGACCTGGTCGAAAATTCAGATGTGGAAGGTGATGAATGCATGCGTGATCTTGCACAATATAATCATTGAGAGCGAGCAGGAGGATCCAGTGATTGAAACTAAACCATATTTCAGACAGGGTCCTCTTGTAGCTATTGATCAGCAGGTGTCGGCATCATGGGACGCCTTCTTTGCTATGCACAAAGAGACCCGGGACCCACAGGTGCATCAAGAACTGGAACACGATCTGGTGGAACACCTGTGGAGGCTCAAGGGCAACATATAGTTTGATGTGTTTTAATTTATTTTCAAAACTTGTTACATTATGAACTTGCTTTGTTGAACTATTTGTTTTGTATTGATTTTTATGGCGAACTATGTGATCAAAATTATGTTGTGTGTACATTTGTGTCAGTTTTAGCGCCGAAAATCGCTGTTTGGGGAGCGAAGTTGGGGACGCGGCTAGGAACCGGCGCCCCCACGACGAAATTAGCGTCGGCACCACCCTCCCAAGCCGCACTATCTACCACCAAAAACGGCCTGGGACGGCGCCCACGGCTGGAGATGCTCTTAGTTCATTACTACTCCTACACAATTCAACTCCTTGCTTGGTGTGCCTGCTAACTATAATCAAAACTAGTACTAAGGGCATCTCCAACGGCAACCCGCAAAAATCCTCTCACATCCGTCCGCGGACAGGGGGGCCAGTCCGCGAACATGGATGCGGGAGGACGTCATCCAATGCTAGCCGCATACATTTCAAACCACATTTTAACTAACCGGACGAAATTCAAGGGAAGCGACCAATATTCATCAAAGTTCGGATAGAAAATAGCACAAATCATCCAACAGTGTGTGCACGTGAATGGACGCCCGTTTGTCCTGTGTTACACCACGACAGCACGTGCGGACTACATATAATGTGTGGACCAATGTTGAGTGGATGAATCAATCAACAAGTTGAGCAAGAGGAAGTAAAACTTACCATCTCCTCCATGTCCATGTGCAATGGCCACCTTGCCTCGAGCTGACTAACCAAGTTGCAAAACTTGATGACGCTGACTTGGATAGCATGCCAACGATACGACAACGACCCCACATTGCATAGTTGAATGATGTACATGTCATAACGCGCAATGTGCTTTGGTGCTTGAAACTTTTCATGCACTTGCTCCCAGAAGGGCTCCCCTTTACTCCTGCCTATGAAATCCGTGGATACGGCCAGCCACGCATCGCATGACAACTCATCCTTCATGGTCGAGTAGCTCACCATCCTTTATACTCTAAAAAACGATGTGGCATTTGAAAATAAGCTGAATGGCATTTGACCAAACACCTGCTGGGCGTAGTGTCCGCCATGGAGGTCGTCGATAGGGGGCGGAGTGTACCTGGGTACAAACGGCTCCAGGGTGGAAAGCTCCGTTGGAACGGCTAGCGGGCGCGTCGGTGCTGATTGCGGACGTCCGACAATGCATCTATGGCGGCCAGAGACGAACAACAATGACGGCGGAGGTGGAGGGCGCGGATGCAAAACAAGGGGGAGAAGGGTCAGAGTAGAAGAAAATGGGACCGGGATGGGGGATTGGGTGGGCCGAGGGTGTCGGAATCCTACGTTTTCGGGTCTTCGGACTCCCGCAGACCTCCCCTACTTTGTCTCCAATTTGCGGGAGAAATCACGTCCGGTCCGCCCCGCGGACCGACACAGGTCGACGTTGGATGGCTTCCGCGGTCCGGACGGTTGCGGGTCCGCCTTGGAGATGCCCTAAGCCTGTAATTTATTTTTGTTAAGAAATCTGTTTACATTTCTTAAAAGCACTACTTTTCACCAAACCTACGAAAGAGGCAGCATTTTCTTTTGCCGCCACTTTCTGGCCTAATTAGATTGGTTCCAACGAAAAAGGATATCTGCTACCATGATACGATATGGGTGTCATTTCAAGACGCTACTCCAGTCCAGCCCAGTGCGCAGCTTGAGGATGGCAAGTGAAATGATTTGGTCCATGACGGTGCTGTACTGCTGCTAATAGCACCATGATAAAGGCCGTTAGCCTTTGAACCTTTGATCCTTTTCCTTCAATCTATGATGGAGCCCACGCCGTTTTCTGTATGGCCTGGATAAAGCAGTTTATGAGGCAAGTTTTAGTTAACCACTATGGGTAACATGCTGAATTATTATCAGGGTCACCAACCACAGGCCTGAATTATTTGAAAACCCAATGCGTTCTCCGTTTTCCTCTGTCGCGTCTGCGCTATGCTGAATTAATTTTGGTTCTGCTCATTGAAAAAGTTGGAAGGCGTGGAAGGCCGGCAACATCGTGCACTTAATTTATCCTACTGTCATCAGGACAATAGGTAGATGGACACCGGAATATCTATTCTCTCTGTCCAAATCTCGAACCCCCACTATTATACTCCCTCCGTTCCGAATTACTTGTCTTAGATTTGTCTAGATACGGATGTATCTAGACTCATTTTAGTGCTAGATACATCCGTATCTAGACAAATCCAAGACAAGTAATTCGGAACGGAGGGAGTATATCCGAGAGTCGTGCCCTTCTTCCCCTTATCCTAGGGCCACGGCGATGTTTTTTTTTTACGGATCCTTTCGCGATGTTCAGCAGTAGTAACACAAGAGATTTGTTCAGAATGAGCATAGATGAACAATGCAATTCCCACTCACAGGTTCACGCTAGTGAAGAAATGCAGAGATTATTCGACGTATATAAATCCATGGTACTACACTTTGTATAGGAAGGACAAATGGAAGCCCAAAAGCAAGAAATGGATAGAATGGAACCGATCCATCTATGAACGAATCGATGGATAAAGAAAGAAAGAAAACTGAAATTATCTACTAGCAACAGATGTTCAAGCGGCATCATTTTCACCGGCACTGGCAGCATTCAGATCCACAGAAAGATCAAGTTCCTGCATTGTAACAGAGCAAATTGTTGAGTTTTCCATTCAGATCTTCCTTTGGTCTTTTAATCGGCTATTATTCAGTATTGAAAATATTGACGTTTTGAAAGAAAGGAAGAAAAAAAGAGCTAGCACAATTACCTTTCCAGTGATCTTGCTGTACAAGGCGAGCACATCCTTCACCGTTGTCTCAAAATGGGTGGTCGCGTCGTAGCTCTGTAAAAAACAACGAATTAAGAACAATCCTGCAATGTTGTGGAGTGAGTAAACTATGGTTGCTTCAACTTACAGTTGTCAAGAAGCAGTTGTCCTCCTCAGCAGCGTTAACAGGCTCGAATCGATCGTACATGTCGAAGAATGTCTCCTCCACTGGGCCGAGCAGGTCGATCCCCGGTTTCAGCTCGATCTCGGGCTTGTCGGTCTCAGCTTCAGTCGACACAAAGGCGATGAACTTGCCTTTCGGCGCAACGTTGTGAGCGTACGAACAACAGAACACGTACCTGCAAAATAATTGTGTCAGGTACTGCTATTGTGCTTTAACTAAACAAGACAGCTCATGTTTGAAAGCAATCATAACAGCTAAAACCAACTGAAGAACAGTACTCCTTATCTAACTAAGATTGTTTTAAGGTTCGATGGTTTGCTTTCGTTTTAAAATTACTTACATGTCTGATTTGCGCTTCAGCTGTTTCTTTGGGAGGATAATCTGCACGGAGTGAGAATCTTTGGTGTCAGGAATTGGATGCTTCATTATGCATATGGCACGCGCCACCCTTCCAACCTTCTTCACCTGTACATTGTTTGAAGGATTTCAAGGTCATATCATACCACAAGCCTGAATCTGAAATTTACTGGTTTGCGAGCCACAGATGTATATATACCTTGTCAGGCAAGTATGAGGGATCACAGACAACCTTCTTGCATTTCGCGGTCTCCCCTTCGGATGTCACACCAAATGCTTTACCACTCTCATCGAACTCAACCTGCAAACAGTTCCAAATTTAAGTTTGACTGAAGATTTAGAAAGTAGCATTGCAGCACTGTTGAGTGGTGAACTGTCTGAAAATGGATAAAACAGTTACCTTGCATTCTGGTTTGTTGAGCATGTATGTGCCACCATAAACAGCGCTCAGACGAGCAAAGGCCTAGTATAATGTTCTCAATTTCAGTTGAATGAAGCTGAAATTTCTATCAATTAAGGGTAAATTGGCGTGGTCATATACCTGAGGGAGCTCTCCTAGCCCATACAAGGGGTAGATATAAGGTGATCCACCTTGGAAGCGTGCCAATGATTCCGCATAAAGCTATTGAAAGAAGACCAATGTGGCGATCAGATGTTAATTCTCTTTTCCTCCGCAAACCCCAATGTATTTATTGTCAAATTATCTGTCATGGCTTCATGTTGTTTGTTTCACCCATTTTATATCTTTAGCTGAAAACTATGCTCTTACAGCATATGTCAAGGAAAAAAGATGTGCAGTATATGTCCTTTCTGTAATCCGTCTTCCAAGAATACGCCTTAGGATCTTCTCTTTTTTAAAACAAAAAATAGTTGGCTAAGGTGCTGACTCCAACAGACTTGTTTTGTTTAGTTGGTGGGAATATAGTACCTTCATTCTCTTGACAGTGTCAAGTGCAGGCTCATCGAGATAGTTGTCATCCCGGTGAAGTGCCAATGCATGACCAATAAAGTCAACTGTGTCATCCTCCAGTCCATATTTGCTGACCCAAGCAAACATTGTCGACTTTGCATTAGGAAATGGTCGCGAAATGCAACTTGGTTTTCTACTTTTTGATTATTGAGCAGCAACCAGAATATAACACAAGCCAAAGCAACTTACGAGATAAGTTCCCTCGTCGTGACTTTGTGCAGATCTAGGCCTTCGTGTGATTTCGCGTCATCCTCTTCGTAGTCCTGAACATAAATGAAGAACTTCCTAGCGCGGCGCTTTTCAAACAGGCCCATTAGGTTAGATTTCAAGGCTTCAACATCTGTCGCAGGGACTTTGTGGATCTATCAGCATTACCAAAGAAGGAAATGTGAATAAGAACATGGTGTATAAATGTTTAACAGTAGTATCGCGTCAAATATCAGATCCATACCTTCCCGTTGTTGTACACGAAGCTGCCATCGACGGCCTTGAAGTTCAGATACTTTGTCACGCTCGTGCGGATCAAAACACGGACCAATGCACCGTTGGCCATCATGAACTGCAAAGTCACATTTTACGGTGAACCGCATAACAACAGAAGCACAGGAAAGACAAATGAACTGAGTTTACAAGCGCCTACAGACCTTGGGCACCATGTCGACATTGTACTCCTTGCTGATACCCAGATGTTCTGGAGTGGTGTCGCTGCCTTTGAATCTCTTCCAGATCTATCAAGCGAACGGAACGAAACGTAAGACAACATAACTGAAGATTCACGAGAATTTTGAGATCCTTTTTTTTTTGTATTTTGGAGAACATTGTGATACATATGGTGTTTGCAGGGGTTGCGTTAAATAGCGCACCTTGGCCAGATTCAGGGATGTAGATTCTCCACCGTAGTAGTCATTCCTGTCCATGTGAAGAACCTGTGCGTACACAAGGTACAAAGAAAGATAATGGCTTCAGAGTTATGCATTGTAACTTTTGTCAAAAGAGAAATGATAGCTTAAGATAATGTTGCCCTTCGTGAACAATTGGTGATGATGTATCCAGCAACATTTCCATGTGATGATACGCAAAATCAGAAGGGAACTCAGTGCTCACCTTGAGGCCATCGACGGAGAGGATGCCACTGAGGATGCACTCCTTGAGCCCCGTCCCCAGCACGATCACGTCGTACTCCTCATCCATCGCTCCCGAACAAACCCTTCTTCTCCGATCTACCGGTACCGGATCTTCCTCTCGCGGCGGTGAGCCTCCTCCACCCCTCGCAGGTTATCTCTCCCTTCCCGGCTCGCCGTGCGTATATATGGGAGGAGCCCGACAAGCGCGCGCGTTCGCACAGGCACCGCATCCATCGGTCGCGGCTCCCCGCGGAGATGCCGTCGAGGCGCGCGGTTGCAGGTCGCAGCGCCCGGCGAGCTCGACGCGTGGCGCGCCGTGCTCTCCGTCGTTCTCTCTCGCGAGGTGGCGTGGGCCACCGTATTGTACGCCAAAGGCCTGGGCCCAGCGCTCCCTTTTCATCGTATATTTCTAAAACTTTTTTTTTTGAGGATCCGTATATTTCTAAAACTTTCATAACGTATAAAAATGTCTCTGCGACGTTAACAAAATGTTCACAACACAAACGAAATGTTCACATGTCTTAAAAAGGTAAATGGTACTTAAAAAAAGTCTTACGAAATGTTCGCCCAATATTAAAAAATGCTTTGTGCCCATTTAAGAAGAAGTTTTTCGCATTTTAAAAATATGTATAACCATATAGAAACACTTTATAACCATATAGAAACAAGTTTTCACGTTTAAAAAAAGGTCATGCAATTTTTGAGAAATTTTCATTATTTATTACAAAAATGTTCAATGTGCATTTTACGAAATGTGCAACATGTATTTGGGAAATTATTCAACGTGCATTTGGAGAATATTTAACGTACATATAAAAAATGTTCAAACTATATACAGAAAGTGTTGCATGAGTAATTTAGGTAAATTCAATACAGTATTCTGGAAAGAATAAACAAAACAGAGAATACAAAAAAAGAAAGAAAACTGAAAGAAAGCCAATGAAAACCATCACAGAATGTCCGGCCCACTAGGGCGTGCGCGCACCATGTGCGAGAGGCAAGACGAGGATACTGTATATCCCTTGTGGAGTAGTTTTTTTTTTTGAGGGGTTTGTGGAGTAGTTATGTAACGTACCGAGCTCTAAGCTCGCGTCACTCACACGCTACCCTACATAGGCTTGGCCCAGCGAGTGCAAGCAGCCACTAGCAAATGAGGGCACACCTATTATTTTCTTTTGCAAGCAGCCACTAGCAAATGAGGGCACACCTATTATTTTCTATTGATTTTTTTGGTTGCTTAAATATCAATTTTATAAATATTCACAAATATGAAAATCTATAGTGGATTTAAAAATTTATATGAATTTGAAACAACATTCTTGGATTATAAATATCTTCACAAATTAAAAAATGTTCGTAAATTTAAAGATGTTCATGAGTTTGAAAAGTTTCTCTATTTTCGACGGTTTTGATAAAGGTTCATAAATTTGAAAAATGATTGCAAAATTTTAAACTACCGTGAATTTCAAAATTGTTTGCCAATTTTAAATGTATTCATAAATTAGAGAAAAATATGAATTAAAAAAATTCAAAAATATGTTGGGAAATTTAAAAAAACATGTTTTTTTTAAAATATGATAAAATGAAAACTAGAAAAGTAGATTAAAAATAAAAAGCGAAAGGGGGAATAAAGGACACCCTGGAAGCTTCGGTGATGGTGGGGGTGACGGCCGGAAAACGTCGCCGGGGTATTTTCCATGACGAAAAACGGTTATACTTGACACAAGTGAAGCCTCACAAAATAGAGCAAAATACTTTAGTGCATCGTGTATGCTATGATATTTACAAGACAAGTTGTCTCTTATGCGCTAAGTCTTAGTAGCAGGTACCAAAGTGAACCTGGAGTGGCTCACTGAGAAGCTATTAAAAATATTCTTAAGCACCTCAGGAGGAAAAAGGACATGCTCCTTGTCTATGGAGGAGATGAAGAGCTCGTTGTAAATGGTTACACTGATGTTGGCTTCATGGCTGATATAGATGACTATAAATCTCAATCGGGCTATGTTTTCACCCTCCATGGTGGGCAGTGGTTTGGAAGAGTTTCAAGCAGAACACTGTTGTGGATTCTACCACCGAAACATATTATATTACAGCTTCAGAAGCTTCGAAGGAGGCAGTCTGGATCAAGAAGTCTCTTGAAGAAGTTGGTGTGGTCCCAAGTGTGATAAACCCAATGACACTCTATTGTGATAATAGTGATGTCGTTGCTCAAGCAAAGTAACCAAGATCCCGCATAAAGACCAGGCATATCGAATGCAAGTATGATAGTATCCGGGAGTATGTCGATAAGGGATTTGTGGAAGTACTCAAGATTCACACATATTTGAATGTCAGATCGGATGATGAAGCCTCTACCACAAGCAAAATATGAGCAACACCGGATAGCCATAGGTGTTAAAGAAGCTACGTAACTAGATTATTGACTCTGGTGCAAGTGGGAGTCTGTTGGAATGCCCTAGAGGCAATAATATGGTATTATCATATTTCCATGTTTATAATTAAGAGTTTATATTCTATGCTATAGCTGTTATGATCATGGAATGTGTGACTCATTGGAAAACCCATATGCACGTGTGAAATGATAAACGACAAAATATGATTCCTAGTCTCGCCTCTAAGACTAGCTCAAGTGTTGTTGGTGATCATGTTTTCCGGATCTTAAGATATCGTTAAGAGTAATGATAGTCCTAAAACAACTTTGAGAATATGATGTTGGAAGAAAGATCATGTTGAATCAACCCAAACTTATTTGTTATACTTTGAGATATTATCGTCACAAGTCAATTGTTATAACACAGATAGTTGACATGTGATTTAGTTCCTTAGACCAGGGGAGTATTGTAGTCTCTTCTTACCGTATGATGGATTTTGGGGTTGCTCAAATCTCTAACATGGTGATTATAGCGACAACTTACAGGTTCATCGAAAAGTTTGACAAGAGGCTAGATAGCTGAGTGATACGTCTCCAATGTATCTATAATTTTTTATTGTTCCATGCTATTATATTATCTGTTTTGGATGTTTAATGGAATTTAATATACCTTTTTATATTGTTTTTGGACTAACCTATTAACCAAAGGCCGAGTGCAAATTGCTGTTTTTTTTCCTATTTCAGTGTTTCGCAGAAAATGAATATCAAACGGAATGCAAATGGAATGAAACCTTCGCGAGGATCTTTTTTGGAACAAACGCAATTCAGGAGACTTGGAGTGGAGGTCAAGGAAGCCACAAGGCGGCCACGAGGTAGGAGGGCGCGTCCAGGGGGGTAGGCGCGCCCCCACCCTCGTGGGCCCCTCACAGCTCCACCGACCTACTTCTTTCGCCTATATATACTCTTATACCCTTAAACCACCGGGGAGAGCCACGAAACACCTTTTCCACCGCCGCAACCTTCTGTACCCGTGAGATCCCATCTTGGGGCCTTTTCCGGCGCTCCGCCGGAGGGGGATTCGATCATGGAGGGCTTCTACATCGACACCATAGCCTCTCCGATGATGTGTGAGTAGTTTACCACAGACCTTCGGGTCCATAGTTATTAGCTAGATGGCTTCTTCTCTCTCTTTGGATCTCAATACAAAGTTCTCCTCGATCTTCTTGGAGATCTATTCGATGTAATTCTTTTTGCGATGTGTTTATCAAGATCCGATGGATTGTGGGTTTATGATCAAGATTATCTATGAACAATATTTGATTCTTCTCTGAGTTCTTACATGCATGATTTAATATCTTTGCAAGTCTCTTCAAATTATCAGTTTGGTTTGGCCTACTAGATTGATCTTTCTTGCAATGGGAGAAGTGCTTAGCTTTGGGTTCAATCTTGCGATGTCCTTTCCCAGTGACAACAGGGGCAGCAAGGCACGTATTATATTGTTGCCATCGAGGATAAGAAGATGGGGTTTATATCATATTGCTTGAGCACTCTACATCATGTCATCTTGCCTAATGCGTTACTCCATTCTTATGAACTTAATACTCTAGATGCATGTTGGAGAGCGGTCGATGTGTGGAGTAATAGTAGTAGATGCAGAATCGTTTCGGTCTACTTGACACGGACGTGATGCCTATGTCCATGATCATGCCTAGATATATTCTCATAACTATGCGCTTTTCTATCAATTGCTCGACAGTAATTTGTTCACCCACCGTAATATATGTTATCTTGAGAGAAGCCACTAGTGAAACCCATGGCCCCGGGTCTATTTTACATCATATTATTTTCCTATCAACTTACTATTTTTGTCATCGTTTATTTTGCAATCTTTACTTTCCAATCTATACAAAAAAATATTTATCTTATTATCTTTATCAGATCTCACTTTTGCAAGTGGCTGTGAAGGGATTGACAACCTCTTTATCGCGTTGGTTGCAAGATTCTTGATTGTTTGTGCAGGTACTAGGCGATTTGCGTGTAGTCTCCTACTAGATTGATACTTGGTTCTAAAAAACTGAGAGACATACTTACGCTACTTTGCTGCATCACCCTTTCCTCTTCAAGGGAAAACCAATGCATGCTCAAGAGGTAGCACTAAGTGGGATTTGCTTCTCCGGCGATGGAGAGACATTCTTAGGGCCCTCTCGGTGTGATGAGACCCATCATCTCCTAGCCATACATAGGTGACTAGGCCACGGGGATGTCAAAACATGTCAATGAGAAAGAAGAACAAAACCGGTAACAAGGAGACCGATATGGTGAGCGTGAGAATGACTCAAGATGATACCAATATATCTCACCTCAGGTTTAGTAAAGTATTGCGAAGCAAAGGTAATAGCACATGATAACCAAAGCTTCACTCGAATGCCATTTGTGCATTCATAGGGATCGATATGGATGCCCATGGTTCCGCTATCGGTCACTAAACGAAAGGGGTTTTGTCATGTCTATGTTTTGCCGAACCTACAGGGTCACAACCTTAAGGTAATCATGATTTGCTGAGTATTATTGGAGTAAGATTTATGAGGAAATATTTATGAAATTGTTTCATTAATATTCAAAATAATTTTGGGGGGAACCGGAAGCGTTTCGGGGTCACGAGAAGGGTAACAGAGTTTACCGGGTAATACCTATCAATGATATATATAAGTTGAAAATGTTTTATAGATGTTAAATTAATAATGAAAGGCTCTAATAATATGTAGAAGGCTTTTATATTTAATTAAATATCAACGGGTCTTAAAAGACCAAGTAGTGGAAACTATATGTGGCCACATGGGCCCAATAGGAGGTCACACCCCCTTTTCTTCTTGGAGAAGGAAGGGGAGGCCGAATTGGAGGGGGACTCCCCCTCCTATGGCCGGCGCAAGGGGGTGGACCTCCCCCCAATGTGGCACCCCTCTCCTCTCCTTCAACCTGTATATACTCGAGGATGTGGCCTTTGAGAGACACAAGTTTTCGAGCCTCCTCTAGTTCTAGTTCATCCAATTAGAGCTAGATCTAATGCTCGTAATTAGAAACTCAGTGTGGTTTTAATATTCTCCCTCTAATTCCCCGGCGGTTATTAGCTCTAGACAGCGAAGCGCTGCCAAATCATGAAAACTGCACGCTTGCAATCCATGGATTCTACTACATATGTTTCCCAACAATGAGCATGCTCAAAAACAAAAAGAAGGTCGTGTGATATAGAATAAACAAAATTACCATGCTAAACTTTAAAAATTGCCATCCCACATAGATAGAAAATGTTTTATTTGGATAAGCCGCAATTAGATTTTATATGTTGTTTCCAAAAACGTAAAAAAATCACACATAGAAATTTCCATGGTAAAAAATAATAAAAGATTGCCATGCGATAACAAATAAAAATTCCATTCTACTAATAATTAAAAAAATCATCCTCTTAATAATAAAAATGATATCCTCTTAAAATTAAAAATTTCATGTTATTGACTATTAAAATGCCATGCTATTAATAATAAAAGTGCCATCATCTTAAAAATAAGAATGACATGTCATTGACTATTAAAATGCCATCATCTTATGAGTAAAAATATCATGTTATTAATTATTAAAATGCCATGCTATTAATAATAAAAGTGCCATCATCTTAAAAATAAGAATGACATGTCATTGACTACTAAAATGCCATCATCTTATGAGTAAAAATATCATGTTATTAATTATTAAAATGTCATGCTCTTGATAATAAAATTGCCATCGTCTTATTAATAAAAATGTCATGTTATTAATTATTAAAATGACATGCTCTTACTAATAAAACTATCATCCTCTTATTAATAAAAATACCATGTTATTAATTATTAATTGACTTGCTCTTCGTAATAAAAATGCCATGTGAGAAACCAAAAATGCCATGTATTGGAAAAAATATATCATGGTTTAAATTTAAAAGATTGCCATGCTACCTATAATAAAATGCACATGGCAAATCTGAAAAAAAAATCTCCACTATAAGGGATTTGTGTTCTTTCTCAAAATAGAAAAGTTAGGATTTTCATTTTTTTTTACAAATGAATTTTTCAAACTCAAATACATACTGGACAGGGACGATTCCAAGGGGGGCGGCGGGGGTGGGAGGTGGGGGTGGGGGGATTTTGTTTTTACGTAATGACGATCAAGCAGCATTCGTTTTCTTTCCTTTTACTTGCGTCTGATGCTATCGCTAAGGTATAGCCGCCGTCTAGGGCAGTTCCGTATTCAGCGCTGTGCAATTCCTAAATCAAGATTTAGACGGTCGGAGGGGGCAAGGCGATCCAAAGCTTGTGGGGATGCATGGCAGGCCGGCCGGCCGCACAGCTAGCATGATCGGCGATGAGGCAAGTAAGACTATGTTTTTTTTTGCGGGGTGCAAGTAAGACTATGTTATTCTCGTTTCTCTTCATTCTTGGCTTATATTTTATGATTAGATTAATCTGTACCTTTGGAACTAAAGGATTGGAACAACACAAACTGTATACATAAAATTGTTAATATGAAATATTGCTAAGTCCTGACCCGTGAGATAAGATTTTGCATTGTTTATCCCTTCTAGCAGCAGAAAGATTTAGTTCATTAGCATGTGAATTACCCTTTGTATTTCTTTTATGGCAACTTTTAGCAAAAATTTAATACTCCCTCCGTTCCTTGATATAAGGTGTATAGTTTTTTTTAGAAAAAACCCGAAATATAAGGTGTATTGCGTTGCACCACTCGTTTGGGTAATTTTTTTATGGATTCGATTACATTTCCTTATATTAGGCAATCTCCTCTATTTTCTCATGTCAATTAGTGAGGTGTAATCTCGCCCAAAACTTGTGAAATTATCCCTCCATGTGCGTTCTTTAATATCCGTGCCAAAAACTATACACCCTACATCTAGGAACGGAGGGAGTAGTTCAGAGCCAAAACATGTTTTCTTCTCTTGATGAAATCTGTGAATAACCTAAGCCACAACGTCTCTACACAAATTTTTTCCAATCAATCACAACACGGAAAACCTTGCCCCACCCCCCCTCCTATGTTAGAATCCTGGCTCCATCCCTAATAGTGGATGTTTTGAGCGCAAGTGTTCATGAAACCCTCTTCGGCCCAAGTGATGAGCGAGCATTGTGTTTGCGGGGATTGGTCCTATGGCGAACTTTCGCCAAATAACATTTCTGATTTTAACAAGGCCGCAACAGGGGTCATTTTGCAACAAGAGCCTTGATGCAATTGCAACAGGCCTAAACAAACAATTCCGCTCGTGACCGCGTTCAGCGCCAGGTTCGTCTTCTCCGACGATGACACCGCCCTTCGCCACGTCGGCTGCATCGCTTTCGTCCGCTCCGCCACCTCGCTGATCCGGTCAGCCGCCACGATCGACTTGCAATAAAGTGGTAAGCCTCTCACAGGCCGCGCCGAACTCCTCCCCCTCCCACACCGTCGTCCGTGCACCCTCTTTCTCCCATCATCCGGCGAGCGTCGTGTCCTCTTCTTCCTGCACGAGGACGCAACACTCCCAGGGTTATCTGTGCCCCATGCCGATCCTTGTCCTCGACCTACTAGCCGGCCTCGTCGGCGTGTAAATCACCACCACCGGTACGATCATGCTCGAGAGCTAGCGGGAGTGGACCGACAACAGAGGTGCTCTACTGGAGTCACCGAAGTGGCGTCAGTTTGCAACAGCGGCCGAGTTGCGGTCGAGCCTTCTGAAACAGGGGTCGAGTTGCAAAAAAGTGGAATAGACGGAGGTTGGGTTCTGACGGTATGATAAAGAGTAGATCCGATGGCCACTGAGGCGCCGAACGCTTGTGTGGAATCATATACTGCGATCGCTTTTGCTTTCTCTTGTTTTGCTGTCAACGGTGTATGCGGTAGCGACCGGCAAAACATTGCGTCTTAGCCTCTCGTTTCTTTACTGTTGCATCTAGATGTCTTTTCTCTGCTTTTTGAGGGTACTTTTCTCTGTTTATTTTTTAAAGATCAGATCTATTATAAAGATTCATCGAAAAAACAAAACACCTTAAACATAATAAAAAATATATCGACATCTATGGACCACTGAACGACATTGCCGCCGTCGGAATGAGCCGCTGATGCGCTGCTGTTGCCGCTACCATAACGGAGTCAGACTGACCTTGTTGATGACAGCCGGGAAGTCTTTGTGCACGCGTTGTAAGGACCAGCGTCCCGGAGTCGCAGTCATTGTTGTTGAATTCTTAAATCGATCTGAAGAATTTGACACCAAATATCACCTTTGCGCACGCATGACGAGAAACCTAAACTCGCCGCCCCGAGGAAATCTACGCCGGATCTCCGTCTAATCCGTCGCAGCGGACAAATTTGAGGAGGATCGTAGCCCGGAAGACTGACTCGGAGAAGAAGCGCCGCCATCCGTCCAAACGTCGCCCCTGCAAGAACTAAAACCCTACCTATCTACTAGCCGGAGTGGAGGAGAGACGAATCTATGGGCTTGCCGGCGGAAATCAGGGGAGGAAGCCTTTCCCTAGTCGGCTTGCGAGAGAGGAAAGAAAAAGTCTAACCTATTTGTTGTTATGTCTTTAACAGTGAAATCTGATTTTCTTTTTATCGAACGAGAAAAAGGCAGGTAAGGACGCGACGCCTCCTGGCGAGTACGTAGCGGCACCGCCGATAGTATATTCTGCCGCATGAGCAACCTGAATCATCCACTTTCGCTGCCAACTTTTCCGACCCCGGCCACATATATGACGAAGCACACAGCGTTAACGAGGTCGTTAACTGATCACTTGCGCCCTCTCTCAGATACGGCCTCCGGCGTCGTGGACTCGGAGACAAGTCGCCCTCCCAGATTTGGCCCGAGAGCCGAGACCTTATCACCCAATATAAAATAGATCAATCATGGATTCATGGTTGTGTCCCGGAGCGGAGCCGTCTTCTTTTTCGTTTTTGTCTCTCCGCAAGCCCAAGGTCGCCCACGCACTCACGCCAGCCAAGCCCGCCCGCTAATTCACGTGGAAATCGTAGGACGTGGGCAGAGAGAGATAACGACGAGGAGGAGGCGAAGCGAAAAGGCACGCGCGGCCGCGAGACGGGCTGTGCGTCTTGAGCTTCCCACAGACTCTTCGCCGCCCACGGGAGGACAGGCGGCTTCGGGGCGCAGCGTGACGTGAACGGCCATTTTCCCCCTCATCGGCGGCCACATACGATGGGCGGTTGCATCGACATACTGCCCGTGCGCCGCGGGCCAGTGGATCCGTCGGGATAGCTCACGAATGCTGTGGGAGGCAATGATACGAGTGAGCGATGGACATGCTTGGTGTATCGTGACGTCCACATTTCAGATGCTATGCGTCTATTTCTTCAACGCGGCATGTGGCCACGGACCTCCACATCTCTGGCTGTCCAGTTTTTAAGGGCATGAACTATAGTGACGTATGGATACATATGCCTCGTGAGAAAAAAATGTTTTAGGCGTCTATTTTTTTTCTTCAATGCAAGTTATCATTAGTGGGCCTCATAAAACAATAAAAATTAAAGACTGTAGTACATATCAACTCTTCTCTGCAACTTTTTCAGTTTTTTACATCGGACCACATTCTTTCTCTCCAAGCACCCGCCTCCCGCAGAGGATCCCGCTTCCTCAGTAATTATTATTTTTTCTGACATCCGAACCTACATGGCACGCGAGGCATCACCCTCGACTATGTATTGGCCATGCCTTAAGAGACCATCAAAAGTCCAGGTAGACGCGAACAATACATTTTTGTGGTGTCACTTCTCTCTTTTT
This sequence comes from Triticum aestivum, assembly GCF_018294505.1. Taxonomy (NCBI): domain Eukaryota; kingdom Viridiplantae; phylum Streptophyta; class Magnoliopsida; order Poales; family Poaceae; genus Triticum; species Triticum aestivum. Next base: position 437,282,767 of record NC_057804.1, on the reverse strand, counting down.
TCTAGTTCTTTTTCGTGTGTGAAAATTATTATTTTAGAGCGGGTGTGAGGAATATCGTGTATATACGTCTACCTTGGAATTACATAATTCAACAATACCATGAGGGCCAGAGGTAGAGCTTGAAGCCCATTGTTGGACGGGCTAAAAAGAAGGAAATGGCCTATGGAAGGTTCAGGAGTAAAACAACAATATACAAATTCTAAAATGTTGGGTAGGCCACGGCCGACTCGGCCTTGCCGTAGCTCCGCCGGTGATTAGGGCGGAAGCAAGCCACCGCAGTTGTACCGCTAATTATACCGTAACATGGAGCAGACAAGTAATTACGGAGCACTTCATCGCACCGGATATTGATATCGTTTTGAGAATTACATTAACCTCGAGACTTCAAAACGGTTTTCGGCCCTAGCATTATGATAGAAGGGGCACATTCTCCATTCTCTCAGCTTACAGGATGAGCTCCGAGACTAAGGCCCAGCAAGAAGATTGGCTCGAGCACCGGCCAAGTAACTCAAATCACATTGCGGCTAAGAGAGACTGGACTAATCCGTGGAAGGTGAAGGTGTCGTCCAAAGTCCATGTTTTTATCTGGCATCTGGCTCACACATCATTACTGACGGGCACGACTAGGTACAAAAGAAACATGACCACCTGACTAGTATGCTTGATATGTTCTGTTGTAGAAGATACATGGCACCATTCACTCTTTGATTGTCGCATGTCGTGGCCCGCGTTGTGTGTCGGCGTTGGGAGATGAAGAAATCCTCAAACATACAAAGAGTGAATGGTTAACAGCTCTAACTGTCCGAAAGTCATTGCAAATATTAGCAGAGGTGCAACAGCTATATACGCGCCAATTTTGAAGGATATTCACCATAGGAGGAAGGAGTTCGAGGATGCAATTTTTCGTTTTGAACCTAGGGAGTCTAATAGTGAAGCTCATGGATTAGGTAAGGCGGCGTCATCTCTTGACGCCGGCCGTCATGTCTGGCTAGGGGGAGTTCCTGATATTATTTATATCCTGGACATTTTGAGTATTGAAAATCCCTGGTTACACCTAGAAAACTAATTATACCATAACTAGCTAAAGAGTGACTAAGCAAATTCTGATTCCGTCGAACATGAGCAATATAAGTGTTTCTAAGTAACAATAATCTAATACATGCACCATAAAGCCAAAGCGAGATCTATCTGTACCATTCTTCTTCAAGAGATTTACTGCTTCTAGACAATTTGTCTCAACATGAATTGGGATGGCTCCATTGCAATGCCAAAGACAAACCTTCCTTTATTGCTAATAGCTTAACCTTCAAAGATCAGAACAATGTCGGGGGCATCTCCAAGAAGGGAAGATAAGGGCATATCCAATGCAAATTCTAAAATGAAAACCACAAATGTCCACAGACTAGTCTAGACGTGGTCCGCGAACATGATGTGGGAGGGAGCCAATCAACACTTATTCATAAATAATCCCAATTTGTCTGGTTGGAAGGAGGGAAGGGTCCATGCACATGGTTGGTTGGATGTATATATGTGTGTGTGATGTGTCGTTGGGAGGAGGGAGATGATAGAGAAAAGAGAGGAGGACCACTTGGTTGCTTTTCATTGGTCAAGTGGGTGTTCGGACTCCTGCATTGCGCCCCTCCCAATGCTTGTTGCCAAAATACCGAAAACGGACATGTGGACTAGTCCACGGACATATAGGGGTCCCCATTTGTGGGAAAAAGTTGACAAATGTGGTTTGAACACCACTGTCCGGACATATACATGAGTTTTGAGGATCTCCTTTGGAGATGTCCTAATATCTCCTAATCGGTCACGAAGGATATACCGCTCCCTGCCAAGCCACTGCCAGAGACAGAAGAATCATCGGAATTTAACTTAGCCCAACCAGTTTTAGGTAACCTCCATGATGTGATACCCAAATCAACATATATCTTCTTCTTTTGAACATTCTGACACCACAACCTTGCCTTTTATGGGATAAAATGATGGCTCATACTGCATCGCAAGAATCGACTGCACATAGTTGCACAAAAATTGATTGGAAACATCAATGGGAGGTGCAAGTTTGCGATAGATTATTTCATTTCAAGCAAACCAATTTCTCCATAGAAGCATGAGCAGATGCAATCGCAAGTTCTGTGGCAGATCACTAGTCAGGTGTAGCAGCATTCACAATCCGTAGTCTTCACCTAAGACACCGATGGCAAAGGCCAAACTTTAACAAGTAAATCCCATGCAGCAATTGCATGGGGGCAGCGGCACAAACCGTGGAGTTGTTCTCATTATTGATCCCATAGACCGGGCATCGAGCGTCAGTCTCTAGGAATATTGCATGCTTCCTTTCCCATGTAGGTAGTGCATTAGTCACCATTCACCACGCAAAAATACAGACTTCAGGAGGAGCATTACAGCCCCAGACCTCACTCCAATATCTCTGATCTCCTCCTAGTGAGCAACTAGATGAAAACTGGTTATGCTCATACAATGCATCAAAGGCTAGCTTGTAGGCATTCCTAAGTGAAAATTTTCCTGAGGGTTCACAAATCCGTGCAATGAAATCCTCCCATTGTGCTAGGCAGCTTAAGCTTTAAGATTTCAGACGCATCAAGAGGTAGGAACTAACGAACCAAATTAGGATCCCATGATCCATTTATACTACGTAATGTTGACACTTGCCTATCCTCCATAACAAGCCCTTTTTGTGAAGTTCAAGGCCATAAGCAATCCCTACCAGGATGATGATGGGTCTGATGAAACATCGTATCCTCCAATAGACCAGCAGGATAGTACTTAACACGTAGCAATCTTGCGCACAAGCTATACGAATTCATCAACAATTGCCAAGCTTGACGAGCTATTAGAGCTTTATTAGAAATCCAAAAATCATGAAATCCCATGAGACCCAAGCCTTTTGGTTTGATCAAGTCTTCCCAAGATTTCCAATGTGTCTTTCTTTTTCCCTTCTCCGATCCCCATAGGTAGTTCGACCATTTCATTAAGGTCATCACACAACCTCAAGGGTAACTTGAAAATGCGTGTAAGATAAGTGAAAATTGCCTTAGCGATGGATTTGATGAGTATTTCCTCCCCCTTGAGATGGACAGCCCCGTAACACCATGTGTTTAGTTAATTTTGATTACATATTTTGAAATTTGTCTCTCGTCATGAGCTCATCCAGAGTTGGCAACCCCAAGCACTTCTCTTCAAAATTTACATTATCCGCAATCAATTTAGTCCAGACCTGCACTTGTTGTGTAATAAGGCAAGACTTCCCAAAAGGATCAAGCACTTCACAAGGTCTAATAGTCGACGAGTGGCTGACATAAGAGTTTAACACATTTTTTACTTGATATGTTGCATCTCTATTTGCCTTGAAAAAGAGAAGGGTATCATCTGCAAATAATAGATGTGAGATCCCTAGTGCATTTCGCCAGATTTTAACGTAAACCCCTAATAATAAGAGCAGACAATCCATCAGCAACAAAGATAAACAAGTAATTAGAGACAACATATCACCTTACCATAGCCCACGTGGTGGTCTAAAGCACTACAAAATTTGCCCTATTCAGTGAGAGAAACCATGGTGACGAAACATGAAACGTCGCCAATTTCTGTGACGGTCCACCGTAAGAAGCCCCCCTCGGGGGGCAGCTCCCTCGGCAATTTTGATGATGTTTTAGACTGATTTTTGGCAATGTATTCGGCCGTCATTAGGCATGTGCTTATTTCCCGATAATTTGTAGTGTTGCAGAAAATAATTTGGAAACCTCAAATTTTTTAAGATCTCGTTTTGATGGTGCAAATGGTTTGCCCCCTTGTGTTTTAGAGATTGTTGTTAGAAATAGGTATGGACTAATTTGTTTGCTAATGCACACAGAGAGAAATAGTCCACGCAAGTCCGAGGAGAATGTTGTGTTCAGTGTGTAGTTTGAAGAACTTCACCGAAAATTATCTGCGCCGCGAAGAAGGATGAGCTACATTTTGAGAAGACATGGAAGTGAGAAGATTTTATCATAGGAATTGACCTCTTAAAATTATTGCTAACGTGAATCAATATCCGTTTAGTTCATCCGAGGAAGAATGACTGCAGCCGAGAAGATTGAAGGCAAAATCAAGACATAACATTCGTTTCATCGTTCTTCTTTCTATTATTTGAATCATAGGACCTTCGTACTTTTAAGAGGGGTATAGGTTCTCGAAGTTGAGGTCCACTGTGATGCTTAGTCGAAACATGTGAAAGACTGAGAGAAATCTCTTTGTGCTTCGAATGATTACCTATCAGCAAAAGACGTTGTTCTTCGAAGCTGTAGGACAGTAGGAGATATCTTTTCGACCGAGGAATTGATGGCTTAGTCATGGTGACCGCCCGAATAGCATGCCGATGGCGTGGTTACCGCCTAAACTGGATGAAATGGCATTACTTGCCACGATTAAGATTGAAACTAGACTAGAGATGAGAGAATTCAGTGGACAACTGTGACACCCTGGATTTTGCTATTTTTCTTTTTCTGGGGTTTAATGGATATTTGATTTGCAATCACCTCTTTTGGACTTGCCACTTGAAAATTCTTTTGACTTTATTTCAAGTGGGTTTCATCTCTTCCAAGCTCATGCCATGGAATAATTTATTTTAAGGGCATAATATTCATTTTCCCTCTGAAAATGAATATTTTCTCATTCTGCTATGAAGCAACCCTTGTTTTTCTTGCTCTGAAAATCCCCAATGAATTCCAAAATATTCTTTGGTTCATGCCTCACCTTCCTATGCAAAATATGCCATGGTCATTTGGAGAATATTTTCTCAATAAAATATTTTCACTTCTGGTCAGTCAAGGCACTTTGTGAAGCAAGTGCAATTTTGCTTGATCTTCTTGAGCTAAAAATTTTACCACATGATTACCTTCTTACCAGAAGCCTACCTGATGTCTACTATGCAACTTGTTCTCGTAGACTTGTGTTGGGACTTCAAGCGCAGAGTTTTGTAGGACAGTAGCAATTTTCCCTCAAGTGGATGACCTAAGGTTTATCAATTCATGTGAGGCGTAGGATGAACATGGTCTCTCTCAAACAACCCTGTAACCAAATAATAAAAAGTCTCTTGTGTCCCCGACACACCCAATACAATGGCAAATTGTATAGGTGCACTAGTTCAGCAAAGAGATGGTGATAGAAGTGTAATATGGATGATAGAAATATATTTTTACAATGTGAATAAATAAAAACGGCAAGGTAGCGAATGATAAAAGTGAGCACAAACGGTATTGCAACGCTTGAAAACAAGGCCTAGGGTCCGTAATTTCACTAGTGCAATCTTCCAACAGTGCTAATATAATTGGATCATATAACCACACCTCAAAGTGCAATGAAGAATCACTCCAAAGTTCCTATCTAGCGGAGAACATAAGAAGAAATTATTTGTAGGGTACGAAACCACCTCAAAGCTATTCTTTCCGATCGATCTATCCAAGAGTTCGTACTAAAATAACACCAAATAATGTCAGATTCATAATACTCAATCCAACACAAAGAACCTCAAAGAGTGCCCCAAGATTTCTACCAGAGAAACAAAGACAAGAACGTGCATCAACCCCTATGTGTAGATTACCCCAATGTCACCTCGGGAATCTGCGAGTTGAGTGCCAAAACATATATCAAGTGAATCAATACGATACCCCATTGTCACCATGATTATTCATATGCAAGACATACATCAAGTGCTCTCAAATCCATAAAAGTATTCAATCTGATAAAACAAAATCTCAAAGGGAAAACTCAATTCACAACAAGATGGAGACGGGAAAACACCATATGATCTGACTATATTAACAAAGCCCGGGATACATCAAGATCCTGATATCTCAAGAACACGAGAGAGAGAGAGAGAGAGATTAAATACATAGCTACTGGTACAAACCCTCAGCCCTGAGGCTGGACTACTCCCTCCTCATCGTGGTGGCCGCCGGGATGATGATTCCCCCCTCCGGCAGGGTGCCAAAACGGGGTCCAGATTGGTTTTCGGTGGCTACAGAGGCCTGCGGCCGCGGAACTTCTGATCTAGGTTAACCCCGAGGGGTTTTGGAAATTTGGGATTTTATAGGGTAAAGAGGGGGTGCGGGGGGCCATCAAGGTGGGCAGAACCCACCTGGGCGCGTCTGGGCCCCCAGGCGCGCCCTGGTGGGCTGTGCCACCCTCGGGGCACCCCCAGGTACTACTCTGGCCCATTGGTGGTCTTCTGGTCCATAAAAAAAAATCCAAAAATAGTTGCGCGGTGTTTGGACTCCGTTTGATATTGATTTCCTTCGATGTAAAAAAAAATAGCAACTGGCACTGGGCACTGGGTCAATAGGTTAGTCCCAAAAAATGATATAAAGTTGCTATAAAATGATTGTAAAACATCTAAGAATGATAATATAACAACATGAAAGAATTAAAAATTATAGATACGTTGGAGAAGTATCACTACCCACCAAAATTCACACTCTAAATCCGAGTAACTTTTCCTCAAGTTCCATCACCAGTTTCTGTCCAGAAACTTGCCAGCTTGGTCTAGTCATGTATGGTTGTCAAGGTGGCAAGCCATGGGCATCCAGCAGCTCTGCATTGAAAGGACTTGGCCCTAGACAAGGTCTGGCTACCCTGGCGCACCGTGTTGCACCAGTGCATGCGGTGACCGCGTGAAGACATGGTGTTCGATAGTCGGTCAGCGTGCTCTGAGCGTCGGGACCCCTCCGTCGTTGCCTGCTCGTCCTCCTCATGCCACTGTAGCTAGTCCGAGACACTCAGTAGCTTCTCCCGCATCCACCTAGCCCCCTCTGCAGCTCCCCAACACAGGTCGCGTACACAGCGGACACGGACGCGACGGGCACAGAAGCACAGTGCACACGCGTGAACGAAACATCCCGCCCCGTGCCCTGTTGCTTGGCTGTTCTTCTCCATTGTGCTTGGCGGCGTCCTAGTGAGCTATCCCATCGATCTCAGCCCCTCTTGCTCCCTTTATCCTCTCCAGAACTCTCTCCGGTGGCCTCGAGCTCTGCCTCCTCGTCGCCTATAAAAATGGCTCATCCCGGGCACTTCTAACCATCCAACCTTCCTCCTCTGGCCACAAATCTAGCAGACAACCAATGCAGCAAGACAGGGAAGGCCTCTGGCCGCTGATCCTCACCAGAGTTGTCCACGGATCCCCCTAGGCCATGCACTCACTTCGGTGCTCTTCAACCCTATCCTCCTCTTCCGTTGAGCTCATGAGGTCCTCCTGAGCACGATGGTGCTCTTGGTTTGTCAGGACTCCGTCGGAATCACCAAGTCCGACGAGCTCCGCCGCCCTCCATCTCTGGAGACGGCCGTCCCGACACTGTCCGCCCACCTCTGCCCTCGCCTTGGGTACGTACATGTTTGTAATGTTGTGCTCGACCCATCCCACTCCTCACTGGTGGTCGCTGTAGTCTCCTCACTGGAGAACCACCGGCGGTAGAGCCATCGTCTCTGTTTCTCTCCCTCTCTCTCTCAAACCTGACATGGGGTCCCACCCGTCAGTCTCTCTCTCCCTCGCCCGAAGGGGTATGAGTGGAGGCGTATTTGGAAAATACGCCTTCGACGTGGCCTCTTCTGGAATATCTGAATTTTAGTTTAAATTCATATATTTGACCCTAACTTTGACCAGTCATATCTCCTAAAGTATAAGTCCAAATGAGTTGATTCTTTTGCAACAGTTTTGTTATGAGCTTATCTTTCTGCATGCCAAATTTGAGAATTTTCTTTGTTGTAGATATTTTCTGGTGCAATAAAAGGCATTATGTGACATTTTATTTTTGCACTTTAAGTATTTTTTAGAAGGTTTTGATTGCCTTGAAGAGGACGAGGAGTTCTGTGACCTTCCTCTGAACTAAGGCAGGCCACACCAATCATTTGCAAGGATGGCATTATAGCAGCAATGATTTTACTTGAACTAAATTCATATTATTGCATTCATTTCACTTAAATAATTTAACTTGAGCAAGTATATTTTCCTTGTTATGTCCTTGCAGTAGCATACTTGTTAGTTTGTTAGTTCGTGCAGTAGTACTTGCTCTATATGCTCGTGTTTACTTTGATGCACTCATTCATGTCATTTTTTACTTATGCATTTCATGGCATACTATGACTCGAGTTATTTTATTCAAGTTTAACATGATAATAATTCAACTTGAACATGATGTTTATCGAGTCATGGTGCCACCGAATCGAGCTCACCAGTGTAACCACACTTGTCTGGATGGGGAGGCGCTAGTGTGGTCTATTGTCATGCCTCTCACCGGTGCCTCCAACTAGGGAAATTTATGTGCTTGCTCTACCCTGGCCCGGTAGGCAGGCATAACCTTGTGTGCCCATAGTTTTTTGGTACCATTGTCCTCATTTGGAACCGTTTTTGTTTTGCCACGACGGTAGCCGGCCACGAAGGTGGCAGATGTCCAGAGTGGCATCCGGAGCCACCCATGACTTATCCCAAAGGGGAGTTGGTCGGAGTGGCCGGGAGAGTGTCATGCAATAGAATGGTTTTGTCGAAAGCTGTTGGTCCACCCGAATGGGGGCACGAGGCCATGGTTCTATGGCGTGGGTACAATGTACTAACCTCTATAGAGTGTATATTCTATCGATAGCCACGTCCTCGGTTATGGACACAGTTCATAGTAGGTCACACCATGGGTCAACAAAAATAATTAACTTGCACACTTATGGCACTGTCAAGGCACGAGCTATGGTAGATGACCACGTGATGGTCATCGAGGTGTTTCTGATTATGATCAAGTAAGGATCACCGTGGTAAGCTGGTGATTGTTGTTAATGGTAACCAAGATGGTAAGCTGGTCCGAGGGGCCACGAGATATACCACGCTCACTTCATGACATTCATGCCATGTTCATGCATTCTACCTGATTAAATGTCTTGTTATTGTTTGTCATATTTGCTTTGCTTGTTGTGAGCTTGCGAGTACATTCAAAGTACTCACCTGACGTGTCATGTGATACGTCTCCAACGTATCTATAATTTTTGATTGTTCCATGCTATTATATTATCCATGTAGGATGTTTTATATGCATTTATATGCTATTTTATATGATTTTTGGGACTAACCTATTAACCTAGAGTCCAGTGCAAGTTTCTATTTTTTCCTTGTTTTTGAGTATCGCAAAAAAGGAAAACCAAACGGAGTCCAATTGACCTGGAATTTCACGGAGATTATTTTTGGACCAGAAGAAGCCCACGGAGTATCGGAGATGGGCCAGAAGAGTCCCGAGGCACCCACGAGGGTGGGGGGCGCGCCCTACGCCCCTGGGCGCGCCCCCTACCTCGTGTCCACCTCGGAGACCCCCCTGACTTGTTCCCGACACCAAAACTTCTTATATATACCCAAACTTCTAGAACATAACCTAGATCGGGAGTTCCACCGCCGCAAGCCTCTGTGGCCACCAAAAACCAATCGAGACCCTGTTCTGGCACCCTGCCGGAGGGGGGGAACCCTCACTGGTGGCCATCTTCATCATCCCGGCGCTCTCCATGATGAGGAGGGAGTAGTTCAGGTATGTACCAGTAGCTATGTGTTTGATCTCTCTCTCTCTCTCTCTCTCGTGTTCTTGATTCAGCACGATCTTGATGTATCGCGAGCTTTGTTATTATACTTGGATCTTATGATGCTTCTCCCCCTCTACTCTCTTTTAATGGATTGAGTTTTCCGTTTGAAGTTATCTTATCGGACCGAGTCTTTAAGGATTTGAGAACACTTGATGTATGTCTTGCATGTGCTTATCCGTGGTGACAATGGGATATTCACGTGATCTACTTGATGTATGTTTTGGTGATGAACTTGCGGGTTCAGTGACCTTGTGAACTTATGCATAGGGGTTGGCACACGTTTTCGTCTTGACTCTCCGGTAGAAACTTTGGGGCACTCTTTGAAGTCCTTTGTGTTGGTTGAATAGATGAATCTGAGATTGTGTGATGCATATCGTATAATCATACCCACGGATACTTGAGGTGATATTGGAGTATCTAGGTGACATTAGGGTTTTGTTTGATTTGTGTCTTAAGGTGTTATTCTAGTATGAACTCTATGATAGATCGAACGGAAAGAATAGCTTCATGTTATTTTACTATGGACTCTTGAATAGATCAATCAGAAAGAATAACTTTGAGGTGGTTTCGTACCCTACAATAATCTCTTCATTTGTTCTCCGCTATTAGTGACTTTGGAGTGACTCTTTGTTGCATGTTGAGGGATAGTTATATGATCCAATTATGTTATTATTGTTGAGAGAACTTGCACTAGTGAAAGTATGAACCCTAGGCCTTGTTTCAACGCATTGCAATACCGTTTACGCTCACTTTTATTATTAGTTACCTTGATATTTTTATATTTTCAGATTACAAAAACCTATATCTACCATCCATATTGCACTTGTATCACCATCTCTTCACCGAAGTAGTGCACCTATACAATTTACCATTGTATTGGGTGTGTTGGGGACACAAGAGACTCTTTGCTATTTGGCTGCAGGGTTGTTTGAGAGAGACCATCTTCATCCTACGCCTCCCACAGATTGATAAACCTTAGGTCATCCACTTGAGGGAAATTTGCTACTGTCCTACAAACCTCTGCACTTGGAGGCCCAACAACGTCTACAAGAAGAAGGTTGTGTAGTAGACATCAAGCTCTTTTGTGGCGCCGTTGCCGGGGAGGTGAGTGCTTGAAGGTATATCTTTAGATCTTGCAATTGAATCTTCTGGTTTCTTGTTTTATCACTAGTTTAGTTTATAAAAGAAAAATACAAAAAATGGAATTAAGGTTGCCTCATATGCTTCATCTTTTTAATGTCTTTCATGAAAATGACGGGAAGGAAAATTGTGCTCAAGTACTAGAAGAAGAATTACATAGAATGCTTGGCATAAAATATGTGAATGATGAGCATGATTACAATGTTGTTAGTATGAATTCTTTGAATACCCATGATGCTAATGATATGCAAAGCCACAAGCTTGGGGATGCTATGTTTGAGGAAGATGATATGTTTAGTCCCCCAAGTTTTGATGAGAATATTTATTATGATGAAAGCATGCCTCCTATTTATGATGATTATATTGATGAAAGTGGGTTTGGAAGAGTGTCAACTTTAGGAAGTAATGATCCCACTATTTAGGAGGATGTTGAATATTATTGTGATAATTATGAAAGTGGATTTGGAGAGGTCATGACTTTATTTAGTGATGAATCCACTATTTCGGAAGAGGTTCCAATTGATTATGAGAACAAAGTTGCTATCTATGATGATTATTGTGATGACTTGTATGCTATTAAGAATAATGATAACCATGAAACTTGTCATCATGATTTTAGTTTTCAATTGGATTATGCCTCACATGATAATTATTTTGTTAAGTTTACTCCCACTATTATTCATGAGAAGAAATTTTCTTATGTGGAGAGTAATGAAAATTCTATGCTTGTAGATCATGAAAAGAATGCTTTATGTGATGGTTATATTGTTGAATTCATTCATGGTTCTACTGAAAATTATTATGAGGGAGGAACATATGCTTGTAGGAATTGCAATAATATCAAGTTTCCTCTCTATGTGCTTAAAGTGTTGAAGTTATGCTTGTTTTGCCTTCCTACGCTAGTTGATTATTGTTTCCATAAGTTGTTTGCTCAAAAAATCCCTATGCATAGGAAGTGGGTTAGACTTAAATGTGCTAGTCATATTCTTCATGATGATCTCTTTATGTTTCAATTCTTATCTTTTATGTGAGCATCATTGAAATCATCATGCCTAGCTAGGGGCGTTAAACAATAGCGCTTGTTGGGAGGCAACCCGATTTTATTTTTGTTCTTTACTTTTTGCTCCTGTTTAGTAATAAATAATACATCTAGCCTCTGTTTAGATGTGGTTTTATGTTTTAATTAGTGTTTATGCCAAGTAGAACCTTTGGGAAGACTTGGGCGAAGTCTTTGCGATCTTGCTGTAAAAAACAGAAACTTTTGCGCTCACGAGATTAGCTGTCGTTTTTTTACAGAAGAGTGCTTTTAAGTTGATTTTTTGAAGATGATTGATAGAAAAATTCCTCACGTCCACCAATTTATTTCAGAATTTTTGGAGTTCCAGAAGTATTCGAACAAATCAGATTACTACAGACTGTTCTGTTTTTGACAGATTCTGTTTTCTATGTATTGTTTGCTTATTTTGATGAATCTATGAGTAGTATCGAAGGGTACGAACCATAGAGAAGTTGGAATACAGTAGATATTACATCAATATGAATTTAGAATGAGTTCACAACAGTATCTAAGTGGTGATTTATTTTCTTATACTAACGGAGCTTACGAGTTTTCTGTTAAGTTTTGTGTTGTGAAGTTTTCAAGTTTTGGGTAAAGATTCGATGGACTATGGAATAAGGAGTAGCAAGAGCCTAAGCTTGGGGATGCCCAAGGCACCCCAAGGTAATATTCAAGGACAACTAAGAGCCTAAGCTTGGGGATGCCCCGGAAGGCATCCCCTCTTTCGTCTTCGTTCATCGGTAACTTTACTTGGAGCTATATTTTTATTCACCACATGATATGTGTTTTTCTTGGAGCGTCATTTTTTTTTGCTTGCTGTTTGAATAAAATATCAAGATCTGAAATTATTAAATTGTAGAGAGTCTTCACATAGTTACATAATTATTCAACTACTCATTGATCTTCACTTATATCTTTTGGAGTAGTTTGTCAATTGCTCTAGTGCTTAGAGCATGGCGGTAGTTTTATTTTGAAGAAATTTTTGATCTCTCATGCTTCACTTATATTATTTTGAGAGTCCTAAACAGCATGGAAATTTGCTTTGGCTATCAAACTAGTCCTAATATGATGGGCATCCAAGATGGGTATAATAAAAACTTTCATATAAAGCGCATTGAATACTATGAGAAGTTTGATACTTGATGATTGTTTTGAGATATGAAGATGGTGATATTAGAGTAGTGCTAGTTGAGTAATTGTGAAATTGAGAAATACTTGTGTTAAGGTTTGCAAGTCCCATAACATGCACGTATGGTAACCATTGTGTGACAAATTCGAAGCATGAGGTGTTTCTTCGATTGCCTTCCTTATGAGTGGCGATCGGGGACGAGCGATGGTATTTTCCTACCAATCTATGCCCCTAGGATCATGCGTGTAGTGCTTGGTTTCAATGACTTGTAGATTTTTGCAATAAGTATGTGAGTTCATTATGAGTAATGTTGAGTCCATGGATTATATGCACTCTCACCCTTCCATCATTGCTAGCCTCTTCGGTACTGTGCATTGCCCTTTCTCACCTTGAGAGTTGGTGCAAACTTCGCCGGTGCATCCAAACCCCGTGATATGATACGCTCTATCACACATAAACCTCCTTATATCTTACTCAAAACAGCCACCATACCTACCTATTATGGCATTTCCATAGCCATTCCGAGATATATTGCCATGCAACTTTCCACCATTTCATTTATTATGACACGCTTCATCATTGTCATATTGCCTTGCAAGATCATGTAGTTGACATCGTATTTGTGGCAAGGCCACCATGCATAATTTTTCATACATGTCACTCTTGATTCATTGCCCATCCCGATACACCGCCGGAGGCATTCATATAGAGTCATATTTTGTTCTAGTATCGAGTTGTAATCTTTGAGTTGTAAATAAATAGAAGTGTGATGATCATCATTATTAGAGCATTGTCCCGAAAAAAGGAAAAAAAAGAAATGCCAAAAAAAGGCCAAATAAAAAAAGGAAGGCCCAAAAAAAGAAAAAAAAGATAAAAGGGACAATGCTACTATCCTTCTTCCACACTTGTGCTTCAAAGTAGCACCATGATCTTCATGATAGAGAGTCTCTTATTTTGTCACTTTCACATACTAGTGGGAATTTTTCATTATAGAACATGGCTTGTATATTCCAACAATGGGCTTCCTCAAATGCCCTAGGTCTTCCTGAGCAAGCAAGTTGGATGCACACCCACTTAGTTTTTTGTTGAGCTTTCATACATTTATAGCTCTAGTGCATCCATTGCATGGCGATCTCTACTCCTCGCATTGACATTAATTGATGGGCATCTCCATCGCCCATTGATTAGCCGCGTTGATGTGAGACTTTCTCCCTTTTTGTCTTCTCCACACAACCCCCATCATCATATTCTATTCCACCTATAGTGCTATGTCCGTGGCTCACGCTCATGTACTGCGGGAAAGTTGAAAAAGTTTGAGAATACTAAAGTATGAAACAATTGCTTGGCTTGTCATCGGGGTTGTGCATGATGAGAGCATTTTGTGTGACGAAGATGGAGCATGGCCAAACTATATGATTTTGTAGAGATGAGCTTTCTTTGGCCATGTTATTTTGAGAAGACATAATTGCTTAGTTCGTATGCTTGAAGTATTATTATTTTTATGTCAATATTAAACTTTTGTCTTGAATCTTATGGATCTGAATATTCTTGCCACAATAAAGAAGATTACATTGATAAATATGTTAGGTAGCATTCCACATCAAAAATTCCATCTTTATCATTTACCTACTCAAGGACGAGTAGGAATTAAGCTTGGGGATGCTTGATACGTCTCAAATGTATCTATAATTTTTGATTGTTCCATGCTATTATATTATCCATCTAGGATGTTTTATATGCATTTATATGCTATTTTATATGATTTTTGGGACTAACCTATTAACCTAGTGCCCAGTGCCAGTTTCTGTTTTCCCTTGTTTTTGAGTATGGCAGAAAAGGAAAACCAAACAGAGTCCAATTGACCTGAAATTTCACGGAGATTATTTTTGGACCAGAAGAAGCCCACGGAGTATCAGAGATGGGCCAGAAGAGTCCCGAGGCACCCACGAGGGTGGGGGGCGCGCCCTACCCCCTGGGTGTGCCCCCTACAAAGTGGCCGCCTCGGATACTCCCCTGACTTGTTCCCGACGCCAAAACTTCTTATATATACCCAAACTTCCAGAACATAACCTAGATCGGGAGTTCCGCCGCCGCAAGCCTCTGTAGCCACCAAAAACCAACCGGGACTCTGTTTCGGCACCCTGTCGGAGGGGGGGGATCCCTCACCGATGGCGATTTTTATCATCCCGGCGCTCTCCATGACGAGGAGGGAGTAGTCCACCCTCGGGGCTGAGGGTATGTACCAGTAGCTATGTGTTTGATCTCTCTCTCTCTCTCATGTTCTTGATTCAGCACGATCTTGATGTATCGCGAGCTTTGCTATAATAGTTGGATCTTATGATGCTTCTCCCCCTCTACTCTCTTGTAATGGATTGAGTTTTCCCTTTGAAGTTATCTTATAGGATTGAGTCTTTAAGGATTTGAGAACACTTGATGATGTCTTGCATGTGCTTATCTATGGTGACAATGGGATATTGACGTGATCTACTTGATGTATGTTTTGGTGATCAACTTGCGGGGTCCAGTGACCTTGTGAACTTATGCATAGGGGTTGGCACACGTTCTCGTCTTGACTCTCTGGTAGAAACTTTGGGGAACTCTTTGAAGTTCTTTGTGTTGGTTGAATAGATGAATATGAAATTGTGTGATGCATATCGTATAATCATACCCACGGATACTTGAGGTGACATTGGAGTATCTAGGTGACATTAGGTTTTTGGTTGATTTGTGTCTTAAGGTGTTATTCTAGTATGAACTCTATGATAGATCGAACGGAAAGAATAGCTTCATGTTATTTTACTACGGACTCTTGAATAGATCGATAAGAAATAATAACTTTGAGGTGGTTTCGTACCCTACAATGATCTCTTTGTTTGTTCTCCGCTATTAGTGACTTTGGAGTGAATCTTTGTTGCATGTTGAGGGATTGTTATATGATCCAAATATGTTATTATTGTTGAGAGAACTTGCACTAGTGAAAGTATGAACCCTAGGCCTTGTTTCAACGCATTGCAATACCGTTTACGCTCACTTTTATTATTAGTTACCTTGCTGTTTTTATATTTTCAGATTACAAAAACCTATATCTACCATCCATATTGCACTTGTATCACCATCTCTTCGCCAGACTAGTGCTCCTATACAATTTACCATTGTATTGGAGAGAATCTTTGCTATGTGGTTGAAGTGTTGTTTGAGAGAGACCATCTTCATCCTACGCCTCCCACGGATTGATAAACCTTAGGTCATCCACTTGAGGGAAATTTGCCACTGTCCTACAAACCTCTGCACTTGGAGGTCCAACAACGTCTACAAGAAGAAGGTTGTGTAGTAGACATCATCTTGCCAGTTTCAGGAGAAGTCGTACCAGGGTCAAAGTTGTTTTGTTCACCGCAGTCTAGGCAGTGTCCTAGCAGTGTCCATGTGAGATGGAATTCCTCTACGTCACCGTTCCGCTGCCGCATAGCTGTATCGTTGCATCAAGGCCCATGATCTGTCTACTAAATAATGTACATAAGTGCATAAGCACCATGTGTGCCGCTTGGCCTCGCCTCTTCATGTATCATGGACCCTATGAGATCAATAAAGCAGTTGTTTTCCTGTACCAAGTTGTTGTGTATTGCCAGGGGACATGATCTTTGAGCTGGCAATGCAAGGTAAACGGTTGCTTTGAGCCAGGGTGCCAGAAAAACTTCACAAAACATAAATATAATACTTAATATCACTACAACATACGCAAAAGTTCATACGTAATTAACATGCATATTTCTAGAACCTAACAGAACTACTAGAACTTATTTGCCGTCCTCTGATACGTCTTCAATGTATCTATAATTTTTAAGCATTTCATGCTATTGTATTATCAATCTTGTATACTTTATATGCCATTTTATATCAGTTTTTTGGAACTAATCTATTAACCCAGCCTCTGTGCCAGTTGCAGTTTTCTGCATGTTTTTGGTTTTTACAGAAAATCCCTACCAAACGAAGTCCAAACCCGGTGAAACTTTTTGATAATTTTTTCTGGACCAGGAGGGACCCTAGAAACTTTAGGACGAGTCTAGACGACCGATGACGAGATGACAAGGCAGCACGACGCACCCAATGGGGGTAGGCGTGTCGTTGATACGTCTCCAACGTATCTATAATTTTTTATTGTTCCATGCTATTAGTATTCATCTTGGATGTTTTATATAATTTTTGTGGTATTTTATATCATTTTTTAGGACTAACCTATTAACCCAATACCAAGTGAAGTTGTTGTTTTCTGCTTGTTTTTGGTTTTCTAGGAAATCCGTACCAAATGGAGTCCAAACGCAACGAAACTTTTTGATGATTTTTTTATCTGGACAAAAGAGACCCTAGAAGCTTCGAGAGGAGTCCAGACGAGAAGCGAAGAGACAACAAGGCAACAACCTTGTGGGCCCCTCGTGGCTCCATCTAACCTAATGCCATCTCCACAAATTCTCTAAAATCGAGAAACCAACAAAGAGAAACCACAAACACTTTTCCGCCGCTGCAAGTTTCTGTTCTTCTGCGATCCCATCTGGAGGCCTTTTCCGGTACTCTGCCAGAGGGGGAATCGATCACGGAGGGCTTCTACACCATCCTTGCTACCCTTTGATGATGCATGAGTAGTTCACCACAGACCTACGGGTTCATAGCTAATAGCTAGATGGCTTCTTCTCTCTCTTTGATCTTCAATACAATGTTCTCCTCGATGTTTTTGGAGTTCTATTTGATGTAATATTCTTTTGCGATGTGTTTGTTGGGATCCGATGAATTGTGGGTTTATGATCTGAATATTTATGAATATTAATTGAGTCTTCTCTGAACTCTTTTATGCATGATTGTTCTAGCTTTGTGTTTCTCTCTGATCTATCTGTTTTGTTTGGCCAACTAGATTGATTTATCTTGCAATGGGAAATGAGCTTTGTAATGGGTTCAATCTTGTGGTGCTCTATATCCCAGTGATAGAAAGGGACAAGACACGTATTTGTATTGTTGCCATTAAGGACAAAATGACGGGGTTTATTCATATTGATTGAGTTTACTTTGTCTACATCATGTCGTCTTGCTTAAGGCGTTACTCTGTTTTACTCTGTTTTGTACTTAATACCCTAGATGCATGCTGGATAACGGTCCATGGTGTCGGTGCGCTAAGAATGGGGTCCTTAGCGCCCCTGACTTGTGCACTAACAATGGCAGCATCCCCGGTAAGGGGTCTTAGCGGAGATCAGCAACAGACCAGAGAAGCCGCTCTTCGTGAGATCAAGGAGCGCATTAAGAAGATCCAAGCTTGGGATAAATCACAAGATCCTCCGCAGAAGCAACCAACCCCCGGCAAAAGCGACCTGAAAAGCTGCGGCCCGGGAAGCCCCGGAGGCACGGACTTGCCGCCAAACACCAGCGCAACGCCTCTCTCGCCAGCTAGTCGCTGATCAGTGAGGTGTCAAGCCCGCGGGTGATTAGGTGGAGGCAAGCCGTACGTGTCAGCTTGCTGGGCATAAGGATTACCTTTATTGACACCCGTCCTAATGGCATGTCACACTAATAAGAGGTAGGTGGATAAGCGGCACATTGCCCTTGCCGGGGATCATCCTCCACACGACACGTAGCAGTGCATTTAATGCACTTTTGTCCTAACTAGCAGAGTTAGGTGTGATAGATCTGGGTCAATCTAATCATCTTGTAATGATCGTTTTGCCACTGTGGTTACCTCTTGAGCTATAAAATGAGGGCCGAGGCAACCATTACACGTGTTCAAACCCTTGCAACCCACACGCACAGATAACCATGCCTTGATACGTCTCCGTCATATCTATAATTTTTGATTGTGTCATGCCAATATTATACAAAATTTACATACTTTTGGCAACAATTTATATGATTTATTGGACTAACCTATTGATCCAGTGCCAAGTGACAGTTCCTGTTTGTTGCATGTTTTTTGTTTCACAGAATATCCATATCAAATAAAGTCCAAACGCGATAAAAATTTACAGAAAATTATTTTGGAATATTTGTGATTTTTGAGAGGTGGAATCAACACAAACGGGGGCTCACAACCACCACGACACACCAGGGTGCGCCCAGGGCCCAAGCGCGTGGTGGTGGGTTGAGCCCTCCTCATAAGTCGGTTGGAGCTCTACTTTGGGCACAAGAAAGCTTATATCCGGAAAAAAATCATGTTAAAATCTCAGTGCAATCAGAGTTACGGATTCTGGGAATATAAGAAAAGGTTTTCGGATAGAAAACAGGAACTCTAAATAGGAGAGAATAGAGGGATAGATCCAATCTCGGAGGGGCTCCCGCCCCTCCGCCGCCATGGAGGCCATGGACTAGAGGGGGGACTCTCTTGCCATCTAGGGGGGAGGCCAAGGAAGAAGAAGAAGGAGGGGGGCTCTCTCCCCCTCTCTCCCGGTGGCGCCGGAGTGCCGCCGGAGCAAACATCATGACGGCAATCTACTCCAACAACATCGCCGCCATCAACACCAACTCTCCCCCCTCTATGTAGCGGTGTAACTCCCTTTTCTCCACTGTAATCTCTACTTAAATATGGTCCTCAACACTATATATTATTTCCCAATGATATGTGGTTATCCTATGATATTTGAGTAGATCCATTTTGTCCTATGGGTTGATAGGTAATCGTGATTGGTGTGAGTTGTATGTTTTATTTCGGTGCTGTCCTATGGTTCCCTCCGTGTCACACAAACATGAGGGATCCCTGCTGTAGGGTGTTGCAATATGTTCATGATAAGCTTATGGCGGGTGGCGTGAGTGACAGAATACACAGACCAGAGTAAGTGGCTTGTTGCGTATGGGAGTAAAGAGGACTTGATACTTAATGCTATGGTTGGGTTTTACCTTAATGATCTTTAGTAGTTGCGGATGCTTGCTAGAGTTCCAATCATAAGTGCATATGATCCAAGTAGAGAAAGTATGTTAGCTCATGCCTCTCCCTCATATAAAATTTCAATAATGATCACCGGTCTAGTTATCGATCACCTAGGGACAAATGACTTTCTTGTGTGACAAAAGCTATTTACTTTTATTGTCTTGCAATTTATTCATAGTTTTATTCTCGCAAAGTACTTCTAGTTTTATTCTTGTTCTAGGTAAAGCAAACGTCAAGTGTGCGTAGAGTTGTATCGGTGGTCGATAGAACTTGAGGGAATATTTGTTCTACCTTTAGCTCCTCGTTGGGTTCGACACTTATTTATCGGAAAAGGCTACAAACGACCCCCTATACTTGTGGGTTATCAAGACCTTTTACTGGCGCCTTTGCCGGGGAGCAATAGCGTGGGGTGAATATTCTCGTGTGTGCTTGTTTGCTTTATCACTAAGTAGTTTTTATTTTCTGTTGTAAGTTGTTCTATATCTTTAATTATGGATATGGAACACGAAATACCAAAAAAATTAGTTGTCCTTGCTACTCATGGAGGTGGGGAACCTCCTAAAACCCTCGATGCTCATTATGTGAAAAATATTAAACACTACTTTGATAATCCTGAGAAAACCCCATTCAACTTGATAATGGGAGACACATTGGATCAACGTGAATACTTTAGGGATTATCGCTTGACTCAAAAAGGGAAACTCTTATGGTATCTAATTGAAATGTTGCAATGGTATGCTTGTGTGATAGTTATCATGTACGACGATGTTATGACAGTCCGATGTTTTGTAATCCTATCCAACACTCGTACAATGATTAGCTAATCTTCTTAATTAGTTATCGCATATGGTTCGGGCAAAGTGAATGTGTGTGATTGTCTGCTTATCATACACGTTCTATGATCGTGAACTGTTTGTGATGGGCCGTGCATCGTAAATGTAGCACCACAGAATACCGAGTGCGATGGCAATGCAAGCACAAACGAGTTGCACGGATGAAGCGTTTGGGATATTCGAGATATCAGAAACAGTTTTATAGGAACAACTATATGCATCAAGGTTCTCTATCCCCGACGATTTGTAGGTCGTGTGGGAAGGACCCCCCTATCGCACACTCACTTGGTGACGGTTCAAAACGCTATCATGGAAAGGGGTTAAAAACATTTGTATAGCACCTCGTTGTACCAGTGAATTCTATGATAATTGCTAGGATCCCGTTGATTCATTTTAAATATCCATTTTTGATGAAATTCATGATTGATATGCTTATGGACAATATGCCAACATGAATTATGCTTATGGAGATGAACTTTCTATTGTTCCTTATGTTAAGAATGAAATTGTTGCTATTGCACCCAAACATGATAGTCCTATTATCTTTTTGAATTCTCCAAACTACACTATATCGGAGAAGTTTGCATTTATTAAGGATTATATTGATGGGCTGCATTTTACCATTACACATGATGATTTTGATGAATATAATATGCATGTGCTTGATGCTCCTACTTGCAATTATTATGAGAGAGGAACTACATCTCCGCCTCTCTATGTTTCCAACACTATAAAATTGCAAGAAATTGCTTATGCTATGTATTGGCCTTTACTTGATGAACATGAATTGTTCTTTTATGACATGCTGATGCATAGCAAGAGAGTTAGACTTCGTCATTGCATGATATATGTTGCTTTGTGCTCACTACTAAATTACAAATCATTGCTAATTAAAATTGGTTTTGATATACCTTGGGATTCGGGTGGATCCATTACTTGAGCACTCTATGCCTAGCTTAATGGTTTAAGCAAAGCGTTGTTAGGGAGACAACCGAGAAGTTTTAGAGAGTCATTTTATTCTGTTGAGTCCATTTATAAAGTTTAAATACAAAAAATATAGAGGGGAACTTAAAACTTTGCAAAAAGAAAAGTGAAAGTGAGAAAGACAAGCACAGTGGAAGCGGGAGCATGCCTTGAACTTTGTTCATGCCCATGGAAACTTTGTGAATCTTTAATTACAAAAACTTTTCAACAAAAATAATTATTACCTTTTACAAATCCATTGTATTATAAAAATAATGTGCCAGGATTTGCCTTTAGGATGATTAGATTGCTTGTTGGTATGTGCGGTGCAAAAACATAAACTTTGGCTGTAGCGCGTGATTTTACATTTTTTACTGGAATGTCAAAAGTTTCTAAACTTTTTACATAGTACTGCTATGCAAAATGTTTATTTTGTCCTAAGTTTTTAGAATTTTTGGAGTTACAGAAGTATGGTCAATGTTCAGATTACTACAGACTGTCCTATTTTTGATAGATTCTATTTTTGATGCATTGTTTTGCTCGGTTTGATGAAACTGTCGATTATACCGGTGGTATAAGCCATGGAGAAGTTAGAATATAGTAGCTACAATGCAAAAAAATATGAATGGGTTTCCAGCAGTGATTTGCATTATTGTACTAACGGATCTTATCGAGCTTTCTGTTAAGTTTTGTGTGGATGAAGTGTTCAAAGATCAAGGAGGTCTCGGTATAAGGAGAAGGAGGAGAGGCAATAGTTCAAGCTTGGGGATTCCCAAGGCAACCTAAGTAAATATTCAAGGATACTCAAGCTTGTAAGCTTGGGGATGCCCCGGAAGGCATCCCATCTTTCTTCAACAAATATCGGTATGTTTCGATTTTTGTTTCATTCACATGATATGCATAAATATTGGAGCATCTTTTGTGTTTAGTTTTCATTTTTTATGCACCATGCTGGTATGAGATAGTCCGTGGTTGATTTATAGATTGCTCTTTACACTTCACTTAAATCTTTTGAGTATGGCTTTATAGAATGCTTCATGTGCTTCACTTATATCATTTGAAGTTTTGATTGCTTGTTTCTCTTCACATAGAAAACCGTTATATGAAGAATGCTCTTTTGCTTCACTTATATTTATTAGAGCATGGTCTTTTGTAGAAAGAATTAAACTCTCATGCTTCACTTTTATATATTTAGAGAGTCAACAGGAATTGGTCAAGTGCATGGTTAGTCATAAAATCCTACATAGAACTTGTGGATCACTGAATATGATATGTTTGATTCCTTGCAATAGTTTTGCAATATAGAGATGGAACATGTGGAGGTACTAGTAAGCGGTTGTGGTTAGTAGGAATGTTGGTGTTAAGGTTGGTGATTCCCGAAGCATACACGTATAGTCTCTCGTTATGCTATGAAATTGGAGCATGATTTATTATTGATTGTCTTCCTTATGAGTGGCGGTCGGGGACGAGCGATGGCATTTTCCTACCAATCTATCCCCCTAGGGGCATACGTAGTTGTACATTGCTTCGAGGGCTAATAAACTTTTTCAATAAGTATATGAGTTCTTTATGACTAATGTGAGTCAATGGATTATATGCACTCTTACCTTTCCGCAATTAACCATCCTCTACGGTACTGTGCATTGCCCTTTCTCACCTCGAGAGTCAGCACAAACTTCGCCGGTGCATCCAAACCCCATGATATGATACGCTCTATCACACATAAGCCTTATCATATCTTTCTCAAAACAGCCGCCATACCTACCAATTATGGCTGTTCCATAGCCATTCCAAGATATATTGCCATGCAACTTCCACTGCTTCCGTTTTGAAGACTTGAGCATTCATTGTCATATTGCTTCTCATGATCGTAAGATAGCCAGGATGATATTTCCATGGCTTGTCCATTTTTTATATCCTTGCTATGCTAGATGATCGCACATCCTGGTACACTACCAGAGGCATTCATATAGAGTCATACTTTGTTCTAGGTATTGAGTTGTACTTTTTATTTCTATTGATTTGTAAGTAAATAGAAGTGTGATGATAATCATTATTCATTATTAGAGAATATCCCGGTGAGGAAAGGATGATGGAGACTATGATTTCCCCACAAGTCGGATGAGGCTCCAAACAAATATATATAAAAAAGAGAAAAAAGTGAGGCCAAAAAGAGCCCAAGGAAAAAAATGAGAGAAAAGACAGAAGGGGCATGATAATTCCATACTTGTGCTATAAAGTAGCATCATGTTTTTCATATAGAGAGTCTCCTATGTTGTCACTTTCATATACTAGTGGGAATTTTTCATTATAGAGTTAGATGCACACCCACTTAGTTTTCATATTGAGCTTTCATACACTTATAGCTCCTAGTGCATTCGTTGCATGGCAATCCCTACTCCTCACATTGATATCAATTGATGGGCATCTCCATAGCTCATTGATTAGCCGCGTCGATGTGAGACTTTCTTACTTTTTTGTCTTCTCTATGTTTATCCCTATCATTATATTCTATTCCACACATAGTGCTATATCCATGGCTTGCGGTCATGTATTGCGTGAGGGTTGAAAAAGCGGAAGCGTGTTAGAAAGTATGAACCAATTGCTCAGCTTGTCATCGGGGTAGTACATGATAAATACTTTCTGTTAAGAAGATGGAGCATGACAAGGCTATATGATTTTGTAGGGATAGCGTTCTTTAAGCATTAATATTTTGAAAGACATGATTGTTTGTTGGGATGCCTGAGTATTGATTTCTTTATGTCAAATTATAGACTATTGCTTTGAATCACTCTTGTCTTAATATTCATGCCATGATTAGATATGTGAGCAAGATTATGCTAGGTAGCATTCCACATCATTTTTTATCATTTACCTACTCGAGGACGAGCAGGAACTAAGCTTGGGGATGCTGATACGTCTCCGTCGTATCTATAATTTTTGATTGTTTCATGCCAATATGATGCAACTTTTTCATACTTTTGGCAACAATTTATATGATTTATTGGACTAACCTTTTGATCCAGTGCCCAGTGCTAGTTCCTATTTGTTGCATGTTTGTTGTTTCACACAATATCCATAGCAAACGAAGTCCAAATACGATAAAAATTTACGGTGAATTATTTTGGAATATTTGTGATTTTTGGGACGTGGAATCAACGCAAACAGGGGCCCACAACCACCACAAGACACCAGGGCACGCCCCACATCCTAGGCGTGTGGTGGTGGGTTGTGCCCTCCTTGTAAGTCGATTGGACCTCTACTTTGGGTGCAAGGAAGCTTATATCCTGGGGGGAATCGTGTTAAAATCTCAGTGCAATTGGAGTAATGGATCTCCAGGAATATAAGAAATGGTTTTCGGCCAGAAAACAGGAACATGAAACAGAAGAGAACAGAGGGATGGATCCAGTCTCGAAGGGGCTCCCGCCCCTCCGCCGCCATGGAGGCCATGGACTAGAGGGGGGACTCTCCTCCCATTTAGGGGGAGGCCAAGGAAGAAGAAGAAGGAGGGGGGCTGTCTCCCCCTCTCTCCCGGTGGCGCCAGAGTGCCGCCGGGGCAATCATCATGGTGGAGATATACTCCAACAACTTCACCGCTATTAACACCAACTCTCTCCTCCTCTATGCAGTGGTGTAACCTCCCTTTTCCCCACTATAATTTTACTTAAACATGGTGCTCAATGCTATATATTATTTGTCAATGATATGTGGTTATCCTATGATGTTTGATTAGATCCATTTTGTCCTATGGGTTGATAGATAATTGTGATTGGTGTGAGTTGTATGTTTTATTTTGTTGCTATCCTATGGTGCCCTCCATGTCAAGCAAACGTGAGGGATCCCCGTTGTAGGGTGTTGCAATACGTTCATGATTCCCTTATGGTGGGTGGCGTGAGTGGGCTATTGCATACGGGAGTAAAGAGGACTTGATACTTAATGCTATGCTTGCTAGAGTTCCAATCAGAAGTGCATATGATCCAAGTAGACAAAGTATGTTAGCTCATACCTCTCCCTCATATAAAATTGCAATAGTGATCACCGGCCTAGTTATCGATCACCTAGGGACAAATGACTTTCTTGTGTGACAAAAGCTATCTATTTTTATTATCTTGCAATTTATTCGTAGTTTTATTCTCGTAAAGTAATTCTAGTTTTATTCTTGTTCTAGGTAAAGCAAACGTCAAGTGTGCGTAGAGTTGTATCGGTGGTTGATAGAACTTGAGGGAATATATGTTCTACCTTTAACTCCTTGTTGGGTTCGACACTCTTATTTATCAAAAAGGCTACAAATGACCCCCTATACTTGTGGGTTATCATGCCTCTCCTAGCAACTTGCCGGGGAGGAGCACTCCGTGTACTTTTCTTCCACATCCACTGAGTACACCAAAAGCGAGAGTAGGGTTTTACGCTTCTCAGCGGTCCGAACCTGGGTAAAATCATGGTGTTTCCTATTGTGCTTGATCTTCGCGTCAATAGACCCCCCCGCCAAACCAGCAAATGGCTGCCTTGCCCCATAGATTGTCGGCTCCACGCCGACATCTTTGGCGCGCCAGGTAGGGGGTAGCCATTGGCGAGAACCTAGGCAGCATGCGGCATGTCGGTTCCTTCAAATTCACCATCATCTTCATCATCCATAGCACCCAAGAAAAAGGGCTCCATGACTATCAAGCCTTCTATGTCCCAGCGCCCATTGCCCTCATCCGTGGGCGGCGCAGGCAGTGCTGCCACCGCGGATGGAACAAACGCCGCGGTGGGCACGACCGGTGCACGCGACACGGTCATTGAGCCTGCCGTGACGGGAGCAGGCGGTGGGGATGTTGGAGGTAGACGCTTACCTCAACACTTAGGCGAAGACGATGTTCATGGCACGAGCAACACGGGTGCTCAACCCCCGCCTCCTCCTAGCGCCCATGAATGCGGGCACCGGAGTGGTCCCGCTCGATCAGGCGTGGACTATGGTTTTTCCGTCATAGCTGCGCAGGCGGTGACCAGGGAGAGGCGACCCCAGCAGCGAAGCATGTGTGGTTAGTCCAGTTGTCAACAAGCCATTGCCCGGCAACAGAGGTACCCACTTAGCGGGGTTGAGTACCCGGCAGTACTACAGGCCGCGGCAAGTCCACCGGATATCCACCAAGCCGCGACAAGTACGGGGCGCTGCTCGGATGTCGCGGCTAGATCTCCACCTCGCTTTCCCCCAATGGAATTCCCAACGAGTCAAGATCCTTGGTACACATTCCATGTGTAGAGAAAAGAGATCTTCGCGTACAATATTTCCATGGGGGGAGAGAGGAGGAAGGGCCATCCCTCCCACGAGACGAAGGCTACAACAAAAGGAAAAGTTAAGTTGATTTTTTTTCTCAGTTTCCTGTTCCTCAGTTTATTCTTTGTGATTCCCTTCGCTCAAACCTGATGATTGTATAAGAAACCTGCACACAAAGGAACCCTGCCGCGGTCATTCGCGCCCTTGCCTGTTTCGAGTCCGCTCAACAGCTCAGGTGGCTGCGTTGATAACGTCAAAGGGTAGCTTGCTGGTGGTAGCACTACCAGCAGGCTGCTAAGGATCTGCCTTCAAAGCGCTCGCGGCTAGTGATTAGCCCCGGAAAGGTTTCAGTATGCGTAGGGTAATCAATTGTACAAAGACAGAAGGCAAAATAAAGTGAAGGGATAGCATGAGTTCACGCTGCTACTTAAAAGTAATATTACATCATGAAAGTTGCAAAGACCTAACATAAGGTCAGAATGTGTGTTTTGTTTGGCAGCGCGGGGGTAAACATAGTGACGAGCCTAATCAGTGCGGTCACCTTGGACCCTGGGGACATTGAGGACCTTGTCAGCGACGGGAGCGACGATCTTGGCGGCGACGGAGACGTGTGTGTTTGCCGATAGCTTCTTGAAGGCTTTGGAGATGTCGATCCCCGGATTGTGGTGGACCGGGATGATCAATGCAGTGTAAAGCATGTCGCGAGAAAATTGCCAGGATTCGTTGGCGAAGGCCACATTCCGGTCAACATGATATTTATTCAGCGCTTCAATCAGGCCATCAAAGAACTTGGACAGTCTGGTGCTGGCAACCTCGTGCTCCGAAGTAGGGAAGCTCCAGCTCTTCATGTCCATGACCGTGAGCTGAGAAGAGAGGCGCTCGGCTGTGTCAACCAGCTCATCCGTTTAGAGGGAATACATCTTCTGTAGCTTGTCCAGGGTTTCTGCAGCGGCAAGCTTCTCTGCCAAGGCCTTATCCCATGTGTTGGCGGACTCAAGGCTCTGCTCCAGGCTGGAAAGCTTGGATTTCAAATCCTGGATCACACCATCGGCAGTGATCTGACCCCTGGACGAGATCCACATCTACAGCTCCCTTAGAGCGTGAGCTGCTTTCTACGCCTCGGTGATAACCCACAAGTATAGGGGATCACAACGGTTTTCGAGGGTAGAGTATTCAACCCAAATTTATTGATTCGACACAAGGGGAGCCAAAGAATATTCTCAAGTATTAGCAGTTGAGTTGTCAAATCAACCACACCTGGATAACTTAGTATCTGCAGCAAAGTATTTAGTAGCAAAGTAGTATGGAAATAACGATAACAGTAGCAAAAGTAACGATAGCAGTTTTGTAGTAATTGTAACAGTAGCAACGGTAAAGTAAATAAGCAAAGCACAATATGTGAAAAGCTCGTAGGCATTGGATCAGTGATGGATAATTATGTCGGATGCGATTCCTCATGTAATAGTTATAACACAGGGTGACACAGAACTAGCTCCAATTCATCAATGTAATGTAGGCATGTATTCCATATATAGTCATACGTGCTTACGGAAAATAACTTGCATGACATCTTTTGTCCTACCCTCCCGAGGTAGCGGGGTCCTAATGGAAACTAAGGGATATTAAGGCCTCCTTTTAATAGAGTACTGGACCAAAGCATTAACACATAGTGAATACATGAACTCCCCAAACTACGGTCATCACCGAGAAGTATCCCGATTATTGTCACTTCGGGGTTGTCGGATCATAACACATAATAGGTGACTATAGACTTGCATGATAGGATCAAGAACACACATATATTCATGAAAACATAATAGGTTCAGATCTGAAATCATGGCACTCGGGCCCTAGTGACAAGCATTAAGCATAGCAAAGTCATAGCAACATCAATCTCAGAACATAGTGGATACTAGGGATCAAACCCTAACAAAACTACCTTGATTACATGGTAAATCTCATTCAACCCATCACCGTCCAGCAAGCCTATGATGGAATTACTCACGCACGGCGGTGAGCATCATGAAATTGGTGATGGAGGATGGTTGATGATGACGACGGCGATGAATCCCCCTCTCTGGAGCCTCGAACAGACTCCAGATCAGCCCTCCTGAGAGAGATTAGGGCTTGGCGGCAGCTCTATATCGTAAAACGTGATGAAACTTTCTCTCTGATTTTTTCTCCGCGAAAGCAAATATATGGAGTTGGAGTTGAGGTCGGTGGACGTCCAGGGGGCCCACGAGGCAGGGGGCGCGCCCCCACCCTCGTGGACAAGGTGTGGGCCCCCTGACGCTATTTCTTTCGCTAGTATTTTTTATTAATTCTGAAAAGTTGCTCCGTGGATTTTCAGGTCATTCTGAGAACTTTTATTTCAGCACAAAAATAACACCATGGCAGTTCTGCTGAAAACAACGTCAGTCCGGGTTAGTTCCATTCAAATCATGCAAGTTAGAGTCCAAAACAAGGGCAAAAGCATTTGGAAAAGTAGATACGACAGAGACGTATCAACTCCCCCAAGCTTAAACCTTTGCTTGTCCTCAAGCAATTCAGTTGATAAGCTGAAAGTGATAAAGATAAACTTTTACAAACTCTGTTTGCTCTTGTTGTTGTAAATATGTAAAGCCAACATTCAAGTTTTCAGCAAAGATTATGAACTAACCATATTCACAATAACACTTAGGTCTCATGTTTACTCATATCAATGGCATAATCAACTAGCGTGTAATAATAATAAATCTCAGATGACAACACTTTCTCAAAACAATCATAATATGATATGACAAGATGGTATCTCGCTAGCCCTTTTGAGACCGCAAAACATAAATGCAGATCACCTTTAAAGATCAAGGACTGACTAAACATTGTAATTCATAGTAAAAGAGATCCAGTCAAGTCATACCCAATATAAACTAATAGTAATGCATGCAAATGACAGCATGCTCTCCAGCGGGTGCTTTTTAATAAGAGGGTGATGACTCAACATAAAAGTAAATAGATAGGCCCTTCGCAGAGGGAAGCAGGGATTTGTAGAGGTGCCAGAGCTCAAATTTGAAATAGAGATGAATAACATTTTGAGGGGTATACTTTCATTGTCAACATAACAACTATGAGATTTCGATATCTTCCATGCTACACACATTATAGGCGGTTCCCAAACAGAATGGTAAAGTTTATACTCCCCCACCACCAACAAGCGTCAATCCATGGCTTGCCCGAAACAACAGGTGCCTCCAACTAGCAACAATCCTGGGGAGTTTTGTTTAATCATTTTGATTTGATTTGATCTTTTGATAATGGGATTGGGCATCCCGATTACTAGCCATTTTCTCGTGAATGAGGAGCGGAGTCCACTCCTCTTGAGAATAACCCACCTAGCATGGAAGATACAGACAACCCTAGTTGATACATGAGCTGCTCGAGCATACAAAACAGAATTTCATTTGAAGGTTTGGAGTTTGGCACATACAAATTTACTTGGAACGGTAGGTAAATACCGCATATAGGAAGGTATGGTGGACTCATATGGAATAACTTTGGGGTTTATGGAGTTTGGATGCACAAACAGTATTCCCGCTTAGTACAGGTGAAGGCTAGCAAAAGACTGGGAACTGACCAACTGAGAGAGTGACAACAGTCATGAACATGCATTAAAATTAATCAACACTGAGTGCAAGCATGAGTAGGATATAATCCACCATGAAGATATATATCGTGAAGGCTATGTTGATTTGTTTCAACTACATGCGTGAACATGTGCCAAGTCAAGTCACTCGAATCATTCAAAGGAGGATACCACCCTATCATACCACATCACAACAATTTTAATAGCATGTGGGCACGCAAGGTAAACCATTATAAGCTCCTAGCTAAATACGCATGGCATAAGTAACTATAATCTCTAATTGTCATTGCAAACATGTTTATTCGTAATAGGTTGAATCGGGAACGATGAACTCATCATATTTACAAAAACAAGAGAGGTCGAGTTCATACCAGTTTTCTCATCTCAGCCAGTCCATCATATATCGTCATTATTGCCTTTCACTTACATGACCGAATGGTGTGGATAATAATAATAGTGCACGTGCATTGGACTAAGCTGGAATCTGCAAGCATTCAATTCAAGGGAGAAAACAAAAGTAATATGGGCTCTTGGTTAAATCAATAATCATGCATATGAGAGCCACTAAGCTTTTTCATTATGGTCTTCTCTCGACCCCCAAAGGAAAGAAAAGAAATAAAACTATTTATACGGGAAAGCTCCCAACAAGCAAAAGAAGAACAAGAAATCTTTTTGTTTTTTCTTTTAGTTACTACTACAAGCATGGAAATTATACTAACTAATTTTTTTGGGGTTTTCGTAAGGTTTATCAAACACACAAGAAGAAAGCTAGAAAAAGATACTAAACTAGCATGGATATTACAATGAAATATGAACACAGAAAACTAGAATGAGTGTGTGAACATAAATGTAATGTCGGTGAGAAATACGTACTCCCCCAAGCTTAGGCTTTTGTCCTAAGTTGGTCTATGCCCATGGATCGCGGCTACTCTCCCCGGTGTATTGAGGAGTGTCATTGTACTGCCACTGACTGGCGATCTCCTCCGGATCCCACTGATAAGATGATGGACGATAAGGGTCAAGTGGTGGTTCCGGCTCAGGCTCTGGAGAGGATGTGTGGCCACGGAGCACGTAGACGGCCTCCAGCAAGACGAGATAAGTTAAATCGAACAAAAAGGGCACATGCAAGATAATAATCTCATTGTGTTTCTTATTAAATCTCAAATTATACAGAAGCATCTTATCATCATTGTTAACAATAAACTCATGTGCTACCATGCTCTTATAATCTAGAAAAGTAGGAGGCAACAATTTTTCTTCTTTCTCAAAATGCCTAATAGGTATCCTGAAATGTTTAGCAAGACGTGCAACATAGATACCTCCAAAGATGGGGCCTTTTGTACGGTTCAGGCTTAAATGTTTAGCAATAATAGCACCCATACTAACAGAGTTATCACGGAATAAATCATGGAATAAATCACGGAATATGATATGTTTAGTCCCCCAAGTTTTGATGAGAATATTTATTATGATGAAAGCATGCCTCCTATTTATGATGATTATATTGATGAAAGTGAATTTGGAAGAGTGTCAACTTTAGGAAGTAGTTATCCCACTATTTTGGAGGATGTTGAATCTTATTATGATGAATATGAAAGTGGATTTGGAAGAGTGTCAACTTTATTTAGTGATGATTCCACTATCTTGGAAGAGGTTTCAATCGATTATGATGAGAACGAAGTTGCTACTTATGATGATTATTGTGATAAAACTTATGCTATAAAAAGTAGTGATGATTATATTTATAAAACTTGTCATGATTATGATTACCCTTTTCTGAACACTATCCTTTTAATGTGGAAACAATTTTTAGTGTTCAAGTCTCTTATGATACTCCCACTATTCCGGATGAGAAGAATTTTGCTTATGTGGAGAGTAGTAAATTTTCTATGCTTGTAGATCATGAAAAGAATGCTTTAGGTGCTGGTTATATTGTTGAATTCATTCATGATGCTACTGAAAATTATTATGAGGGAGGAACATATGCTTGTAGGAATTGCAGTAATATTAAGTTTCCTCTCTATGTGTTGAAAATCTTGAAGCTATGCTTGTTTTGCCTTCCTATGCTAGTTGATTATTGTTCCCATAAGTTGTTTACTCACAAAATCCCTATGCATAGGAAGTGGGTTAGAATTAAATGTTCTAGTCATATGCTTCATGATGCTCCTGTTATGTTTCAATTCTTATCTTTTATGTGAGCATCACTGTCATCATCATGCCTAGCTAGAAAGGCATTAAAGAAAAGCGCTTGTTGGGAGCCAACCCAATATTTACCTTTACTGTTTTT
This sequence comes from Triticum aestivum, assembly GCF_018294505.1. Classification (NCBI taxonomy): domain Eukaryota; kingdom Viridiplantae; phylum Streptophyta; class Magnoliopsida; order Poales; family Poaceae; genus Triticum; species Triticum aestivum. The sequence goes on along the minus strand of NC_057804.1, from coordinate 437,249,963 downwards.
GTGTGTACACATAATTATGCTACTGTAGTAATCATGTCTTATAGCTTTTGTTTCAATAAAGTGCCAAGTAAGACCTTTAGGATAGCTTACGGTGATAGTTGTGTTGATCCTGCTGAAAATCAGAAACTTTTGCACCTAGTAATTTAGTATTGATAATTCACAGAAATATTCTTATGATCTGATTCTTTTTACTCTAGATTGGTACACGAATTTCTTAGGACTTCCGAATTTGGTAGGATTTTTGGAGTTCCAGAAGTATACGTCTGATACAGATTACTACAGACTGTTCTGTTCTTGACAGATTCTGTTTTCTATGTGTTGTTTGCTTATTTTGATGAATCTATGAGTAGTATCGGAGAGTATGAACCATAGGTAAGTTGGAGTACATTAGATATTACACCAATATGAATTTAGAATGAGTTCATTACAGTACCTAAGTGGTGGTTTTATTTTCTTATACTAACGGAGCTTACGAGTTTTCTGTTGAGTTTTGTGTTGTGAAGTTTTCAAATTTTGGGTAAAGATTCGGTGGACTATGGAATAAGGAGTGGCAAGAGCCAAAGCTTGGGGATGCACAAGGCACCCCAAGGTAATATTTAAGGACAACCAAGATCCTAAGCTTGGGGATGCCCCGGATGGCATCCCCTCTTTTCGTCTTCGTTCATCGATAACTTTACTTGGAGCTATATTTTTATTCGCCACATGATATGTGTTTTGCTTGGAGCGTCTTGTATGATATTAGTATTTGCTTTTAGTTTTCCACAATCATCCTTGCTGTACACACCTTTTGGGATAATCCCACTTGATTGGAATTTATTAGTATACTCTATGTGCTTCACTTATATCTTTTGAGCTAGATAGTTTTGCTCTAGTGCTTCACTTATATCTTTTAGAGCACGGCGGTGGCTTAATTTTGTAGAAATTGCTAGTCTCTCATGCTTCACTTATATTATTTTGAGAGTCTCTTAGAACATCATGGTATTTGATATGGTTATAAAATTGGTCCTAAAATGGTAGGCATCCAAGTTGGGTATAATAAAAACTATCATAGAAAGTGAATTGGATGCTATGATCAATTTGATACTTGATAATTGTTTTGAGATATGGAGGTAGTGATATTAAAGTCATGCTAGTTCGGTGATTATGAATTTAAAGAATGCTTGTGTTGAAGTTAGCAAGTCCCGTAGCATGCACATATGGTAAAAGTTGTGTAACAAATTTATTGCATAGGGTGCTCTTTTGATTGCCTTCCCTTGAGTGGAGGTCGGGGGCGCGTGATGTTAACTCCTACCAACCTACCCCCTAGGAGCATGCGTAGTAGTACTTTGCTTCGAGGGCTAATAAAACTTCTGCAATAAGTATATGAGTTCTTTATGACTAATGTGAGTCCATGGATTATACACACTTTTACCTTTCCATCATTGCTAGCCTCTTCGGTACCGTGCATTGCCCTTTCTCACCTTGAGAGTTGGTGCAAACTTTGCCAGTGCATCCAAACCCTGTGATACGATACACTCTATCACACATAAACCTCCTTATATCTTCCTAAAAACAGCCACTATACCTACCTATTATGGCATTTCCATAGCCATTCCAAGATATATTGCCGTGCAACTTTCCACTGTTCTGTTTATCATCATGACACGCACCATTATTGTCATATTGCCTTGCATGATCATGTAGTTGACATCGTATTTGTGGCAAAGCCACCATGCATAATTTTTCATACATGTCACTCTTGATTCATTGCCCATCCCGGTACACCGCTGGAGGCATTCATATAGAGTCATATCTTGTTCTAGTTTTGAGTTGTAATTCATGAGTTGTAAATAAATAGAAGTGTGATGATCATCATTATTAGAGCATTGTCACCAAATAAAAAAAGAAAGGCCAAAAAAAGTCCAAAGAAAAAAAGAAAGGCCCAAAAAAATAAAAAAAAATAAAAAAATAAAGAGGGGGCAATGTTACTATCTCTTTTTCCACACTTGTGCTTCAAAGTAGCACCTTGTTCTTCATATAGCGAGTCTCATATGTTGTCACTTTCATATTTTAGTGGGAATTTTTCATTATAGAACTTGGCTTGTATATTCCTACGATGGGCTTCCTCAAAATGCCCTAGGTCTTCGTGAGCAAGCAAGTTGGATGCACACCCACTTAGTTTCTTTTGTTGAGCTTTCATACATTTATAGCTCTAGTATATCTGTTGCATGGCAATCCCTACTCCTCATGTTGACATCAATTGATGGGCATCTCCATAGCTCGTTGATTAGCCTCGTCAATGTGAGACTTTCTCCTTTTTTGTCTTCTCCACACAACCTCCATCATCATATTCTATTCCACCCATAGTGCTATATCCATGGGTCATGCTCATGTATTGCGTGAGAGTTGAAAAAGGTTGAAGCGCGTTAAAAAGTATGAACCAATTGCTTAGCTGAAACCGGGGTTGTTCTTGATGGGAGTATTTTGTGTGATCAAAATGAAACATAGCCTAACTATATGATTTTGTAGGGATGAACTTTCTTTAGCCATGTTATTTTGAGAAGACATGATTGCTTTGATTAGTATGCTTGAAGTATTACTATTTCTTATGTCAATATGAACTTTTATTTTTGAATCATTTGGATCTGAACATTCATGCCACAATAAAGAAAATTACATTGAGAATTATGCTAGGTAGCATTCCACATCAAAAATTCTGTTTTTATCATTTACCTACTCGAGGACGAGCAGGAATTAAGCTCGGAAATGCTTGATATGTCTCCAACGTATCTATAATTTTTGATTGTTCCATGCTATTATATTACCCATTTTGGATGTTTATGGGCTTTACTTTACACATTTATATCATTTTTGGGACTAACCTATTAACCGGAGGCCCAGCCCATATTGTTGTTTTCTTGCCTATTTCAGTGTTTCGAAGAAAAGGAATATCAAACGGAGTCCAGACGGAATGAAACCTTCGGAAAAGTTACTTTTGGAATAGAAGCAATCCCGGGAACTTGGAGTGCAAGCCAGGGAAGCGTCGAGGAGGCCACGAGATAGGGGGGGCGCCCACCCCCTTGGGTGCGCCCTCCACCCTCGTGGGCTCCTCGAGGATCCCCCGACCTACTTCTTTCGCCTATATATTCCCATATACCCTAAAACCATCAAAAACACAATAGATCGGGAGTTCCGCCGCCGCAAGCCTCTGTAGCCACCAAAAACCTCTCGGGAGCCCGTCCCGGCACCCTGCCGGAGGGGGGATCCCTCACCGGTGGCCATCTTCATCATCCTAGCGCTCTCCATGACGAGGAGGGAGTAGTTCACCCTCGGGGCTGAGGGTATGTACCAGTAGCTATGTGTTTGATCTCTCTCTCTCTCTCTCTCTCTCTCGTGTTCTCCCTATGGCACGATCTTGATGTATCGCGAGCTTTGCTATTATAGTTGGATCTTATGATGTTTCTCCCCCTCTACTCTCTTGTGATGAATTGAGTTTTACTCTTGAAGTTATCTTATCGGATTGAGTCTTTATGGATTTGAGAACACTTGATGTATGTCTTGCCGTGCTTATCTGTGGTGACAATGGGATATCACGTGATCCACTTGATGTATGTTTTGGTGATCAACTTGCGGGTTCCGCCCATGAATCTATGCATAGGGGTTGGCACACTTTTCGTCTTGACTCTCCGGTAGAAACTTTGGGGCACTCTTTGAAGTACTTTGTGTTGGTTGAATAGATGAATCTAAGATTGTGTGATGCATATCGTATAATCATGCCCACGGATACTTGAGGTGACAATGGAGTATCTAGGTGACATTAGGGTTTTAGTTGATTTCTGTCTTAAGGTGTTATTCTAGTATGAACTCTATGATAGATTGAACGGAAAGATTAGCTTTGTGTTATTTTACTACGGACTCTTGAATAGATAAAACAGAAAGGATAACTTTGAGGTGGTTTCATACCCTACCATAATCTCTTCGTTTGTTCTCCGCTATTAGTGGCTTTGGAGTGACTCTTTGTTGCATGTTGAGGGATAGTTATATGATCCAAGTGTTGGGGTACGTAGCAGAAATTCAAAATTTTCCTACGAGTCACCAAGATCTATCTATGGAGAGACTAGCAACAAGGGGAAGGAGAGTGCATCTACATACCCTTGTAGATCGCTAAGCGGAAGCGTTCAAGTGAACGGGGTTGAAGGAGTCGTACTCGTCGTGATCCAAATCACCGATGATCCTAGTGTCGAACGGACGGCACCTCCGCGTTCAACACACATGCAGCCCGGTGACGTCTCCCATGCCTTGATACACCAAGGAGATAGGGAGAGGTTGGGGAAGACTCCGTCCAGCAGCAGCACGATGGCATGGTGGTGGTGGAGGAGCGTGGCAATCCTGCAGGGCTTCGCCAAGCACCACGGGAGGGGAGGAGGACTTGGGAGAGGGGAAGGGTTGTGCCAGAACTTGGGGTGCGGCTGCCCTCCCACCCCTCCACTATTTATAGGTGGGGGGAGAGGGGGCCGGCCCCCCTAGATCTCATCTAGGGTTGGGGGCCGTGGCCAAGGGGGGAGGAGTGCCTCCCAAGTCAAGTGGAGGCCCTCCCCCTTAGGGTTTCCCCTCTCCCATGCGCATGGGCCTTGGGGGGCTGGTGCCCCTGGCCCATTAAGGCTAGAGCGCCCCCCTACAGCCCATGCTTCTGTATTGGACGTGGTGGAACAATTTCCGGACCTCCGGAATCCTCCGGAACCTTCTGGAAGCTTCCCGGTACAATACCGGAAAAACCCGAACTTTTCCCGGAACCCGAACAACAACTTTCCATATATAAATCTTTACCTCCGGACCATTCCGGAACTCCACGTGACATCCAGGATCTCATATGGGACTCCGAACAACATTCGGTAACCACATACAAACTTCCTTTATAACCCTAGCGTCATAGAACCTTAAGTGTGTAGACCCTACGGGTTCGGGAATCATGCAGACATGACTGAGACGTTCTCCGGTCAATAACCAACAGCGGGATCTGGATACCCATGTTGGCTCCCACATGTTCCACGATGATCTCATCGGATGAACCACGATGTCAAGGACTCAATCAATCCCGTATTCAATTCCCTTTGTCTAGCGGTATTGTACTTGCCCGAGATTCGATCGTCGGTATCCCGATACCTTGTTCAATCTCGTTACCGGCAAGTCTCTTTACTCGTTCCGTAACACATCATCCCGTGATCAACCCCTTGGTCACATTGTGCACATTTTGATGATGTCCTACCGAGTGGGCCTAGAGATACCTCTCCGTTTACACGGAGTGACAAATCCCAGTCTCGATTCGTGCCAACCCAACAGACACTTTCGAAGATACCCGTAGTGCACCTTTATAGCCACCCAGTTACGTTGTGACGTTTGGTACACCCAAAGCATTCCTACGGTATCCGGGAGTTGCACAATCTCATGGTCTAAGGAAATGATACTTGACATTAGAAAAGCTTTAGCATACGAACTACATGATCTTTGTGCTAGGCTTAGGATTGGGTCTTGTCCATCACACCATTCTCCTAATGATGTGATCCCGTTATCAACGATATCCAATGTCCATGGTCAGGAAACCGTAACCATCTATTGATCAACGAGCTAGTCAACTAGAGGCTTACCAGGGACATGGTGTTGTCTATGTACCCACACATGTATCTGAGTTTCCTATCAATACAATTATAGCATGGATAATAAACGATTATCATGAACAAGGAAATATAATAATAACCAATTTATTATTGCCTCTAGGGCATATTTCCAATAGTCTCCCACTTGCACTAGAGTCAATAATCTAGTTCACATCGCCATGTGATTAACACTCACAGGTCACATCGCCATGTGACCAACATCCAAAGAGTTTACTAGTGTCATTAAACTAGTTCACATCATCATGTGATTAAGACTCAATGAGTTCTGGGGTTTGATCATGTTTTGCTTGTGAGAGAGGTTTTAGTCAACGGGTCTGCAATATTCAGATCCGTATGTACTTCGCAAATCTCTAGGTCATATTGTAAATACTGCTTCCACGCTCCACTTGGAGCTATTCCAAATGGTTGCTCCACTATACGTATCCGGTTTGCTACTCAGAGTCACTCAGATAGGTGTTAAAGCTTGCATCGATGTAACCCTTTACGCCGAACTCTTTATCACCTCCATAATCGAGAAACATGTCCTTATTTACTCCAAGGACAATTTTGACCGCTGTCCAATGATCCATTCCTGGATCATTCTTGTACCCCTTGACTAACTCATGGCAAGGCACACTTCCGGTGCGGTACACAACATAGCATACTATAGAGCCTACATCTGAAGCATAGGGGACGACATTCGTCCTTTCTCTCTCTTCTGCCATGGTCGAGCTTTAACTCTTAACTTCATACCTTACAACTCAGGCAAGAACTCCTTCTTTGACTGATCCATCTTGAACACCTTCAAGATCATGTCAAGGTATGTGCTCATTTGAAAATACCATTAAGCGTTTTTGATCTATCCTCATAGATCTTGATGCTCAACGTTCAAGTAGCTTAATCCAGGTTTTCTAATTGAAAAACACTTTTCAAATAACCCTATATGCTTTCTAGAAATTCTACATCATTTCTGATCAACAATATACTCATCAGAAATTCTATAGTGCTCCCACTCACTTCTTTGGAAATACAAGTTTCTCATAAACTTTGCACAAACCCAAAATCTTTGATCATCTTATCAAAGTGCATATTCCAACTCCGAGATGCTTACTCCAGTCCATGGAAGGATCGCTGGAGCTAGCATACCTTTTAGCATCCTTAGGATCGACAAAACCTTTCTGATTGTATCACATACAACCTTTCCTTACGAAAACTGGTAAGGAAACTCGTTTTGACATCCATCTGCCAGATTTCATAAATGCAGCTAATGCTAACATGATTCCGACAGACTTAAGCATTGCTACGGATGAGAAAATCTCATCGTAGTCAACTCCTTGAACTTGTGAAGAACTCTTCGCCACAAGTCGAGCTTCATAGACGGTGAAATTACCGTCCACGTCCGTCTTCTTCTTAAAGATCCATTTATCTCAATGGCTTGCCGATCATCCGGCAAGTCCACCAAAGTCCATGCTTTGTTCTGATACATGGATCCTATCTCGGATTTCATGGCTTCTAACCATTTGTCAGAATTTGGGCCCACCATCGCTTCTCCATAGCTCGTAGGTTCATCGTTGTCTAGCAACATGACCTTCAAGATAGGATTACTGTACCACTCTGAAGTAGTACGCATCCTTGTCACCCTACGAGGTACGGTAGTGACTTGATCCAAAACTTCATGATCACTATCATAAGCTTCTACTTCAATTGGTGTAGGCGCCACAAGAACAACTTCCTGTGCCCTGCTACACACTTGTTGAAGTGACGGTTCAATAACCTCATCAAGTCTCCACCATCCTCCCACTCAATTCTCGAGACAAACCTTTCCTCGAGAAAGGACCCGATTCAAGAAACAATCCCTATTGCTTTCGGATCTGAATTAGGAGGTATACCCAACTGTTTTGGGTGTCCTATGAAGATGCATTTTATCCGCTTTGGGTTCGAGCTTATCAACCTGAAACTTTTTCACATAAGCGTCGCAGCCCCAAACTTTTAAGAAACGACAACTTAGGTTTCTCCAAACCATAGTTGAAATGGTGTCGTCTTAACGGAATTACGTGCTGCCCTATTAAAGTGAGCGCGGTTGTCTCTAATGCCTAACCCATGAACGATGGTGGTAATTCGATGAGAGACATCATGGTATGCACCATATCCAAAAAGGTGCAACTATGGTGTAAATAGTTCTAATTTCTTTTTCTTTCTTTGGGGGTCGAGAAGACCATATTGAAAATGCTTAGTGGCTCTTATATGCATGATCGTTTATCTAACTTAGAGCCCATATTACTTGTCTTCTCTCTTGAGTTAAATGCTTGCAGATTCCAGCTTAGTCCAATGCACGTGCACTCTTATTATTATTCACACCGTTCGGTCGTGCAAGTGAAAGGCCATAATGATGATATATGATGGACTTATTGGGAAGAGAAAAGCTGGTATGAACTCGACCTCTCTTGTTTTTGTAAACATGATGATTCATCGTTCTTGATTCAGCTATTATGAAGTAAACATATTTGCAATGACATTTAGAGATTATAGTTGCTTGTGCCATGCTTGATTAGCTATGAGTTATAATGGTTTACCTTGCGTGCCAACATGCTATTAGAATGATTATGATGTGGTATGATGGGGTGGTATCCTCCTTTAAATGAATTGAGTGGCTAGACTTGGCACATGTTCACGCATGTAGTTGAATCAAATCAACATAGCCTTCATGATATTTATGTTCATGGTGGATTATATCCAACTCATGCTTGTACTCGGTGTGAATTAATTTTAATGCATGTTTACGACTGTTGTCGCTCTCTCAGTTGGTCGCTTCCCAGTCTTTTGCTAGCCTTCACCTGTACTAAGCGGGAATACTGCTTGTGCATCCAAACTCCTTAAACCCCAAAGTTGTTCCATTTGAGTCCACTATACCTTCCTATATGCGGTATTTACCTGCCGTTCCAAGTAAATTTGTATGTGCCAAACTCTAAACCTTCAAATAAACATTCTGTTTTGCATGCTCGAATAGCTCATGTGTCAACTAGAGCTGCCCTTATCTTCGTGTTAGGCGGGTTATTCTCAAGAGGAGTGGACTCCGCTCCTCATTCACGAGAAAATGGCCGGTATTCGGGATGCCGAGTCCCATGCTTTATGCAAACTAAATCAAAATAACTGCAAACAAAACTCCCCTTGGGACCCGTTGAATGTTGGAGGCACTCGTTGTTTCGAGCAAGCCATGGACTGATGCTTGTGGAGGAGGGGGAGTATAAACTTACCATTCTGTTTGGGAACCGCCTATAATCTGTTTAGCATGGAAGATATCATCGTCTTTTAGTTGTTATGTTGACAATGAAAGTATGCCGCTCAAAATATAATTTATCTCCATTTCAAAACCGAGCTCTGGCACCTCTACAAATCCCTGCTTCCCTCTGCGAAGGGCCTATCTATTTACTTTTATGTTGAGTCATCACCCTTCTTATTAAAAATCACCCGCTGGAGAGCACACTGTCGTTTGCATTCATTATTATTGGTTTATATTGGGTATGACTTGACTGGATCTCTTTTACCATGAATTACAATGTTTAGTCAGTCCTTGATCTTTAAAGGTGCTCTGCATTTATGTTTTGCGGTCTCAGAAAGGGCTAGCGAGATGCCATTTTGTTATATCATGTTATAATTATTTTGAGAAAGTGTTGTCATCCGAGTTTTATTATTATGGCTCGCTAGCTAATTATGCTATTGATATTAGTAATTGTGAGACCTATGTGTTATTGTGAGTATGGTTAGTTCATAATAATTGCCGAAACTTGAATGCTGGCTTTTCATGTTTACAACAACAAGAGCAAACAGAGTTTGTAAAAGTTTTTCTTTTTCTCTTTCAGTTTGTCAACTGAATTGCTTGAGGACAAGCAAGGTTTTAAGCTTGGGGGAGTTGATATGTCTCTGTCGTATCTACTTTTCCAAACACTTTTGCCCTTGTTTTGGACTCTAACTTGTATGATTTGAATGGAACTAACCCGGACTGACGCTGTTTTCAGCATAATTGCCATGGTGTTGTTTTATGTGCAGAAAACAAAAGTTCTCGGAATGATCTGAAACTCCATGGAATATCTTAGACTAAATAATGAAAAATCCTCGCCAAAATAAAGACCAGGGGGCCCACACCCTGCTCACGAGGGTGGGGGGCGCGCCCCTCCCCCCTGGGCGCGCCCCCCTACCTCGTGGGCCCCCTGGTGGCCCTCCAACGCTAACTCCAACTCCATATATTGGCTTTCGGGAGAAAAAAATTAGAGAGAAAGTTTCATCGCGTTTTGCAATACGGAGCCACCGCCAAGCCCTAATCTCTCTCGGGAGGGCTGATCTGGAGTCCGTTCGGGGCTCCGGAGAGGGGGATTCATCGCCGTCGTCATCATCAACCATCCTCCATCACCAATTTCATGATGCTCACTGCCTTGCGTGAGTAATTGCATCGTAGGCTTGCTGGACGGTGATGGGTTGGATGAGATTTATCATGTAATCGAGTTAGTTTTATTAGGGTTTGATCCCTAGTATCCATTATGTTCTGAGATTGATGTTGCTATGACTTTGTTATGCTTAATGCTTGTCACTAGGGCCCGAGTGCCATGATTTCAGATCTGAACCTATTATGTTTTCATGAATATATGTGTGTTCTTGATCCTATCTTGCAAGTCTATAGTCACCTACTATGTGTTATGATCCGGCAACCCCGAAGTGACAATAATCGGGACCACTCCCGGTGATGACCATAGTTTGAGGAGTTTATGTATTCACTATGCGCTAATGCTTTGTTCCGGTTCTCTATTAAAAGGAGGCCTTAATATCCCTTAGTTTCCAATAGGACCCCGCTGCCACGGGAGGGTAGGACAAAAGATGTCATGCAAGTTCTTTTCCATAAGCACGTATGACTATATACGGAATACATGCCTACATTACATTGATGAACTGGAGCTAGTTTTGTGTCACCCTATGTTGTAACTGTTACATGACGAACCACATCCGGCATAATTATCCATCGCTGATCTGGTGCCTACGAGTTTTCCATATACTGGTTTACGCTTATTTACTTTTCCGTTGCTACTGTTACAATCACTACAAAATACCAAAAACATTACTTTTGATGTCTTTACTTTTGTTACCGTTACCACCACTATCATATTACTTTGCTACTAAACACTTTGCTGCAGATATTAAGCTTCCAGGTGTGGTTGAATTGACAACTCAGCTGCTAATACTTGAGAATATTCTTTGGCTCCCCTTGTGTCGAATCAACAAATTTGGGTTGAATACTCTACCCTCGAAAACTGTTGTGATCCTTTATACTTGTGGGTTATCAAGACCTTTTTCTGGCTCCGTTGTCGGGGAGCATAGCTCTATTCTTTGAGTCACTTGGGATTTATATCTGCTGGACACTATGAAGAACTTGAAAGACGCTAAGACAAAAATTTATCCCTCAACTACGAGGGGAGGTATGGAACTGCCATCTAGCTCTGCACTTGATTCACCTTCTGTTATGAGTAAGTTTGCGACACCTAAACCTACTACTGATATTGATTCTGATATGTCGCATGTTATTGATGATGCCGCTTCTGCTATGCATGGTACTTATGATGAAACTACTTCTATGCTTGATACTACTGTGCCACTCAGTGAATTTCTTGATGAGCAAATTGCTAGGTCTAGAGAAAGAGAAATTATTGAACCTGAACACGATGATGTTAGTGATGATGAGCTTATGCCTGCTATTCCTGAGGGTTACCTTTTAGTGCTGAATCTTTTGAAGCTGTTGTTGCTTGCCAGGATAGTCTTGAACGTAAGAGGTTGCTAATTAAGTGGAGTAAAGAATCTTTTAGAGTAAGGATGAGACCCTATCCTGCTTTTTCTACTTCACCTATCTATGTTCCTGATTATGATTATTATGATATTTCTGTCGATCCAGATATAATTACTTTGGTTGAATCTGATCCTTTTTATGGCTATGAATCTGAAACTGTTGTGGCACATCTTCGTAAGTTAGATGATATAGCTGCCCTGTTTACTAATAATCTGAGATCGCGCCACCTTTATTTACTCAAAATATTTCCGTTCTCATTAAAGGGTGATGCTAAGAAATGGTTTAATTCTCTTGATCCTGGTTGTGTGCAAAGTCCCCAGGATATGATTTATTACTTCTCTGCTAAATATTTCCCTGCTCATAAGAAACAAGCTGCTTTGAGGGAAATATACAATTTTGTGCAAATTGAAGAAGAGGGTCTCCCACAAGCTTGGGGGAGGCTTCTCAAGTTACTTAATGCTTTGCCTGATCATTCTCTTAAGAAACCTAAAATATTTGATATCTTTTATAGTGGACTAACTGATGCTTCCAGAGATTACCTGGATAGTTGTGCTGGTTCGCTTTTCAGGGAAAGAACACCTGATGACGCTGAAATTTTATTGAATAATATGTTGGCTAATGAAAATAATTGGGCACCTCCTGAGCCAACTCCTGAGCCAACTCCTGAGCCAATTACTGAGCCTATTCCTAAACCAACTCCGAAGAAGAGAGGTGTTCTATTTCTCAGTCCCGAGGATATGCAAGAAGCAAAGAAATCTATGAAAGAAAAAGGTATTAAAGCTGAAGATGTTAAGAATTTACCTCCTATTGAAGAAATACATGGTCTTAATTTACCGCCTGTTGAAGAAGTATATGATCTCAATTACTTATTTACTGAAGAGCCTCCCGATATCCCGACACAGGTAGTAAAGGTAAATTCTCTCTATAGATATGATAAAGCTGAAGTCCCTCCTACTAAAATTGCTAGTCAGTGCTTGGATGAATTTGATGACTTTATGTTTAAGCAATATGACTTTAATGCTTATTTTGGTAGACAATTAAAACAGAATACCTTTATGATTAAATGCTTGAGTGATTATATGGCTGATATTAGAGGTGAACTTAAACTTGTTAGTAAACATGCTTCTATGGTTACCACTCAAGTAGAACAAGTACTTAAAGCTCAGAAAGAAGTGCTTGATGAAATGAATAGTAAGAAAAATGATTATGCTGTAAGAGTGGCTACTAGAACTGGTAGAATGACTCAGGAACCTTTGTATCCTGAAGGCCACCCTAAGAGAATCGAGCAAGATTCTCAGAGAAATAATATTGATATGCCTAGTTCTTCTAAGAGGGAGAAAAAGAAAAATGATAGGACTTTGCAAACTTCTAGTGAACCTATTGCTGAACCACCTGATAATCCAAATGAAATCTCTATGTCTGATGCTGAAACACAATGAGGTGATGAACATGAACCTAGTGATAATGCGAATAATAATGTTCATGTTGATGCTCAACCTAGTAATGATAATGATGTAGAAGTTGAACCTGCTGTTGATCTTGATAACCCACAATCAAAGAATCAACATTATGATAAAAGAGACTTCGTTGCTAGGAAACATGGTAAAGAAAGAGAACCATGGGTTCAGAAACCCATGCCTTTTCCTCCCAAACCATCCAAGAAAAAGGATGATGAGGATTTTGAGCGCTTTGCTGAAATGATTAGACCCATCTTTTTGTGTATGCGATTGACTGATGTGCTCAAAACAAATCCTTATGCTAAGTATATGAAGGATATCATTACTAATAGAAGAAAAATACCTGAAGCTGAAATTTCCACCATGCTTGCTAATTATACTTTTAAGGGTGGAATACCAAAGAAATAGGGAGATCCAGGAGTACCTACTATACCGTGCTCCATTAAGAGAAATTATGTTAAAACTGCTTTATGTGATCTTGGAGCCGGTGTTAGTGTCATGCCTCTCTCTTTATATCGTAGACTTGACTTGAATAAGTTGACACCTACTGAAATATCTTTGCGAATGGCTGATAAATCAACTGCTATACCTGTCGGTATTTGTGAGGATGTGCATGTTGTGGTTGCAAACATTACTATTTTAACGGACTTTGTTATTCTTGATATTCCCGAGGATGATAGTATGTCTATTATTCTTGGAAGACCTTTCCTTAATACTGTAGGGGCTGTTATTGATTGCAACAAAGGCAATGTCACTTTTCATGTTAACGGCAATGAGCACACGGTACATTTTCCAAGGAAACAACCTTAAGTTTATAGTATCAACTCTATTGGAAAAGTTCCATCGATTATATTTGGAGGTTTTGAATTTCCTCTCCCTACTGTCAAGAAAAAGTATGATATTCTTATTGTTGGGGATTTTCATATCCCCGTTGAGGTAACTTAGTGTCATTCGAAATTTCTCCGGTTCCGTGATTATTCAGAATGAGTTTGTTAACAAGACTTGATCAACCTTGTTAGTGGGTTCATTTTGATGGTCACGAGATGGATGAAACTAGAAGCACAACCTTCTGTACCCTCTTTATTTTTTCTGTTATTTAGTAGAAATAAAGTAAAATAATATTTTTTCTGTCTGTCTCCTGACTTATCCGTGCAATATAAAAATATCCCGAAAATAAAAGTCCTCAGAATGCCATACCAATTTAATATGATTTTTCGGGAATATTTGAGAATTTACTGTGCAATAATTACCACGGGGGGAGCTGCCACCTGGTCACGAGGGTGGAGGGTGCGCCCTACCCCCCTGGGTGCGCCCCCCTGCCTCGTGGGCCCACGGTGGCCCTCCTCCACTTATTCCTGCACCCATCTTCTTCCTCTGCCTCACACAAACACGAAAAACCAACTCAAGCACGAGTTCCAGCCCCCGTTGCTGTGATTTTCGATCTCCTTGCTCAAAGCACCTCTTGCAAAACTGCTTGGGGGAGATTGTTCCTTGGTATGTGACTCCTCCATTGGTCCAATTAGTTTTTGTTCTAGTGCTTTATTCATTGCAAATTTGTGCTGCATAGGTGACCATGTTCTTGAGCTTGCATGTCAAATTTATATGGTTCCAAGTAGTTCTAATGCTTTATATAGGCTCCAGGCACTTGTGGGAGTTGTTACTATCAATTTTATTGAAGTTGGTTCACTTTTATTTGAAGTTACTAAAGATTTCAGATTGTTTCAGAAATAATGAAGAGACTTTTGAGGGGCTCGTCGAGCCGAAGCTCTAAGGAAAAACAAAAGGAAGAAGAGGAGAAGCCCAAATTTAATTTACCTCGCACCACGGAGGTCCGGCCTTGTGAATGGCCTTCCGATGACTTCTTGAGGAGAGCTGGGATTCATGAAGATTTCTATTTATTGATTGAGAATGCTGGCCTCACCAACTTCCTCCATGACCAATGTCATCAGTATCTCTTACTCACAAATACTTTTGTGCAAAACTTCTACTTTTTCCCTAAGAAATCACCTCCAACAATAGAGTTTCATTATATGACGTTGCTAAAGAGATGACTTTAGCAGAATTCTGCGAGGTTTGCAGAACACCCTTTGAGGGCATCTTAGATGAACCCCACCGTAACGAAGTAGAAGCTTTTTAACACTATCACGGTGGGAGAAACCAGGAAGGTTTCTGATGCAAGGATCACTAGCATACATTATCCTGTTTTACGCTACTTTGCCTTATTTGCTAGTCGTTGCTTGATTGGACGTGGGAACTGTGGGAACCTTAGTATTCCTGATATTATTATTTTGCTCCACGGTTTATACCGCGATAACTCGGTTAGTATGGGTGGAATTATTGCTAGACGGTTAAGTTTGAACCATACTAAGGGCCCCATCTTTGGAGGCATTTATGCTTCGCGCCTAGCTGAACATTTTGAAATACCTATTAGGCATGCGGAGAAAGAAGAAACAGCGCTGCCCCGTGCTTATTTAGATTACAAGAGTATGATAGCGCATGATTTTCTTGTTAAGAGTCGCGATGGGGAGCTCAAATATAAATTATACTTTGATAAACATCACCCTGAGACTATTACCTTGCCTGCTCCCTCTTTGTTTAACTTGTATGCAGAGCCTCACATTGTTCCGTGGGCGGCCGTTCAAGCCTATCGGAATCCTGCACCAGCCCCAGAACCGGAGCCTCAAGAGGAGCCTCCGCGAATGTCGGTTTATTCTTGGGATCCTGAGGAGGCTGCTAGCCAGTGGCAATCAGAGTCCTCTTCATCACATTATGATCCCAACTATTCTGCGTCACACTACGACCCCAGCTTCAACTACGGATATCCGCCAGGCCACCCCTGGCAATAGACCAACTTAGGCCAAAAGCCTAAGCTTGGGGGAGTACGTATTTCCCACCGACATTACATTCATGTTCACACACACTCATTGCTAGATGTCGGTGCTCATACTTTTTCATTGTAATATCCATGCTAGTTTAATTTTCTTTTTTCTGCTTTCTTCTTGTGTGTTTCTTAAACTTTAAGAAAAATCAAAAAAAATAGTTAGTTTACTTTCCATGTTTGTAGTAGAACTAAAAAGAAAACCCAAAAATATTTCCAGCTCTTGTTTTGCTTGTTGGGAGCTTTCCCGTGTAAATAGTTTTAATTTCTTTTTCTTTCTTTGGGGGTCGACAAGACCGTATTGAAAATGCTTAGTGGCTCTTATATGCATGATCGTTTATCTAACTTAGAGCCCATATTACTTGTCTTCTCTCTTGAGTTGAATGTGCAGATTCCAGCTTAGTCCAATGCACGTGCACTCTTATTATTATTCACACCGTTCGGTCGTGCAAGTGAAAGGCCATAATGATGATATATGATGGACTTATTGGGAAGAGAAAAGCTGGTATGAACTCGACCTCTCTTGTTTTTGTAAATATGATGATTCATCGTTCTTGATTCAGCTATTATGAAGTAAACATATTTGCAATGACATTTAGAGATTATAGTTGCTTGTGCCATGCTTGATTACCTATGAGTTATAATGGTTTACCTTGCGTGCCAACATGCTATTAGAATGATTATGATGTGGTATGATGGGGTGGTATCCTCCTTTAAATGAATTGAGTGGCTAGACTTGGCACATGTTCACGCATGTAGTTGAATCAAATCAACATAGCCTTCATGATATTTATGTTCATGGTGGATTATATCCTACTCATGCTTGTACTCGGTGTGAATTAATTTTAATGCATGTTTATGACTGTTGTCGCTCTCTCAGTTGGTCGCTTCCTAGTCTTTTGCTAGCCTTCACCTGTACTAAGCGGGAATACTGCTTGTGCATCCAAACTCCTTAAAGCCCAAAGTTGTTCCATATGAGTCCACTATACCTTCCTATATGCGGTATTTACCTGCCGTTCCAAGTAAATTTGTATGTGCCAAACTCTAAACCTTCAAATAAACATTCTGTTTTGCATGCTCGAATAGCTCATGTGTCAACTAGAGCTGCCCTTATCTTCCGTGTTAGGCGGGTTATTCTCAAGAGGAGTGGACTCCGCTCCTCATTCACGAGAAAATGGCCGATATTCGGGATGCCCAGTCCCATGCTTTATGCAAACTAAATCAAAATAACTGCAAACAAAACTCCCCTTGGGACCCGTTGAATGTTGGAGGCACTCATTGTTTCGAGCAAGCCATGGATTGATGCTTGTGGAGGAGGGGGAGTATAAACTTTACCATTCTGTTTGGGAACCGCCTATAATCTGTTTAGCATGGAAGATATCGTCGTCTTTTAGTTGTTATGTTGACAATGAAAGTATGCCGGTCAAAATATAATTTATCTCCATTTCAAAACCGAGCTCTGGCACCTCTACAAATCCATGCTTACCTCTGCGAAGGGCCTATCTATTTACTTTTATGTTGAGTCATCACCCTTCTTAATAAAAATCACCCGCTGGAGAGCACACTGTCGTTTGCATTCATTATTATTGGTTTATATTGGGTATGACTTGACTGGATCTCTTTTACCATGAATTACAATGTTTAGTCAGTCCTTGATCTTTAAAGGTGCTCTACATTTATGTTTTGCGGTCTCAAAAAGGGCTAGCGAGATGCCATTTTGTTATATCATGTTATAATTATTTTGAGAAAGTGTTGTCATCTGAGTTTTATTATTATGGCTTGCTAGCTGATTATGCTATTGATATTAGTAATTGTGAGACCTATGTGTTATTGTGAGTATGGTTAGTTCATAATAATTGCTGAAACTTGAATGCTGGCTTTTCATGTTTACAACAACAAGAGCAAACAGAGTTTGTAAAAGTTTTTCTTTTTCTCTTTCAGTTTGTCAACTGAATTGCTTGAGGACAAGCAAGGGTTTAAGCTTGGGGGAGTTGATACGTCTCCGTCGTATCTACTTTTCCAAACACTTTTGCCCTTGTTTTGGACTCTAACTTGTATGATTTGAATGGAACTAACCCGGATTGACGCTATTTTCAGCAGAATTGTCATGGTGTTGTTTTATGTGCAGAAAACAAAAGTTCTCGGAATGACCTGAAACTCCACGGAATATCTTAGAATAAATAATAAAAAATCCTCGCCAAAGATGAAGACCAGGGGGGCCACACCCTGCTCATGAGGGTGGGGGGGCGCGCCCCTCCCCCCTGGGCGCGCCCCCCTACCTCGTGGGCCCCCTGGTGGCCCTCCGACGCCAACTCCAACTCCATATATTGGCTTTCGGGGAGAAAAAAATCAGAGAGAAAGTTTCATCAGGTTTTACTATACGGAGCCGCCGCCAAGCCCTAATCTCTCTCGGGAGGGCTGATCTGGAGTCCGTTCGGGGCTCCGGAGAGGGGGATTCGTCGCCGTCGTCATCATCAACCATCCTCCATCACCAATTTCATGATGCTCACCGCCGTGCGTGAGTAATTGCATCGTAGGCTTGCCGAACGGTGATGGGTTGGATGAGATTTATCATGTAATCGAGTTAGTTTTATTAGGGTTTGATCCCTAGTATCCATTATGTTCTGAGATTGATGTTGCTATGACTTTGCTATGCTTAATGATTGTCACTAGGGCCCGAGTGCCATGATTTCAGATCTGAACCTATTATGTTTTCATGAATATATGTGTGTTCTTGATCCTATCTTGCAAGTCTATAGTCACCTACTATGTGTTATGATCCGGCAACCCCGAAGTGACAATAATCGGGACCACTCCTGGTGATGACCATAGTTTGAGGAGTTCATGTATTCACTATGTGCTAATGCTTTGTTCCGATTCTCTATTAAAAGGAGGCCTTAATATCCCTTAGTTTCCAATAGGACCCCGCTGCCACGGGAGGGTAGGACAAAAGATGTCATGCAAGTTCTTTTCCATAAGCACGTATGACTATATACGGAATACATGCCTACATTACATTGATGAACTGGAGCTAGTTCTGTGTCACCCTATGTTGTAACTGTTACATGACGAACCACATCCGACATAATTATCTATCGCTGATCCGGTGCCTACGAGTTTTCCATATACTGGTTTACGCTTATTTACTTTTCCGTTGCTACTGTTACAATCACTACAAAATACCAAAAATATTACTTTTGCTGTCTTTACTTTTGTTACCGTTACCACCACTATCATATTACTTTGCTACTAAACACTTTGCTGCAGATATTAAGTTTCCAGGTGTGGTTGAATTGACAACTCAGCTGCTAATACTTGAGAATATTCTTTGGCTCCCCTTGTGTTGAATCAACAAATCTGGGTTGAATACTCTACCCTCGAAAACTGTTGCGATCCCCTATACTTGTGGGTTATCAAGAAACATCTTCATGTTGATCGTATCTACTATACGACTCATGCTCGACCTTTCGGTCTCTTGTGTTCCGAGGCCATGTCTGCACATGCTAGGCTCGTCAAGTCAACCTAAGTGTTTCGCGTGTGTAAATCTGGCTTACACCCGTTGTATGTGAACGTAAGAATCTATCGCACCCGATCATCACGTGGTGCTTCGAAACGACGAACTTTCGCAACGGTGCACAGTTAGGGGGAACACTTTCCTGAAATTTTAATGAGGGATCATCTTATTTACTACCGTCGTTCTAAGCAAATAAGATGCATAAACATGATAAACATCACATGCAATCAAATAGTGACATGATATGGCCAATATCATTTTGCTCCTTTTGATCTCCATCTTCGGGGCTCCATGATCATCATCGTCACCGGCATGACACCATGATCTCCATCATCATGATCTCCATCATCGCGTCTTCATGAAGTTTTCTCGCCAACTATTACTTCTACTACTATGGCTACCGGTTAGCAATAAAGTAAAGTAATTACATGACATTGTTTAATGACATGCAGGTCATACAATAAATTAAGACAACTCCTATGGCTCCTGCCGGTTGTCATACTCATCGACAAGCAAGTCGTGATTCCTATTACAAGAACATGATCAATCTCATACATCACATATCATTCATCACATTCTTCTTGGCCATATCACATCACATAGCATACCCTGCAAAAACAAGTTAGACGTCCTCTAATTGTTGTTTGCATGTTTTACGTGGCTGCTATGGGTTTCTAGCAAGAATGTTTCTTACCTACGCAAAACCACAACGTGATATGCCAATTGCTATTTACCCTTCATAAGGACCCTTTTCATCGAATCCGTTCCGACTAAAGTGGGAGAGACTGGCACCCGCTAGCCACCTTATGCACCAAGTGCATGTCAGTCGGTGGAACCTGTCTCACGTAATCTAGTTCACATTGCACTAGAGTCAATAATCTAGTTCACATTGCCATGTGATTTAGCACCAATATTCACATCTGCATGTGATTAATACCCATAGTTCACATCATCATGTGATCAACACCCAAAAGGTTTACTAGAGTCAATAATCTAGTTCACATTGCTATGTGATTAACACCCAAAGAGTACTAAGGTATGATCATGTTTTGCTCGTGAGAGAGGTTTAGTCAACGGGTCTATCATATTACAGAGTCATATATATTTTGCAAATATTCTATGTCTACAATGCTTTGCACGGAGCTACTCTAGCTAATTGCTTCCACTTTCAATATGTATCCAGATTGAGACTTAGAGTCATCTGGATCAATGTAAAAGTTTGCATCGATGTAACTTTTACGACGAACTCTTTTATCACCTCCATAATCGAGAAACATCTCCTTATTCCACTAAGGATAATTTTGACCAATGTCCAGTGATCTACTCTTAGATCACTATTGTACTCCCTTGCCAAACCAGGGCAGAGTATACAATAGTTCTGGTCCATAGCATGGCATACTTTTATAGAACCTATGACTGATGCATAGGGAATGACTTTTATTCTCTTTCTATTTTCTGCTGTGGTCGGGATTTGAGTCTTACTCAATTTCATACCTTGCAACACAGGCAAGAACTCTTTCTTTGATTGTTCCATTTTGAACTACTTCAAAAAATTTATCAAGGTATGTACTCATTGAAAAACTTGTCAAGCGTCTTGATCTATCTATATAGATCTTGATGCTCAATGTGTAAGCAGCTTCATCGAGGTCTTTCTTTGAAAGAAATCCTTTCAAACACGCCTTTATGCTTTGCAGAATAATTCTACATTATTTCCGATCAACAATATGTCATTCACATATACTTATCAGAAATGTTGTAGTGCTCCCACTCACTTTCTTGTAAATACAGGCTTCACCGTAAGTCTGTACAAAACTATATGCTTTGATCAACTTATCAAAGCGTATATTCCAACTCTGAGATGCTTGCACCAGTCCATTGATGAATCGCTGGAGCTTGCACATTTTGTTAGCACCTTTCGGATCGACAAAAACTTCTGGTTGTATCATATACAACTCTCCTTTAAGAAAACCATTAAGGAATGCAGTTTTGACATCCATTTGCCAGATTTCATAAAATGTGGCAATTGCTAACATGATTCAGACAGACTTAAGCATCGATATGAGTGAGAAAATCTCATCGTATTCAACACCTTGAACTTGTCGAAAACCTTTCGCAACAAGTCGAGCTTAGTAGATAGTAACACTACTATCAGTGTCCGTCTTCCTCTTGAAGATCCATTTATTTAACATGGCTTGCTGATCATTGAGCAAGTCAATCAAAGTCCATACTTTGTTCTCATACATGGATCATATCTCAGATTTTATGGCCTCATGCCATTTCGCGGAATCTGGGCTCATCATCGCTTCCTCGTAGTTCGTAGGTTCGTCATGGTCTAGTAACATAACTTCCAGAACAGGATTACCGTACCACTCTGGTGCGGATCTTACTCTGGAAGACCTACGAGGTTCTGTAGTAACTTAATCTGAAGTTTCATGATCATCATCATTAACTTCCTCACTAATTGGTGTAGTAGTCATAGGAACAGATTTCTGTGATGAACTACTTTCCAATAAGGGAGCAGGTACAGTTACCTCCTCAAGTTCTACTTTCCTCCCACTCACTTCTTTCGAGAGAAACTCCTTCTCTAGAAAGGATCCATTTTTAGCAACGAATATCTTGCCTTCGGATCTGTGATAGAAGGTGTACCCAACAGTTTTCTTTGGGTATTCTATGAAGACGCACTTCTCCGATTTGGGTTTGAGCTTATCAGGATGAAACTTTTTCACATAAGCATCACAGCCCCAAACTTTAAGAAACGACAGCTTAGGTTTACTTCTAAACCATAGTTCATACGATGTCGTCTCAACGGATTTAGATGGTGCCCTTTTAACGTGAATGCAACTGTTTCTAATGCATAACCCCAAAACGATAATGGTAAATCAGTAAGAGACATCATAGATCGCATCATATCCAATAAAGTGCGGTTACGATGTTCGGACACACCATAACGTTGTGGTGTTCCAGGTGGCGTGAGCTGTGAAACTATTCCACATTGTTTTAATTGAAGACCAAACTCGTAACTCAAATATTCGTCTCCGCGATCAGATCATAGAAACTTTATTTTCTTGTTACGATGATTTTTCCACTTCACTCTGAAATTCTTTGAACCTTTCAACTATTTCAGACTTATGTTTCATCAAGTAGATATACCCATATCTGCTCAAATCATCTGTGAAGGTCAGAAAATAACGATACTTGCCACGAGCATCAACACTCATTGGATCACATACATCGGTATGTATTATTTCCAATAAGTCAGTAGCTCGTTCCATTGTTCCGGAGAACGGAGTTTTAGTCATCTTGCCCAATAGGCACGGTTCGCAAGCATCAAATGATTCATAACCAAGTGATTCCGAAAATCCATCTTTATGGAGTTTCTTCATGCGCTTTACACCGATATGACCCAAACGGCAGTGCCATAAATAAGTTGCACTATCATTATTAACTCTGCATCTTTTGGCTTCAACATTATGAATATGTGTATCACTACGATCGAGATCCAACAAACTTTTTCATTGGGTGTATGACCATTGAAGGTTTTATTCATGTAAACAGAACAACAATTATTCTCTGACTTTAAATGAATAACCGTATTGCAATAAACATGATCAAATCATATTCATGCTCAACGCAAACGCCAAATAACATTTATTTAGGTTTAACACTAATCCCGAAAGTATAGGGAGTGTGCGATGATGATCATATCAATCTTGGAACCACTTCCAACACACATCGTCACTTCACCCCTAACTAGTCTCTGTTTATTCTGTAACTCATGTTTCTAGTTACTAATCTTACCAACCGAACAAGTATCAAATACTCAGGGGCTACTATAAACACTAGTAAGGCACACATCAATAACCTGTATATCAAATATACCCTTGTTCACTTTGCCATCCTTCTTATCCACCAAATATTTGGAGTAGTTCCACTTCCAGTGACCATTTCCTTTGCAGTTGAAGCACTCAGTTTCAGGCTTAGGTCCAGCTTTGGGTTTCTTCACGAGAGTGACAACTTGTTTGCCATTCTACTTGAAGTTTCCCTTTCTTTCCCTTTGCCCTTTTCTTGAAACTAGTGGTCTTGTCAATCATCAACACTTGATGCTCTTTCTTGATTTCTACCTTCATCGATTTCGACATCACGAAGAGCTCGGGAATTGTTTTCGTCATCCCTTGCATACTATAGTTCATCACGAAGTTCTAGTAACTTAGTGATGGTGACTAGAGAATTCTGTCAATCACTATCTTATCTGGAAGATTAACTCCCACTTGATTCAAGTGATTGAAGTACCCAGACAATCTGAGCACGTGCTTACTAGTTGAGCGATTCTCCTCCATCTTTTAGCTATAGAACTTGTTGGAGACTTCATATCTCTCAACTCGGGTATTTGCTTGAAATATTAACTTCAATTCCTGGAACATCTCATATGGTCCATGACGTTCAAAACGTCTTTGAAGTCCCGATTCTAAGCCGTTAAGTATGGTGCACTAAACTATCAAGTAGTCATCATATTGAGCTAGCCAAACGTTCATAACGTCTGCATCTGCTCCTGCAATAGGTCTGTCACCTAGCGGTGCATTAAGGACATAATTCTTCTGTGCAGCAATGAGGATAAACCTCAGATCACGGATCCAATCCGCATCATTGCTACTAACATCTTTCAACACAATTTTCTCTAGGAACATATCAAAATAAACATATGAAAGCAATAACGCAAGCTATTGATCTACAACATAATTTGCAAAATACTACCAGGACTAAGTTCATGATAAATTTAAGTTCAATTAATCATATTACTTAAGAACTCCCACTTAGATAGACATCCCTCTAATCCTCTAAGTGATTACGTGATCCATATCAACTACACCATGTCCGATCGTCACGTGAGATGGAGTAGTTTCAACGGTGAACATCAATATGTTGATCATATCTACTATATGATTCACGCTCGACCTTTCGGTCTCCGTGTTCCGAGGCCATATCTGTATATGCTAGGCTCGTCAAGTTTAACCTGAGTATTCCGCGTGTGCAACTGTTTTGCACCCGTTGTATTTGAACGTAGAGCCTATCACACCCGATCATCACGTGGTGTCTCAGCACGAAGAACTTTCACAGTGGTGCATACTCAGGGAGAACACTTCTTGATAATTAGTGAGAGATCATCTTATAATGCTACCGTCAATCAAAGCAAGAGAAGATGCATAAAGGATAAACATCACATGCAATCAATATAAGTGATATGATATGGCCATCATCATCTTGTGCTTGTGATCTCCATCTTCGAAGCACCGTCGTGATCACCATCGTCACCGGCGCGACACCTTGATCTCCATCGTAGCATCATTGTCGTTACGCCATCTATTGCTTCTACGACTATCGCTACCGCTTAGAGATAAAGTAAAGCAATTACAGGGCGTTTGCATTTCATACAATAAAGCGACAACCATATGGCTCCAACCAGTTGCCGATAACTTCGGTTACAAAACATGATCATCTCATACAATAAAATATAGCATCACGTTTTGACCATATCACATCACAACATGCCTTGCAAAATCAAGTTAGACGTCCTCTACTTTGTTGTTTTAAATTTTACGTGGCTGCTACGGGCTTAGCAAGAACCGTTCTTACCTACGCATCAAAACCACAACGATAGTTCGTCAAGTTAGTGTTGTTTTAACCTTCGCAAGGACCGGGCATAGCCACACTCGATTCAGCTAAAGTGAGAGAGACAGACACCCACCAGCCACCTTTAAGCACGAGTGCTCGCAACGGTGAAACTAGTCTCGCGTAAGTGTACGCGTAATGTCGGTCCGGGCCGCTTCATCTCACAATACCGCCGAACCAAAGTATGACATGCTGGTAAGCAGTATGACTTGTATCGCCCACAACTCACTTGTGTTCTACTCGTGCATATAACATCAACGCATAAAACCTGGCTCGGATGCCACTGTTGGGGAACGTAGTAATTTCAAAAAAATTCCTACGTACACGCAAGATCATGGTGATGGCATAGCAACGAGAGCGGAGAGTGTTGTCCACGTACCCTCGTAGACCGTAAGCGGAAACGTTAGCACAACGCGGTTGATGTAGTCGTACGTCTTCACAATCCGACCGATCCAAGCACCGAACGTACGGCACCTCCGAGTTCAGCACACGTTCAGCTCGATGACGATCCCCGGGCTCCAATCCAGCAAAGCTTCGGGGATGAGCTCCGTCAGCACGACGGCGTGGTGACGATGATGATGCTCTACCGGCACAGGGCTTCGCCTAAACTCCGCGACGATATAACCGAGGTGGAATATGGTGGAGGGGGGCACCGCACACGGCTAAGGAACGATCCGTAGATCAACTTCTGTGTTATGGGGTGCCCCCCTGCCCCCGTATATAAAGGAGGGAGGGAGAGGTGCGGCCGGCCCTCTTGGGGTGCGCTTGGAGGAGTCCTACTCCCACCGGGAGTAGGACTCCCCCCTCTTGCCTTGGTGGAGAAGGAAAGGGGGAGGGGAAAGAGGAAAGGGGGGTGCCGCCCCCCCCCCTTCCTTGTCCTATTCGGACTAGGGGGGAGGGGGCGCGCGGCCTGCCCTGGCCGGCCCTCCTCTTCTCCCTCATGGCCCACTAAGGCCCATTAACCCCGGGAGGGTTCCGGTAACCCCCCGGTGTTCCGGTAAAATCCCGATTTCACCCGGAACCTTTCCGATGTCCAAACATAGGCTTCCAATATATTAATCTTTATGTCTCGACCATTTCGAGACTCCTCGTCATGTCCCCGATCTCATCCAGGACTCCGAACTCCTTCGATACATCAAAACTCATAAACTCGTAATATAACTGTCATCGTAACGTTAAGTGTGCGGACCCTACGGGTTCGAGAACTATGTAGACATGACCTAGAACTATTCTCGGTCAATAACCAATAGCGGAACCTGGATGCCCATATTGGTTCCTACATATTCTACGAAGATCTTTATCGGTCAAACCGCATAACAACATACGTTGTTCCCTTTGTCATCGGTATGTTACTTGCCCGAGATTTGATCGTCGGTATCCAATACCTAGTTCAATCTCGTTACCGGCAGGTCTCTTTACTCGTTACGTAATGCATCATCCCGTAACCAACTCATTGGTCACACTGCTTGCAAGGCTTATAGTGATGTGCATTACCGAGAGGGCCCAGAGATACCTCTCCGACAATCGGAGTGACAAAACCTAATCTCGAAATACGCCAACCCAACATGTACCTTTGGAGACACCTGTAGTACTCCTTTATAATCACCCAGTTACGTTGTGATGTTTGGTAGCACCCAAAGTGTTCCTCCGGTAAACGGGAGTTGCATAATCTCATAGTTACAGGAACATGTATAAGTCATGAAGAAAGCAATAGCAGCATACTAAACGATCAAGTGCTAGGCTAACGGAATGGGTCAAGTCAATCACATCATTCTCCTAATGATGTGATCCCGTTAATCAAATGACAACTCTTTTGTCCATGGTTAGGAAACATAACCATCTTTGATAAACGAGCTAGTCAAGTAGAGGCATACTAGTGACACTATGTTTGTCTATGTATTCACACATGTATTATGTTTCCGGTTAATACAATTCTAGCATGAATAATAAACATTTATCATGATATGAGGAAATAAATAGTAACTTTATTATTGCCTCTAGGGCATATTTCCTTCAGGCCGGCCCCCCTAGATCTCACCTAGGGTTGGGGGCAGTGGCCAAGGGGGGAGGAGTGCCTTCCAAGTCAAGTGGAGGCCCTCCCCTTAGGGTTTCCCCTCTCCCATGCGCATGGGCCTTGGGGGGCTGGTGCCCCTGGCCCATTAAGGCTAGGGTGCCCCCCTACAGCCCATGCTGCTGTATTGGACGTGGTGGAACAATTTCCGGACCTCCAGACCCCTCCGGAATCCTCGGGAACCTTCTGGAAGCTTCCTGGTACAATACCGGAAAAACCCGAAATTTTCCCGGAACCCGAACAACAACTTCCCATATATAAATCTTTACCTCCAGACCATTCCGGAACTCCTCGTGACGTCCGGGATCTCATCCGGGACTCCGAACAACATTCGGTAACCACATACAAACTTCCTTTATAACCCTAGCATCATTGAACCTTAAGTGTGTAGACCCTACGGGTTCGGGAACCATGCAGACATGACCGAGACGTTCTCCGGTCAATAACCAACAGCGGGATCTGGATACCCATGTTGGCTCCCACATGTTCCACGATGATCTCATCGGATGAACCACAATGTCAAGGACTCAATCAATCTCGTATTCAATTCCCTTTGTCTAGTGGTATTGTACTTGCCCGAGATTCGATCGTCGGTATCCCGATACCTTGTTCAATCTCGTTACCGGCAAGTCTCTTTACTCGTTCCGTAACACATCATCCCGTGATCAACCCCTTGGTCACATTGTGCACATTTTGATGATGTCCTACTGAGTGGGCCCAGAGATACCTCTCCGTTTACACGGAGTGACAAATCCCAGTCTCGATTCGTGCCAACCCAACAGACACTTTTGGAGATACCCGTAGTGCACCTTTATAGCCACCCAGTTACGTTGTGACGTTTGGTACACCCAAAGCATTCCTACGGTATCCGAGAGTTGCACAATCTCATGGTCTAAGGAAATGATGCTTGACATTAGAAAAGCTTTAGCATACGAACTACATGATCTTTGTGCTAGGCTTAGGATTGGGTCTTGTCCATCACACCATTCTCCTAATGATGTGATCCTGTTATCAACGACATCCAATGTCCATGGTCAGGAAACCGTAACCATCTATTGATCAACGAGCTAGTCAACTAGAGGCTTACTAGGGACATGGTGTTGTCTATGTACCCACACATGTATCTGAGTTTCCTATCAATACAATTATAGCATGGATAATAAACGATTATCATGAACAAGGAAATATAATAATAACCAATTTATTATTGCCTCTAGGGCATATTTCCAACACCAAGTATGTTATTATTGTTGAGAGAACTTGCACTAGTGAAAGTATGAACCCTAGGCCTTGTTTCCTATCATTGCAATACCATTTGTGCTCTCTTTTATCATTAGTTACCTTGCTGTTTTTATATTTTCAGATTACAAAAACCTATATCTACCATCCATATTGCACTTGTATCACCATCTCTTCACTGAACTAGTGCACCTATACAATTTACCATTGTATTCGGTGTGTTGGGGACACAAGAGACTCTTTGTTATTTGGTTGCAGGGTTGCTTGAGAGAGACCATCTTCATCCTATGCCTCCCACGGATTGATAAACCTTAGGTCATCCACTTGAGGGAAATTTGATACTGTCCTACAAACCTCTGCACTTGGAGGCCCAACAACGTCTACAAGAAGAAGGTTGTGTAGTAGAGATCAGGGTCCCAAATGACAAATCCAAATCTGTCACTACCATGCTACTTTTCTTATCAAGAATTATAGCCCATTTGGTGTGCTAGCTGAAAACAAGTTTGTGGGTGCTGGTGGGCGCTAAGAACTTGCGGGTTCTGTAATGAACAAAGATCTCGAGGATCCTGCGAGAGTGATGTTCTTTCCCTATGTTGTGAATGCTTATAATATTTATGTCTTAATTAAAGAAATGGCAAGCTATTGGCCCAGTATGAAAGAAAATATGGGTCAAAACCGAGTTGAAAAGGGAAACAATATCTAACTCCAGCTTACAAACAGTACAAAAGCACGAGGATTAATTTCTCATCAGGTTTAGACAAAATCCAGATTGAACGGGACAATGACATCTAACTCAACCAAAGTTTTCGGTAGTCACAATCAAATGGATCGGTCTGATCCATAAAATCGAGATCCCCGGCCAGAAATTCTACTGGTACATGATGACAAGCTGTTGTAAATGGAAGCCGAGCACGATCAGAAGCCCTTAGGTCCACCTGAAACTTCTTTTTATGTTGTTCAACACTTGCAGCCATAAGAATTTCTTGTCGAAAAACTTAATCCTCACGGACATAGTGCCCTCGCATTCAACATGAAGAATGTGACAAAGCTAGTGTTTGCATTATTGGATGCATATCCTTCCAGTGTTACTGTCTTCAAAAGAATGTCATGAGATCTGAGAAAATCTCGTGCTTCTTGAACCATCGATTGGTTATACCTTTTTCTCCATGTGTTAGTGCCTAAATAGAGATGAAGATTCAAAACAGTTAATGTCTAAAAAGATTATGTTGAAAGAGTGATAGTTCAACGATTAATTATAGTACATTATATATGGGATTTCAATGTGCGTGAAATTATCACCTTTATATACAAATTCTCTAGACATGGAAAGCATTGCAACAAGCCAATAATCATATTCAGATCAAAACACCACATACTGATATGTAAGGTCTTGACAGAATCCACCACCACTGATAGGATGGACAAGCTCTTCATTGAGCATAGAACATAATATTAGTACCAAAAGTGTACTCCAAGATGATACTTAACCTATGCACACAAATGAAAAAGGCAGATTACAAAAGTTTACGTGAATAATATACAGTACCTCAATAGGTGTGGAGCCAAACACCGTCTTGAACCATCCAAAAGGATCACGAATTGCACCCAAGGTCTCCAGTTTAGGCGCAGAGACTATAGTTATTTGCGAAGGTACTATACCAGAATCAAGGAGCAACCTTTGAAGTGAAGGGGCATCTTCGATGATGAGATCATGTCCAAATAAACAAATTCCCATGCTTACAAGGTGGGGCGACTTTATTTTGAGACAACGGATATGAGTTTCCATTGCAAAAACAAGCAGCAAGCGCTCCAGGGCAGGGCA
This sequence comes from Triticum aestivum, assembly GCF_018294505.1. Lineage (NCBI taxonomy): Eukaryota > Viridiplantae > Streptophyta > Magnoliopsida > Poales > Poaceae > Triticum > Triticum aestivum. The sequence continues at coordinate 437,219,852 of NC_057804.1, read as the reverse complement.
GCTGGAGTGGATGATGATGTGCAGTGCGGCCTCCGACAGATCAACCACCGCAAGCGCAAGTTTTTTTAGCAGTGGGAGTCGAAGCATTTGTACCAGATTGTCTGCTAGATGGCACCGGGCAAAGGCGGCGGTGTGGAGAGAGGATGAAAACCACATGATGGACATCACTGGTGAGGGCACAGATACATCGGTTTGTGGTATGTTACATACATAGTCATGGTAGAACTCAAGCTGCTGGAGCTTATCAAATTGACGGGATGTCAGCCAGGCGGCCACCATGCAGGGTATGTCCAGCAGGTAGCATGCAGGATGCAGATGCGTTGAACGGAGCCCTCGTGGGAGGAGATGATGGCTCCAGGGAGTTCAAAATCATCGTCGGCAGATAGCTGACGACAGTCGAGATTAAGAGGCGCGGTGCGCCACAGAGTGCGCCACCGAGATGCGAGGACTTGTGTGCGGAAGCCATCCTTGGTGGGGAGAAGGGAGATGATCTCCCCAAGGATTCCATCCGGGAGATCGCTGATGCGGTCCATCGGAGATTCTACTGGTTCCTTAGGTCCAGGGGCGCTTCTGGCCGCATAGTCGGGTCCAAGATCTACATCCGGCAGCGGTGCTAGTAGAAGCCTCATCTGTGTACATACCAATCTGAAAGAAAAAAATGGCATAACATGTAGGACATTTGAAATCAATTCTCAAGATCAGGAAGAAAAAAGGCACAAACATATATGTAGGACATTCAAAATCAATTCTCAAGATCTGGCCATGAATTATTAGCACACAAGCTAACCCTAGTCGGATTATTAGCAAAAATCATTTGTACAGAACAAACAATTAATCAGTAACTCTATACCGATAACATTCAAACAATCAATACACTACGTGCATCTAACGGATCTTAATTACTCTGATTTCATGGACTGAGAGAACATAACCATAGGATTTGTATTCCAGAAAAATTATAGAGGGGCGGGGTGGGGGATTAACTAGAGAAAACACTTGATATGTTTGCCGCACAAATGGTTATATAGATGACTAACCGGTTTTTCGTCGGAGTCACAGTTGTTGCTGGAGTTGCTATTCACCTCCGGCTCCGGCTGGGGGGGCACGACGGCACCGACGAAGTCAAGGTCATGTTGCTGCCCGCGCGAGACCTCGTCGACGGCGAGGGAAACCTCCATGGCCAGCTTCACGCGTTGTGCGGGTGCTTCACCAGCCCTGGCGTCGCTACTCCCTCCGATGGTGCGCTTCAGCGGCATCGTCATACACTCTAGAGTCCAGACGTTGGTGACCACTGTCGACCGGGGGTGCGGCCACCTATTATGGCCGGCGTCTCGGGCGCACAATTAATATGGACCAGTGGGAGCGAGGCAGGTTGCGGTCAAAAGTTGTCTCACCTCCAGGTGAGCCTGCGCGGCGGGCGTCTGCCATTTCTACCATCATTTCACACAGCTACTCGCACGCCTCCCTATCAGTACACACACCTGCATGCACTCCTCCCGGTATGCCTGCGCGGCGGACTGCTCGCATGCATCCCGTCAACTCACGCCTGCTCACACGGCACACAGGGCGTGTGGCAGCATGTATATTTTTTGGTTTATTTTCTGCCGCTTTACTACTTCACTGAACCATTTGCGCTCAAGAGATGCACAAATCCTGCGTTGAACATCTCACATGCTTCCCGGTGAACATCCGCACTAGACGAGTTTTAGATTTACTAGAATTTAAAAACCAGGTATCTCAACATTTTGCTGGAAATCAACAGTGCCCCGGTGTTTGAAATTCATTCCCATTTCTGCGTGGGACCTATGCATGCACCCAAGGACACATATTTGATTTTTGAACCATTTTATATGCACTGGAGCATGTGCATGTAGTTCAAATTTGAATTGTGCACATAAATGCATTGAAAACTCAGTTAATGCATAAAAATGTCTAAACGAACCCCGAAAAATCACAAAATTTGACACAACACTCCTGTTGTTCTATGTTGACATGAGAAAATAATTGAAAGCAATAAGAGGCAATGGATATCGTTTCGTCCCCAAAGGTGGTACGTTCCCTACCGAAACCATCATGATTGTTGTGAGAAGCTCTGGTTTGTTAGAAGCATATACCCAAACCTGCCCCAAATGGGAAAAAAATTATCATGGAATGTTGATGCCGCTCCATGATAGCATGCCAAGTTTCATGAATTTCAGACGAGTTTTGGATTTACTAGAATTTAAAAACAAAGTATCTCAGCATTTTGCCGGCAATCAACAGTACCCTAGTGTTTGAAATTCATTCCCATTTCTTGCATGGGACTTAAGCATGGACCCAAGGACAAAGATTTGATTTTTCAACCAATTTATATGCACTGGAGCATGTGCATGTAGCTCAAATTTGAATTAGGCACATAAATGCATTGAGAACTCAGTTAATGCATAAAAATGTCCAAATGAACCCCGAAAAATCACAAAAATTGACACAACACTCCTGTTGGTCTATGTTGACACGAGAATTTTTTTGAAAGCAATAAGAGGCAATGGATATCGTTTCGTCCCCAAAGGTGGGACGTTCCCTTGCGAAACCCTCATGCTTGTTGTGAGAAGCTCTGGTTTGTGAGAAGCATATACCCAAACCTGCCCCAAATGGGACAAAAAAATTACCACGACATGTTGATGCCGCTCCATGATAGCATGCCAAGTTTCATGAATTTCATACGTGTTTTGGATTTACTAGAATTTAAAAACTAGGTATCTCAATGTTTGCGGCCGAGTGACGGCGGCAAGGTGTTTGACATTCATTCCCATTTCTTGCATGGGACCTAAGCATGCACCCAATGACAAAGATTTGATTTTTTAACCAATTTATATGCACTGGAGCATGTGCATGTAGTTCAAATTTGAATTATGCACATAAATGCATTGAAAGCTCACTTAATGCATAAAAATGTCCAAAAGAACCCCGAAAATCAAAATAACACAACACTCCTGTTGTTCTTTGTTGACACAAGAAAATTTTTGAAAGCAATAAGAGGCACTGGATATCATTTTGTCCCCAAAGGTGGGGTGTTCCCTACTGAAACCATCATGCTTGTTGTGAGAAGCTCTGGTTTGTGAGAAGCATATACCCAAACCTGCACCAAATGGGACAAAAAATTTACCACGACATGTTGATGCCGCTCCATGATAGCATGCCAAGTTTCATGAATTTCAGACGAGTTTTGGATTTACTAGAATTTAAAAACCGGGTATCTCAATGTTTGCGCCGAGTGACGGTGGCAGGGTGTTTGACATTCATTCCCATTTCTTGCATCGGACCTAAGCATGCACCCAAGGACAAAGATTTGATTTTTCAACTAATTTATATGCACTGGAGCATGTGCATGTAGTTCAAATTTGAATTATGCCCATAAATGCATTGAAAACTCACTTAATGCATTAAAATGTCCAAACGAACCCCGAAAAGTCACAAAAATAACACAACACTCCTGTTGTTCTATGTTGACATGAGAAAAAAATTGAAAGCAATAAGAGCCAATGGATATCGTTCCGTCCCCAAAGGTGGGGCATTCCCTACTGAAACCATCATGCTTGTTGTGAGAAGCTCTAGCTTGTGAGAAGCATATGCCCAAACCTGTCCCAAATGGGACAAAAAAATTACCAAGGCATGTTGATGCCGCTCCATGACAGCATGCCAAGTTTCATGAATTTCAGACGAGTTTTCGATTTACTACAATTTAAAAACCAGGTATCTCAATGTTTGCGGCCGAGTGATGGTGGCAGGGTGTTTGAGATTCATTCCCATTTCTTGCATGGGACCTAAGCATGCACCCAAGGACAAAGATTTGATTTTTCAACCAATTTATATGCACTGGAGCATGTGCATGTAGTTCAAATTTGAATTATGCACATAAATGCATTGAAAACTCACTTAATGCATAAAAATGTCCAAACGAACCCTGAATAATTCCAATTCTTTTATGACACACATATAGTTGCATGTTCACTGCAGATAAAAGGTCTAGCAATTCAAACACCGTCCATGGCCGCTGTGACCCCATTATGTAATTCAAATCAAGACGAAAAATCAAGTAGATCCCACATAGTTTATTATAACCAACCGTGTGAGATGCAGCACAAAATATCTTGGAGCACCGTTGGAGTATAGTACGCATACGGCTCACGCGAGAAGGTGCGATAGCTACAGTCCACAGCCCGCTCTGAATAATGGACTGTGTCTGATGACACTTTGCGCGCCAGTTTTTTCGCTGAAGCGGTTCCAAATTTTCGGCTTCCGCGGAAATATCTTCCTCCCCGCCCCTCCCTCTTACCAAAATCTACATTTCCCATGTTTCCGCCTTCCTTTCCAAGTTGAAACCTTCACTCCTTCCTTGCAGCGCCGCCTCCTCGTCGGTGACCCTCCTTCACGCTGCTCGGCCTCGCCTATCCAAGCAGGTAATCCACACCCAACCCCCATCCTCCTCCTCCTTCCACATCCCACATGCCCCGACCACCGGCGTGAGTGCGACACCTTCCACCCAAATCACCGACCCCTCCACAAAATAAGCGCTGGCCTAAGCCATGGTGCACGCAGTATAGCCAGGATCTCAAGGAGCATTTGGCAGCGGAGAAGCAAATCGCAGCCGCACGCGCGGATGAGGTCGTGATGGCTGCCATTCGTGCTGACCCCCAGATCTTGGAGGAGCACCTTGCCATATAGGCCACCATTGATGCCTCACGTGCCGACGCCGCGACACGGTTGGCTGCTTTAAATGATAGTTCCTGGCGTTTTCTCGAGGCCACCGTCGGTGCCTTCGACGAAGACTATGAGGTGTTTTCTCAGCGTGCACGTGCTTACCTCATCTCGTGAGCTAGCAGGTTGGTGCCCGGAGCGGCTCAAGCAACTCACCACTACAACGAGGGCACCCACTATGCAGAGGCCTCTCCCTCTTCCATGTCCAAGGAGCCGATCGTCATTGATATCTCCGACAATGAGGAGTAGCTTGTCTTATTAGCTCACTATAAGGATCCATGTTCGGTTTGCTAGCTACTGCCTTTCCTTAACAAATTCTAGTGAATTGTGCTATCTACTTTTACCATGCAATCTTCTGCTATAGTGTCTATGTTCTATATGTCGTGCAATGTGGTGTTCAGTTAACTGCTTGGTTCAATTCTGCAAATGTGATGTTCAATTCTTCAGGGTGCAATATTTCCAAGTTGTTAAGCATGCTTGGTTTGGTTAACTGTCTAATCTTCTATTACGAGTATGTTATATTGTGCAATGTGGTGCTCAGTTAATGTTTGGTTCGTTTGTTGTGGTGTTTAGTTAACTGCTTGGTTCAATTCTGCAATGCGATGTTCAATTGTTGTGGCCGCATTCTGTTATTGTATACCATGTGAGAAATAAATCGAATTTGACTGTACTAAATACATGAGAAACAAATACAATTGCTATATTTCCAAGTTGTTAAGCATGTTTGGTTTGGTTAACTATCTGGTCTTCTATTAGGAGTATATTATATTGTGCAATGTGGTGCTCAGTTAACTTTTGGTTCATTTGTTGTGGTGTTTAGTTAACTGCTTGGTTCAATTCTGCAATGTGATGTTCAATTGTTGTGGCTGCATTCTGTTATTGTATACCATGTGAGGAATAAATCGAATTTGGCTGCACTTAATAAATGAGAAACATATACAAGTGCTATATTTCCTAGTTCTTAATCATGCTTGGTTTGGATAAATGGTTTTCCATGTGGCTTGGATTAATCTGATGAATCTGCAATGTGCTTATTTATTATCAACATATTTTATTGATAGCATGCGAACCCTTACTTAACCTGATGACTAACTACCTTATATGTGTTGTAGGGAAACAATGGGAAGCACTGAGGTTTACAAGATGGTACTAACTATTATACCTTGCCTTTTTTATTCGTTTTCCCCATTTCCAATATAGAGAAGATATTTATGCACATCCTTGTTTTCAGGCTTCACTAATGATTACCTCTCAAACCACCTCTGTGGTCAGGAGGCGAGGAAAGTTTTCATACAACACCCACGGTTCAATATTGAAGTGTTCCTGAAGAGGTCGAAGGATGGACGGTCAATCATCCACAGGCACTAGCCTAAAGTTGCAAAGACCTTCAACATGAATGAAGGCTCAATATTCGCCTTCCGCTTCAGCAATTTTCCAGATGAGATGCATCTCTCTATGTACCGTCTATGATGCTAATTTCGAAAGGTTCTAGATGTTGCATGTGAAACTTGCTGCTGGTGCAGTTGTGTAATGGGGTAGCTGAGTGCTGAAGCTATATCTTGTTGTACTCCGATGTATTTCAATTATGAAATCTTGCTTCCTTAATATGGAAATGGAATATATTATGTGCTTAATATGAATGTCAATTAGATTAGTAAATGGATTATTAATAGGGAAATTAGCCTGCTAATTGTCCAATTAGCTTGCTAATTGGGTTTTCCTGTTACAAACAGTTATTGAGAAAACACCGTGGGCGACGACCTCAGGCAACGCACACAGTTTCTAGGAATAAACCGTGTTGGATCAATGAACAATCACACACGACATTCTCTTGAAAACTGTTTGCGTTACGCCACCTTGCACAAATGTTTTCCTTGGAGTGACTGTGTGGGATGTATATACGAACAGAAACGTTTAGCGGTGACTGACTGTGTGGGATGTACTTACGACCGGAAATTATTTCACCTGTATAATTGTATTTTTTTAGCACTACTGTACGTATTTCTGTATTTGAGTGCTCGCCAGTCGCACACGACCTCATTTTGCCGAGCGTGTGTGCCAGGGGGGCATATCCCCGATGGTTTCTGGGTCGTGTGGGAAGGACCCCCCTATCGCCCACTCACTAGGTGACAGTTCCGAACACCATCACGGAAAGGGGTTACAAACCGTTTGTATAGCACCGATGTGTACCAGTGTAGGTTAGTATGATAAAGAGCAAACCATTCCACTTTGATACTGTCAATGACAAGATTCACAATTGTTTCCACGCAATGCCTACTGTAGCATATCATTTCCACAATTTATATTGAGCAATATAAGCCATAGAAACTATGCATTGAAAATAGAATCTGTCAAAAACATAACAGTCTATAGTGATCTGGATAACTACCATACTTCTACTACTCCGAAAATTTTGAAAAATTAGGGCAACATAGAGAATTTGTATACACATCAACAGTAAAAATTTCAGAATTTTTCCACATTCCAGTAAAATGTAAGAATTTCTGCACTGGACGCAGAAGTTTTTGTTTTTGCACAGAAGCAAGTCAACTATCATCCACACTATCCCAAAGGCTTTACTTGGCACTTTATTGAAACAAAACCTATAAAACATGATTACTACAATAGCTTAATCATGTGAACATAAAAAACAGTAGGTAAAAGTGTTGGGTTGTCTCCCAACAAGTGTTTTTCTTTAATGCCTTTTAGCTAGGCATGATGAGTTCAATGATGCTCACATAGAAGTAAAGAATTGAAACATAACGGGAGCATCATGAACCACATGGCAAAGACATTTAAGTCTAACCCACTTCCTATGCATAGGGATTTTGCGAGCAAACAATTCATGGAACAAAAATCAACTAGCATATGAAGGCAAAACAAGCATAACTTCAAAACTTTCAACACATAGAGAGGAAACTTGATATTATTGCAATTCCTACAAGCATAAGGTCCTCCCTCATAATAACTTTCAGTAGCATCATGAATAAACTCAACAATATAACCATCACATAAAGCATTCTTTTCATGACACAAAATCATAGAAAACTTATTACTCTCCACGTAAGCAAATTTCTTCTCGTCAATAGCAGTGGGAGCAAACTCAACAAAATAACTATCATGAGAGTGAGAATTAAAATCATGATGATAAATTTCATGGTTATCAGTATTCTTTATAGCATACATGTCATCACCTTAATCATCATAGATAGCAACTTTGTTATCATAGTCAATTGAAGCCTCATCCAAAATGGTGGATTCATCACTAAATAAGGCCATGAGCTCTCCAAATCCACTTTCATCATTATAATCATCATAAATAGGAGGCATGCAATCATTATAACAAATTTGCACATCAAATCTTGGGGGACTAAAAATATCATCTTCATCAAACATAGCATCCCCAATCTTATGGCTTTGCATATCATTAGCATCATGGATATTCAAAGAATTCATACTAACAACATTGCAATCATGCTCAACATTTATACCAAACATTATGTTGAATTCTTCTTATATCAATTGAGCACAGTTTTCCTTTCCATCATTTTCATGAACGACATTATAAAGATGAATAATATGATGCAACATCAATTCCATTTTTTTGTAGTTTCCTTTTAGAAACAAAACTAGTGATAAAACATGAAACTAAAAGATTCAATTGCAAGATCTAAAGATATACCTTCATGCACTCACCTCCCGGGAAACAACGCCAAAAAAGAGCTTCATTGACGGGGTGTGAGCGTCGCTTACCTAGCCTCCCCGGCAACAACGCCAGAAAAGAGCTTGATGTCTACTATGCAACTTTATTCTTGTAGACACGTGTTGGGCCTCCAAGCGCAGAGTTTTGTAGGACAGTAGCAAATTTCTCTCAAGTGGATGACCTTAGGTTTATCAATCTGTGGGAGGTGTAACATGAAGATGGTCTCTCTCAAACAACCCTGCAACCAAATAATAAAAAGTCTCTTGTGTCCCCAACACACCAAATACAATGGTAATTTGTATAGGTGCACTAGTTCAGCGAAGAGATGGTGATACAAGCGTAGTAATGATAGTAGATATTGATTTTTGTAATAGGAACAATAAAAAATAGTAAGGTAGCAATTGATAAAATGAAGCACAAACGATATTGCAATGCTTGAAAATGAGGCCTGTGGTCCGTAATTTCACTAGTGCAATCTCCCAACAATGCTAATATAATTGGATCACATAACCATCCCTCAAAGTTTGATGAAGAATCACTCCAAAGTTCCTATCTACCGGAGAACATAAGAAGAATTGTTTGTAGCTATTCTTTCCGATCGATCTATCCAAGAGTTTCTACTAAAATAACACCAAGTTATTCTTTCCGATTGATCTATCTAGAGTTCATACTAAAATAACACCTAGTTATTCTTTCTGATCGATCTATCAAGAGTTCGTACTAAAATAACACCACAACAATTTCAGATTCATAATACTCAATCCAACACAAGAACCTCAAAGAGTGCCCCAAGATTTCTATCAGAGAAACAAAAGACAAGAACGTGCATCAACCCCTATGCGTAGATTACCCCAACGTCACCTCGGGAATCTATGAGTTGAGTGCTAAAACACATATCAAGTGAATCAATATGATACCCCATTGTCACCACGAGTATTCATATGCAAGACATATATCAAGTGCTCTCAAATCCATAAAATTATTCAATCCGATAAAACAAAATCTCAATGGGAAAACTCAATTCATCACAACAAGATGGAGAGGGGAAAACACCATATGATCCAACTATATTAACAAAGCCCACGATACATGAAGATTGTGACATCTCAAGAACACGAGAGAGAGAGAGAGAGAGAGAGATTAAACACATAGCTATTGGTACAAACCCTCAGCCCCGAGGGTGGACTACTCCCTCCTTATTGTGGCGGCCGTCGGGATGATGAAGATGGCCACCGGTGATGATTCCCCCCCCCCTCCAGCAAGGTGTCGGAACAGGGTCTAGATTGGTTTTCGGTGGAGGCCTGCAGCGGTGGAACTTCTGATCTAGGTTAACCCCGAGGGTTCTTGGAATATTTTGGAATTTATAGGGTAAAGAGGGGGTGCGGGAGGCCATCGAGATGGGCACAACCCACCTGGGCCCGCCTGGGCCCCCAGGTGCACCCTGGTGGGCTGTTCCCCCCTCGGGGAACCCCCCAGGTGCTTCTCCGGCCCACTGGATGTCTTTTGGTCCATAAAAAAACCACAAAAAGTTTCGCGGTGTTTGGACTCCGTTTGATATTGATTTCCTGCGATGTAAAAAACAACCAAAAAAACAACAACTAGCATGGGCACTGGGTTAATAGGTTAGTCCCAAAAAATTATATAAAGTTGTTATAAAATGATTGTAAAACATCCAAGAATGATAATATAATAGCATGAATACTTCATAAATTATAGATACGTTGGAGACGTATCACCTATCTTGGGCGTCCTTGAACCCAACAACCATGGCCTGCAAGAACACATAGTCCTCTTGCTCATTGGCAATGTCTTCAGCATTTGTAGACCGTTAGGCCAAGGGAAGCAAGATTCGAGCGACTTCTTCTTCAAAGTTTAGTTCAGTAGTGACAAATGAGCTGGGGGGCTCCAAGATTGGCTTGAAAGGTCACCGTCTCTGTGCTGGTTGGCGGGATTGGCGGGGCCACTGACACTGGTTGCTCAACAAACACTAGCGACGGGTCAATGGTGCGTGCCACATATATGTCCATCCTAGCGGGCTCGGACTGGTTGTCGGAGGCCTCCTCCATTGCTGCATGGGCCTCTTGGATGTTCCCATTAGTACGCTCAGGATTTTCTACGGCGACAATCTTGGTGGCCTCTTTGGTAGCGGCTTTGGCAATGACGGCTACCTCCATGAGCTCGTCACCTCCCACGGGAGAAGTTGGGGCTGAAAACCAAGATACAAGAAAGAAAGAATGTGGTGCAAATCACAAATGGAAACCAAAGAAAATTCTTATGGAAATGGCTCTGCAACAAGAGGTTGCCCGAATGTACTTATTGGGAAGGGTCATCCCCTCCCCTGGCAACTTGCATTGCTGGCACGCGGCCCTTGAAGTCCTCCCTCGTCGGGGAGATGCCGATGTGAACGTAGTCATCGGTGGAGGCCCTTGCTGGAGAAGTTTTCCCAGGGATAATAGTTAAAGGGGTCCCCTTGGTAGGATCTACTTCTTGGCACTCCTTGCCTTGGTGTTCCGCTCCCTTCTCCTTGTCTGCGGAAGGATGAACCTCAGCATCAGTGGCAGCCGTCTAAGATGGCGTCCCATCCCAGAGCAGGGGGCTAGCCTGGGGGCTAGTGACTGTCATATCAGTCATTATCATTTCCTGCCCGTCCCTTGACGGCGAACCATGACCCGCCAATGGCTTGGCCCGCTTAGCCCGCTGGATGAGCGGCTCTTCCTCCCTGAAACAATAGAAATACCAGATCAAAACCAACAAAAGGGATGAATTGAGACATAACAGAAAGAGATAAAAAATCGCGTACTCATCATCAGATTCAAGGAGGACGCTCATTTTGTACTGGGACGGTGGCGGAGACTCCCTGGCTCTCTTGATAGCTGGTGACAGCAAGCTTGACGGGAGCAAGATCTCATCCTCCCCGGTGAGTTCTTCCCGGGAATACGGAGGCTTGAGCTTGACCTACCGTGCTGGCTGCCAGCGTATTACCTCCTGCTTCCCGGTCTTGGTGGTAGACTTCCTTGTCATGGGAGCGGATCGGGGCGGAGGAGTACTTGTGCACTCTTGGCTGCTCCTGCTACGGAGACACCGTGTGGCTCCAAGACCTGGAATTCCTCCTCATTGGGGTTTCTAGTTGCCTCCGACCCGGCAACCTCATCCCCGGCAAGCCCCTCTTGCCCTTCTTCGGCAGGCTCTTCATCGTCCTTGTCATCGTCCTCTTCATTTCCTTACTCTTCTTCACCAACATTTTTGGCACTTGTGGCCTTGGCGATCGCCTGCATCCGGGCCTCGGCAACCCTACTGGCTATGTATGCTGCTGCTTCTGCCGTGGTGCCTTGACAAGGTCATTCTCCTCTCGCTCGGCTTTCTCCTTTAGCTTGGAGGCCCATTTTGCCTCATCTACCAGCTTGGGTAGCTTCTAGCTTTCCTTGACCCCTGCGGCATAGTTGTCTAGCATCCATGCCAGGATGACACTCCTCTCTGAGTTGATGTGCAGCGGCACGATCGTGGTCGGCACGTGGAAAGTGCCCAACTTGAGGAATAACTGCTGGCAGAGTCAGGAGTGGCCCAGCATAGTCAAGTTGCAGCCACGGCATGGATACAGGCGCATCTTATCCCTGACATTCTGGTACAACTAGGTTGGCCTGTCTCACTGTTGAAGTGGGCGATGTGGCGCCGCAGGAAGTCAGCTCCGACCATCTCTATGTTCAGACCAGCGTCTTGCAGTCGGGCAATCCTGTTTAGGATCGGGTGGAGCTTCTTCTTGTTGGTGTCGTACTTCTTCTAATCATCGTCACGATTGATATTCTCTATCCGCGGCAAGCAGAATGCTGGGAAGTTCTCCTCTTGGATCCAGCACCAGGTTCCCCTCCATTCCTCCCACTTGTCGTGGAGCTGCCCAGGGATGTAGTCCCTCTGATCCTTCCTCCCCCTCGGGAACCATGTTATGCTTCTGGACAGTGCCTTGCCTTCGACCCGAGTGATGTCTACTACACAACTTGTTCTTGTAGACTCGTGATGGGCCTCCAAGCCTAGAGTTTTATAGGACAATAGCAATTTTCCCTTAAGTGGATGACCTAAGATTTATCAATCCATGGGAGGCATAGGATGAAGATGGTCTCTCTCAAACAACCCTGCAACCAAATAACAAAGAACCTCTTGTGTCCCCAACATACCAAATACAATGGTAAATTGTATAGGTGCACTAGTTCGGTGAAGAGATGGTGATACAAGTGTAGTAATGATAGTAGATATTAGTTTTTGTAATAGGAACAAAACAACAAGGTAGCAAGTATCAAATGTGAGCACAAATGGTATTGCAATGCTTGAAAATGAGGCATGGGATTCGTACTTTCACTATTGCAATCTCTCAACAATGCTAATATAATTGGATCATATAACCATCCCTCAACGTGCGATGAAGAATAACTCCAAAGTTCTTATCTAGCGGAGAACACAAGATGCAATTGTTTGTAAGGTACGAAACCACTTCAAAGTTATCCTTTTCGATCGATCTATTGAGCTATCCCTATAAGTGTCATAAACAACCCAAGAGCTCGTACCAAAATAACACCATATGATACACATCAACCAACTCTAATATCACCTAGATACTCCAATGTCACCACGAGTATCCATGAGTTGATTATACGATATGCATCAAACAACTTCAGATTCATAATACTCAATCCAACACAAAGAACTTCAAAGAGTGCCCCAAGATTTCTACCGGAGAAACAAAGACGAAAATGTGCATCAACCCCTCTGCATAGATTACCCCAATGTCACTTTGGGAATTTGTGAGTTGAGTGCCAAGACATACGTCAAGTGCTCTAAAATCCATAAAAATATTCAATCCGATAATAATGAAATATCAAAGGTAGAACTCAATTCATCACAACAAGATAGAGAGGGGAAAATACCATATGATCCGACTATATTGACAAAGCTCGCGATACATGAAGACCATGCCAAATCAAGAACACGAGAGAGAGAGAGAGAGAGAGAGAGATCAAACACATAGCTACTAGTACAAAACCTCAGCCCCAAGGGTGGACTACTCCCTCCTCATCATGGTGGCTGCCGAGATGATGAAGATGGCCTTCGGTGATGATTTCCCCCTCCGGCAGGGTGCTGGAACAGGGTCCAGATTGGTTTTTCGTGGCTATAGAGGCTTGCAACGGTGGAACTTTTGATCTAGGGTTATTTCTGGTGGTTTCTATATTTATAGACTTTATTGGCATCGGTTTCATGTGAAGATGGGCCACGAGGTGCCCACTACCTACCAGCCCACTATGGCAGTTGGTGTGCCCTGGTGAGTAATGGCCACCCCGTGGCTCTTCTGGTCCTCCACAAAGCTTCGAGGGTCTCTTTTGTTAAAAAAATCATCAAGAAGTTTTGCTGCATTTGAGAACTTCTATTTTTGCACAAAAAACAACACCATGGTAGTTCTGCTGAAACAGCTTCAGTCCGGGTTAGTTCCATTCAAATCATACCAAAACCATATAAAATTGTTGTAAACATGGCATGAATACTTCATAAATTATAGATACATTAGAGACGTATCAACATCCCCAAGCTTAATTCCTGCTCGTCCTCGAGTAGGTAAATGATAAAAGAAATAATTTATAAAGTGTGAATGCTAGCATAGTGCATAAGTTTGATCAATGATAATTTCAATCACTTATCCTAGCATCATAACAACAACTCTTTCTCATAAAGTAGCAATCAATTCATATGTTATGATTCAAACAATGTATTCTCTTGAAACTTAGCAACCTATGTTCTCAATCACCAAGCAATTGCAATTAACCTATTCAACAAAGTCTAAGTAAGAGTTCCACATACTCAATCATCATATAGTCTTCTATGATTGCGAGTACTCAAAGCATATTTTTAGAACAAATGGCATCCATCAAACACAGATAAAGATAGGGGCTTAATGTTTCACCTCCCAACTCATTTATCATAGAGATAATTGTCAACAATAATAAATCATGATAATATATTTGACTGGCCATATGTGCCTAGATCTTTCCCCACCACATGATGCTTGCCAGCTAGAGAATAATTGAGGTTGAAATGAGAATGCATACTATTGACTCTTGCATAAAAGTAAATACTGAAAAGTAAAAGATATGCCCTTCGCAGAGGGAAGCAGAGGTTGTCATGCGCTTTTTATTTTTGGATGCACAATCTCATAATTCAAAGGAACATCAAGTTATATTGCCCCTTATGATAGCAACCTTTACTATGTAACCCGTCGCTTTTATTACTTTGCCATCACAAGTTTGTACAATGCTTATTTTCCCTTACAATAAAAGATTAAACATATTTAGGAGCAATTTTTATTGCTTTATGCACCAATGACAACTTACTTGAAGGATCTTATTCAATCCATAGGTAGGTATGGTGGACACTCATGGCAAGAAACTGGGTTTAAGGGGTTTTGGATGCACACGTGTGGTGACAATGGGGTATTATATTGATTCATGATATGTCTCCGTCTTATCTATAATTTTTGATTATTTCATGCCAATATTATACAACTTTCACATACTTTTGGCAATAGTTTATATGATTTATTAAACTAACCTATTGATCCTGTGCCTAGTGCCAGTTCCTGTTTGTTCCATGCTTTTTGTTTCACAGAATATCCATATCAAACGAAGTCCAAATGCGATAAAATTTACGGAGAATTATTTTGGAATATTTGTGATTTTGGGGAGGTGTAATCGTCACAAAGGGGGCCCATAGCCACCACATGACACCTGGGTGCGCCAGGCAGCCCAGGTGCATGGTGGTGGGTTGTGCCCTCCTCATAAGTTGGTTGGAGCTCTACTTCGGGTGCAAGGAAGCTTATATCCAGAAAAAAATCGTGTTAAAATCTCAGTTCAATCGGAGTTACAAATCTCCGGGAATATAAGAAATGTTTTTCAGCTAGAAACTAGGAGCGCGAAATAGAAGAGAACAGAGAGGGAGATCCAATCTCGGAGGGGCTCCTACCCCTCCGCCGCCATGGGGGCCATGGACCAGAGGGGGAACTCTCCTCCCATCTAGCGGGGGGGGGCAAGGAAGAAGAAGAAGGAGGGGGCTCTCTCTCGATGGCGCCAAAACGCCACCGGGGCAATCATCATGTGACGGCGATCTACTCCAACAACTCCGTCATCTTCACCAACATCTTCAACACCTCCCCACATCTATATTCAGCGGTCCACTCTCTCGCAACCCGCCGTACCCTCTACTTGAACATGGTGTTTTATGCTTCATACTATTATCCAATGATATGTTGCCATCTTATGATGTCTGAGTAGATTTTTGTTGTCCTGTCGGTAATTGGTGAATTTCTATGGTTGGTTTAATTTTCTTGTGGTTGTGTTGCTGTCTTTTGGTGCCCATCATATGAGCGCGCTTGTGGATCACACCATAGGGTTAGTAGTATGTTGATAGGACTATGCATTGGAGGGCAAGGGTGACAGTAGCTTCAGCCTAAACATAGAAATTGATACGTACGGGATTGAAAGGGGACTAATATATATCTTAATGATATGGTTAGGTTTTACCTTAATGAACATTAGTAGTTGCGGATGCATGCTGATAGTTCCAATCATAAGTGCATAGAACTCCAAGTAAGGGACAACATGCTAGCAGTGGCCTCTCCCACATAAAAACTTGCTATCGGTCTAGCAACGTAGTCAATTACTAAGGGACAATTTCGCAAATCCTACCACCACTAATCCACACTCGTTTTACCAAACTTAATTGTTTCTTTATTTAAACAAAACCTAACTTCTATTTTCACGTTCTTTATTATCTTGCAAACGTATCCACACCTACAAAGTACTTCTAGTTTTATTCTTGTTCTAGGTAAAGCAAACGTTAAGTGTGCATAGAGTTGTATTGGTGGTCGATAGAACTTGAGGGAACATTTGCTCTTCCTTTAGCTCCTCGTTGGGTTCGACACTCTTATTTATCAAAAAAGGCTACAAAAGATCCCCTATACTTGTGGGTTATCAAGACCTTTTTCTGGCGCCGTTACCGGGGAGCAATAGCGTGGGGTGAATATTCTCGTGTGTGCTTGTTTGCTTTATCACTAAGTAGTTTTTATTTTCAGTTCTAAGTTGTTATCTATCTTTAGTTATGGATATGGAACACGAAATACCAAAAAATAGTTGTACTTGCTACTCACGTATATGGGAACCCTCCTAAAACCCTCGATGCTCGTTATGCAAAAAATATTAAACACCACTTTGATAATCCTGAGAAACCCCATTGAACATGATAATCGGAGACACATTGGATCAACGTGAATACTTTAGGGATTATTGCTTGACACAAAAAGGGAAAGTGTTGTGGGATCAAATTGATATGTTGTATTGGTATGGTTGGAATTTATGCCAGAGATATGATTTTACTTGTTGCTCTAGGATGAATGCTCCACACCTTCTCTTTTCATGCAACTTTAATGAAATGAAACCTTAGCTTCTTATGCTAAGGGTAGATATGATTACTATGATGTGGAAAGAATAGAAGAATTTGTTGCTTTTAAGGGTGCTTATTGAATTGAATCTTTGTTTGAGAAGTATGAATATTTTGATTATTCAGTTGATAGACCTAATTTTTTTGCTATACTTAAATATTGCTATGATAATTATAAATACAATTCCGATATTGATGTATTTATTGAGAAAGTCTCCGCTGTCCAAGAAGAGACTAATATTTTGCAGGAGTCTATGGAAGAAAGAATTGATGAAACTGTGAGCTCATTGGATGAAAAAGATGATGAGGAGAGCGAAGAACAAAAGGAGGAAGAGCGGATTGATCACTCGTGCCCCACCTTCTTATGAGAGTAACTCTTAAACTCATACATTGTTTAATGTCCCTTCGTTCTTACCGAAGGATGAATGCTATGATAATTGCCATGATCCCGTTGATTCATTTGAAATATCCCTTTTTGATGAACTTGATGCTTGCTATGCTTGTGGCCAAGATGCCAATATGAATTATGCCTATGGAGATGAACTTGCTATAGTTCCTTATGTTAAGAATGAAAGTGTTGTTGTTGCACCCATGCATGATAGTCCTATTATCTTTTTGAATTCTCCAAACTACACTATATCGGAGAAGTTTGCACTTATTAAGGATTACATTGATGGGTTGCCTTTTACCGTTGCACATGATGATTTTGATGAATATAATATGCATGTGCTTGTTGCTCCTAATTG
Organism: Triticum aestivum; assembly: GCF_018294505.1. Classification (NCBI taxonomy): domain Eukaryota; kingdom Viridiplantae; phylum Streptophyta; class Magnoliopsida; order Poales; family Poaceae; genus Triticum; species Triticum aestivum. The sequence goes on along the minus strand of NC_057804.1, from coordinate 437,202,194 downwards.
CCATTATTATGAGAGAGGAACTATATCTCCATTCTGTATGTTTCCAACACGATAAAATTGCAAGAAACTGCTTATGCTATGTATTGGCCTTTACTTGATGTGCATGAATTGTTCTTTTATGACATGCTGATGCATAGAAAGAGGGTTAGATTTCATCATTGCATGATTTATGTTGCTTTGTGCTCACTACTAAATGCCAAATAATTGTTTATTAAAATTGGCTTTGATATACCTTGGGATCTGGGTGGATCCATTACTTGAGCACTTTATGTCTAGCTTAATGGCTTTAAAGAAAGCGCTGCCAGGGAGACAACCCGGAAGTTTTAGGAAGTCATTTTATTCTGTTGAGTGCTTTTATATAGTTTAAAAACAAAAAAGTAGTGGGGAATCTAAAACTTCACAAAAAGAAAAATGAAAGTGGGAAAGACGAACACCGTGGAAGCGGGAGCATGCCTTGAACTTTGTTCATGCCCATGGAAACTTTGTGAATCTTGAATTACAGAAACTTTCCAACAAAAATAATTATCCCCGCGTACAAATCCATTGTATTATAAAAATAATGTGCCAAGATTTGCCTTTAGGATGATTAGATTGCTTGTTGGTATGTGCAGTGTAAAAACAGAAACTTTGGTTGTAGTGTGTGATTTCACATTTTTTTACTGGAACGTCAAAAGTTTCTAAAAAATTTACACAATATTTCTGTACAAATTTTTTATTTTTTTCCTAATTTTTAAGAATTTTTGGAGTTATATAAGTATGGTTAATGTTTAGATTACTATAGACTGTCATGTTTAAGACATATTCTATTTTTGATGCATTGTTTTGCTTGTTTTGATGAAACTATTGATTTTATCAGTGGTCTAAGCCATGGAGAAGTTATAATTCAGTAGCTATAATGCAAAAAAAATATGAATTGGTTTGCAAAGTACTTAAAGTAGTTATTTGCATTATTATACTAACAGATCTCACCAGTTTTCTGTTAAGTTTTGTGTGGATGAAGTGTTCAAAGATCGAGGAGGTCTCGATATGAGGAGAAGGAGGAGAGGCAAGAGTTCAAGCTTGGGGATGCGCAAGGCACCCTAAGTAAATATTCAAGGAGACCCAAGCATCTAAGCTTGGGGATGCCTCGGAAGGCATCCCATCTTTCTTCAACAAGTATGGGTATGTTTTCGTTTTCATTTCCTTCATGTGATATGTGTAAATCTTGAAGCGTCTTTTGTGTTTATTTTCATTTTTATTTTATGCACCATGCTGGTATGAGATACTCCATGGTCAATTTATGGAATGCTCATTGCACTTCACTTATATATTTTGAGTGTGGCTTTATAGAATGCTTCATGTGCTTCACTTATATCATTTGAAGTTTGGATTGCCTGTTTCTCTTCACATAGAAAACCGTTATTTGTAGAGCTCTTTTGCTTCACTTGTCTTTATTAGAGCTTGGTTTTTCGTAGAAAGAATTAAACTCTCATGCTTCACTTATATCTATTTAGGGAGTCAACATGAATTGGTCATTTGCATGGTTAGTCATGAAGTCCTCCATAAAACTTGTGGATCACTGAATATGATATGTTTGATTCCTTGCAATAGTTTTGCGATATAGAGATGATAATATGTGGGAGGTACTAGTAAACGATTATGGTTAGTAGTAATATTGGTGTTAAGGTTCATGATTCCCGAAGCATGCACGTATAGTCTCTCCTTATGCTAAGAAGTTGGAGCATGATTTGTTATTGATTGTCTTCCTTATGAGTGGCTGTCGGGGACGAGCGATGGTCTTTTCCTACCAATCTATCCCCCCAGGGGCATGCGTAGTAGTACTTTGCCTCGAGGCCTAATAAACTTTTGCAATAAGTATATGAGTTCTTTATGACTAATGTGAGTCCATGGATTATACACACTCTTACCTTTCTGCAATTTGCTAGCCTCTACGGTACCATGCATTGCCCTTTCTCACCTCGAGAGTCGGTGCAAACTTCGCCAGTGCATCCAAACCCCATGATATGATACGCTCTATCAGACATAACCCTTATTATATCTTCCTGAAAATAGCCACCATACCTACCTATTATGGCATTTCCATAGCCATTCCGAGATATATTGCCATGCAACTTCTACTGCTTCCATTTTGATGACTTGAGCACTCATTGTCATATTGCTTTACATGATCATAAGATATCTAGCATGATATTTCCATGGTTTTGTCCATTTTTTGATATAGTTGTTACGCTAGATCATTGCACATCTTGGTACACTGTGAGAGGCATTCATACAGAGTCATACTTTATTCTAGGTATCGAGTTGTAACTTTTATTCTTTGAGTTGTAAGTAAATATAAGTGTGATGATCATCATTATTCATTATTAGAGCATGTCCCAGTGAGTAAAGGATGATGTAGACTATGATTCCCCCACGAGTCAAGATGAGGCTCCGGACAAATATTAAAAAAAGAAGAAAAAATGAAAAAAAATGAGGCAAAAAAGAGCCCAAGAAAAGACAAAAAAAGAGAAAGAAAGAAAAAAATTAGAGATAGAAGAGAGAAGGGGCATGCCAATTCCACACTTGTGCTTCAAAGTAGCACCATGTTTTTCATATAGAGAGACTCCTATGTTTTCACTTTCATATTGAGAATTTTTCATTATAGAGTTAGATGCATGATACGTCTCCTATGTATCTATAATTTTCTATTGTTCCATACTGTTATATGATCATTCTTGGATGTTTTACAATCATTTTATAGCAACTTTATATCATTTTTTGGGACTAACCTATTGACATAGTGCCCAGTGCCAGTTGTTTTTTTTCTTGTTTTTTACTTCGTAGAAAATCAATACCAAACGGAGTCCAAATGCAACGAAACTTTTTGGAGTTTTTTTCCAGACCAGAAGACACCTATTGGGCCAAAGAAATACCAGAGGGGGATCCAAGGGGAGCACAACCAACTTGGGCGCGCCATGGTGGGTTGTGCCCACCTCGGCCGCCTCCCGCACCACCTCTTTGCTCTATAAATACCATGAAAATCTAGAAACCCTAGGGGAGTCGACGAAACACAATTCCATCCGCCTCAAGTTCCACAAACACCAGATCCAATCTAGACACCATCACGGAGGGGTTCATCATCATCATTGGTGCACCTCCGATGATGCGTGAGTAATTCATTGTAGACCTTCGAGTTCGTAGTTAGTAGCTAGATGGCTTCCCCTCTTTCTCTTTTTATTCTCAATACAATGGTCTCTTGGAGATCTATTTGATGTAACTCTTTTTTGCGGTGTGTTTGTCGGGATCCGATGAACTTTGAGTTTATGATCAGATTTATTTTATCCATGAAAGTTATTTGAGTTTCGATCTCTTATATGCATGCTTGCTTATAGCCTCGTATTTCTTCTTCGAATCTTTGGTTTAGTTTGGCCAACTAGATCGATTTTTCTTGCCATGTGAAGAGGTGCTTTGTGATGGGTTCAATCTTACGATGCTCAATCCTAGTGACAGAAGGGGACATGACACGTATGTATCGTTGCTATTAAGGATAACAAGATGAGGTCTATTCGTAGATGAACAGATCTTGTCTACATCATGTCATCATTCTTATTGCAGTACTTAGTTTTCCCATGAAATTAATACAATAGATGCATGCTGGATAGCAGTCGATGTGTGGAGTAATAGTAGTAGATGCAGGCAAGAGTCGGTCTAATAATCTTGGACGTGATGCCAATATTATGATCATTGTATGGATATCGTCATGATTATTTGAAGTTCTATCAATTGCCCAATAGTAATTTGTTTACCCGTCGTATGCTATTTTTCTCGAGAGAAGCCACTAGTGAAATCTACGGGCCTCGGGTCTATTCTTTATCATATTTGCTTCGAGATCTATTTTTACTCGCTTTTATTTTCAGATCTATTAATCCAAAAACCCAAACATACCTTGCTGTAATTTTTTGTTATTTATTTTATTTTGCGTTTCCGTGAGATCTATTTATCCAATCTACTACAAACCGATCTATCTTTTTACCCGAGAGAGATTGACAACCCCCCTTACGCGTCGGGTTACAAGTATTTGTTCTTTGTGTGCATGTACCGTTTACATAGTGTTGTGTGGTTCACCTACTGGTTCGATAACCTTGGTCTCATCACTGAGGGAAATACCTACCATAGATGTGTTGCATCATCCCTTCCTCTTTGGGGAAATACCGACGTAGTTCAAGCCACATCAAAAGGAATTTCTGGCGTCGTTGCCGGGGAGACATCATCAACATTTATCAGGTTCCTAATCACAAATCTCATCTCCTTGCAATTTACATTATTTTCCATTTGCCTCTCATTTTCATATCCCCCACTTCACAAAAAATTGCCGTTTTATTCGCCCTCTTTTTTGTTCGCGTTTCTCATTGGATCTCTTATTTGCTTGAACTTGTCATCATGAGTGACTTTGGTATGGCAGAAACAAATGATGGTCTAACTCCTAAAAGTGGACGATCTGGCAATCTGGATGCTAAAACGTTTGTTTTGGGACAAGGGAATGTTATGGGAAAAGAACATATCCAAGATTTTTTTTCAATTGTGTTGGAAATTTAAGTCTTGACGATGCTCCTATACTTAAAAGGACTAAATCTTATGTAGAAGCTATTTCAGCACTAGTTCTGAAACTTGAAAACAAATTTACCCGTACCCATCCTACCTTGCAAAGATTGTTTTATGAGCTACCCGTTATAAAGAACCCCAAAGCTAAAAAGTTGGCCACCCTTGTTCTTATGAATGAATTTGATTACATAATACGAGAAACTAGGGAAATTTTTGATTTCTATGGTATGAATCGTGAAAAACCGGTGATAGATAAGATTCTTTATAATAGTGATTATGTGCTAAGACATTTGCTTGGGGATAATCGAATCTTTGATAAGAATCTTAAAAAGGAAATCCTTGTTTTAGATATAATCCAACAAGTTTTCAATTATGTTAATCAACACTATTCTTGGATTGTTGCCAGAAATCAAAGGGGATATGATGATAAGCAACTTGATAGTGCTAAAGTTTCTATGGATAACGTGTTCTACATTGTTTTTGCAAAACTTCTTGACAAAAACACCTCTGAGGTAAATGAAACTAAAGATGACAACACTTAGATCTATGCATTATGCCTAGCTAGGGGCATAAAACGATAGCGCTTGTTGGGAGGCAACCCAATGAACAAAATTTATTTTGTCTTTTTTATTTCTGTTCTTGAGTGTTTGCACAATTATGCTACTGTTTTGATTGTGTTTTTACGTTTTAGTTAGTGTTTGTGCCAAGCAAAGCCTTTGAGATCATGTTGGTGATAATTGATTTGATCTTGTTGAAAAACAGAAACTTTGTGCACCAGTCACATAATTATTAAAAATCACAGAATCGTGATAAAATTCTGATTTTTCTACACAAGATTGATATACAAATTGCCTGCGTTGTCCTAATTCAGAATTTTTGGAGTTACAGATGTATACAGAGTTTTCAGATTGCTACAGATTGTTCTATTTTTGAAAAATTCTGTTTTCTTTGCATTGGGTGCTTATTTTGATAAATCTATGGTTTGTATTGGAGGGTACAAGCCATAGTAAAGTTGGAATACAGTAGATATAATGCAAAAATAAAATATGAATGGGTTTGCAACAGTACTTAGAGTAGTGATTTGCTTTGTCATACTAACGAATATCACGAAGGTTTTGTTGAGTTTTGTGTGATTGAAGTTTTCAAGTTTTGGGTGAGATCACGATGGATGAAGGAATAAGGAGTAAGAAGAGCCTAAGCTTGGAGATGCCCATGACACCCCAAGTTATTATCCAAAGAGGAACAAGCAACTAAGCTTGGGGATGCCCCCGAGTGGCATCCCCTCTTTCTTCTAACGAGCATCGATATTTTACTTGGAGCTATATTTTTATTCGTCACATATCATGAGTTTTGCTTGGAGCGTCTTGTATCATATGAGTCTTTGATTGTTTTGCTTTTTAGTTTGTGTCATCTATCCTTGCTGGATTCACCTAATTGAGACAGCCAAAATTATGCTATGATTCGTTAGAATTGCTCTTTATGCTTCACTTAAATTTTTTGAGCTATGGAATTGCTCTAGTGCTTCACTTATATATTTTTGAGCACGGTGTGCTTTAATTTTTTTGAAGAAATTCTCATGCTTCACTTAGATCTATTTGAGAGTTAGTAAATTTTTAAGAAATTCTCTCATGCTTCACTTAAATTATTTTGAGAGAAGAAAAATGTTATGCTCATGTTCTTCACTTAGATTTGTTTGAGCTATCAAAAGCAACATATGAAATTAGTCCCAAAGTGATAGATATTCAAGAGGGATATAATAAAAACTTTCATGAAGATCATTGAACAAAATAAAGTTGATTCTTTGTAATAGTTTTTTGGTATGATGATATAATATGTGAGTCATGTTGATGAGTAATTATGCTTTAGTAAGAATATTGATGTTAAGGTTTGTGATTCCCTATGCAAGCATGAAAGTCAATAGTTATGCAATGAAATTACATCCTACTTGTGGTGCATTATTCGATGTTATTTATGCTTAATGATCGCTTATGAGATTTTTCGTTTCTTCGTTGGATGATTCTCAATCTTTTGCTAGCCTTCACTTGTACTAATTAAGTGGGATTACTACTTGTACATCCAAAATCCTTAAACCCAGTTTTTGCCATATGAGTCCACTATACCTACCTATTTGCGGTATTCTTTTGCCGTTCTAAGCAAATTTCTATGTGCCATCTCTAATCTTCAAAACAAATTTCCTTTTTGTGTGCTCGTACCGCTCATGAAACGGTAGGGGGTGGCTGATATTTTTCCATGCTAGATGTGTTATTCTTAGGATGAGTGTTTATTCACTTGTCATTACACGAGAGTATGGCAAAGGTATTAGGGATGCCCAGTCCCGAAATGAAAAATGAATTTACTTTATGTTGTCAAATAGTAATAAATTCCTTGGAAAGTGTTGGTATGGACGGCACCCGTGGATACGGTTAGCTGTGGAATGTGAAAGTATGGTGGAAAAAGGAATAAACTTTATTTTCTGTTTGGGAACCGCCTATGATATATCTAGCATGGAAAGTATTGGGAAATCCTCGATCGTTTTTTTTGACAAGAAAAGCATGCCACCCAAAATGTTTTATCTCTATCATTTTCTGCTTTAAGTTGTGGCACCTCTACAAATCCCTACTTCTCTCTGCGAAGGGCCTTTCTATTTACTTTATGCATTTTTTATTTTTTAGTCTCCATCTTCTCTTACAAGGCACCAACTAAGGGGCACTATGATCGTACTTGAGCATTGGGTGTAGCTAATATGCGAGTGTGTTTCATAAATGGATCAATGATTGAGCATAATGTGTTAGGGATAACTTGCTTTAGTGTTGATATTTTGAAAGACATGGTTGCTTGTTGATATGCTTGAGTATTGAAATCTTCATGTTAAAACTAGACTATTGCTTTGAATCATATAAAAGTCCAAATGTGATGAACATGATAGGCAGCATTCCACATCAAAAATTCTATTTTTATCATTTACCTACTCGAGGACGAGCAGGGATTAAGCTTGGAGATGTTGATACGTCTCCAACCTATCTATATTTTTTTATTGTTCCATGTTGTTATATGATCATTCTTGGATGTTTTACAATCATTTTATAGCAACTTTATATCATTTTTGGGACTAACCTATTGACATAATGCCCAGTGCCAGTTGCTGTTTTTTGCTTGTTTTTTACTTCACAGAAAATCAATACCAAACGAAGTCCAAATGCAGCGAAACTTTTTGGAGATTTTTTCCGGACCAGAAGACACCTGTTGGGCCAAAGAAGTACTAGAGGGGGGCTCCGAGGGTAGCACAACCCACGTGGGGTCATGCCCACCTTGGCCGCCTCTCGCACCGCCTCTTTGCTCTATAAATACCCCGAAAATCCAAAAACCCTAGGGGTCGATGAAACACAATTCCGGACGCTGCAAGTTCCAAAAACACCAGATCCAATCTAGACACCATCACGGAGGGTTCATCATCCTCATTGGTGCCTCTCCGATGATGCATGAGTAGTTCATTGTAGACCTTCGGGTCCGTAGTTAGTAGCTAGATGGCTTCCTCTCTCTCTTTTGATTCTTAATACAATGGTCTCTTGGAGATCTATTTGATGTAACTCTTTTTGCGGTGTGTTTGTTGGGATCCGATGAACTTTGAGTTTATGATTAGATTTATTTTATCCATGAAAGTTATTTGAGTTTCGATCTCTTATATGCATGATTGCTTATAGCCTTGTATTTCTTCTTCGAATCTTTGGTTTAGTTAGGCCAACTATATCGATTTTTCTTGCCATGGGAAGAGGTGCTTTGTGATGGGTTCGATCTTACGATGCTCAATCCCAGTGACAGAATGGGACATGACACGTATGTATCGTTGCTATTAAGGATAACAAGATGGGGTATATTCCTACATGAACAGATCTAGTCTACATCATGTCATCGTTCTTGTTGCATTACTCCATTTTTTTCATGAACTTAATACACTAGATGCATGCTGGATAGCGGTCGATGTGTGGAGTAATAGTAGTAGATGCACGCAGGAGTCGGTCTACTAATCTTGGACGTGATGCCTATATAATGATCATTGCCTGGATATCGCCATGATTATTTGAAGTTCTATCAATTGCCCAATAGTAATTTGTTTACCCGTCGTATGCTATTTTTCTCGAGAGAAGACACTAGTGAAATCTACAGCCCCCGGGTCTATTCTTTATCATATTTGCTTCGAGATCTATTTTTATTTGCTTTATTTTCAGATCTATTAATCCAAAAACCCAAAAATATCTTACTGCAATTTTTTGTTATTTATTTTATTTTGCATTTCCACGAGATCTATTTATCCAATCTACTACAAACCAATCTATCTTTTTACCCGGGAGGGATGGACAACCACTCTTACACGTCGGGTTGCAAGTATTTGTTCTTTGTGTGCATGTACCGTTTACATAGTGTTGCATGATTCTCCTGCTGGTTCGATAACCTTGATCTCATCACTAAGGGAAGTACCTACCGTAGTTGTGTTGCATCATCCCTTCCTCTTTGGGGAAATACCGATGTAGTTCAAGCCGCATCAATGCATACCCACTTTGTTTTCATATTGAGATTTCATACACTTATAGCTCTTAGTGCATTTGTTGCATGGCAATCCCTACTCCTGACATTGATATCAATTGATGGGCATCTCTATAGCCCGTTGGTCAGCCGCGTCGATGTGTGACTTTCTTACTTTTTGTCTTCTCTATATTTACCCCTATCATCATACTCTATTCCACCCATAGTGCTATATCCATGGCTTGCGCTCATGTATTGTGTGAGGGTTGAAAAAGCTGAAGCGCGTTAAAAAGTATGAACCAATTGCTCGGCTTGTCATCGGGGTTGTGCATGATAAATACTTTGTGTTAAGAAGACAGAGCATGACAATACTATATGATTTTGTAGGGATAGCTTTCTTTAGGGTTGATATTTTGAAAGACACGATTGTTTGTTGGGATGCCTGAGATTGCTGTCTTTATGTCAAATTATAGACTATTGCTTTGATTCACTATTGTCTTAATATTCATGCCATGATTAAATATATGATCAAGATTATGCTAGGTAGCATTCCACATCAAAAATTATCTTTTTATCTTTCACCTACTCGAGGACGAGCAGGAATTAAGCTTGGGGATGTTGATACATCTTCGTCGTATCTATAATTTTTTATTGTTTCATCCCTATATTATACAACTTTCACATACTTTTGACAACATTTTATATGATTTATTGGACTAACCTATTGATCCAGTGCCCAGTGCCAGTTCCTGTTTGTTGCATGTTTTTTGTTTCGCAGAATATCCATATTAAATGAAGTCCAAACGCGATAAAAATCTATGGAGAATTATTTTGGAATATTTATGGTTTTGGGGAGGTGGAATCCTTGCAAACGGGCACCACAGCCACCACAAGACACCTGGGTGCGCCAGGCAGCCCAGACGCATGATGGTGGGTTGTGCCCTCTTCATAAGTCGGTTGGAGCTCTACTTCGGGCGCAAGGAAGCTTATATCCGGAAAAAATCGTGTTAAATCTCAGCACAATCGGAGTTACGTATCTCCGGGAATATAAGAAGCAGTTTTCGGCCAAAAACCGGGAGCGTGAAACAGAAGAGAACAGAGAGGGAGATCCAATCTCGGAGGGGCTCCCGCCCCTCTGCCGCGATGGAGGCCATGGACCAGAGGGGGAACTCTCCTCCATCTAGGGGGATGCCAAGGAAGAAGAAGAAGGAGGGGGGCTCTCTCCCGGTGGCGCCGGAACGCCACCAGGGCAATCATCGTGTGACGGCGATCTACTCCAACAACTCCGTCATCTTCACCAACATCTTCATCACCTTCCCCCTTCTATATTCAGCGGTCCACTCTCCCGCAACCCGTTGTACCCTCTACTTGAACATGGTGTTTTATGCTTCATACTATTATCCAATGTTATGTTGCCATCCTATGATGTCCGAGTATATTTTTGTTGTCCTATCGGTAATTTGTGAATTTCTATGGTTGGTTTAATTTGCTAGGACTATGCATTGGAGGGAAAGGGTGACAACAGCCTCAGCCTAAACATAGAAATTGATACATACGAGATTGAAGGGGGGGGCAATATATATCTTAATGCTATGGTTGGGTTTTACCTTAGTGAACATTATTAGTTGAGGATGCTTGCTAATAGTTCCAATCATAAGTGCATAGAATTCCAAGTAAGGGATGACATGCTAGCAGTGGCCTCTCCCACATAAAAACTTGCTATAGGTCTAGCAACGTAGTCTATTGCTAAGGGACAATTCCACAAATCCTACCACCACTAATCCACGCTCGTTTTACTAAACTTAATTGTTTCCTTATTTAAACAGCACCTAACTTTTATTTTCACGTTCTTTATTATCTTGCAAACCTATCAACACCTACAAAGTACTTCTAGGTTTATTCTTGTTCTAGGTAAAGCAAACATTAAGTGTGTGTAGAGTTATATTGGTGGTCGATAGAACTTGAGGGAATATTTGTTCTGCCTTTAGCTCCTCGTTGGGTTCGACACTCTTATTTATCAAAAAAGGTTACAAACGATCCCCTGTACTTGTGGGTTATCAATTCACTTGATGTATGTTTTGGCACTCGACTTGCGGATTCCCGAGGTGACATTGGGGTAATCTAGCTATGCATAGGGGTTGATGCACGTTTTCGTCCTACTTTCTCCGGTAGTAATCTTGGGACACTCTTTGAAGTTCTTTGTGTTGGATTGAATATTATGAATCTGAAGTTGTTTGATGCATATCGTATAATCAACTCATGGATATTTGTGGTGACATTGGAGTATCTAGGTGACATTAGAGTTGGTTGATGTGTATCATATGGTGTTATTTTAGTACGAACTCTAGGGCTGTTTGCGGCTCTTATAGGGATGGCTCGATAGATTGATCAGAAAAGATAACTTTGAGGTGGTTTCATACCCTAAAACAATTTCATCTTATGTTCTCTCCGTTAGATAAGAACTTTGGAGTGACTCTTTGCCACGCGTTGAGGAGTTGTTATATGATTCAATTATGTTAGCACTGTTGAGAGATTGCACTAGTGAAAGTATGAACCCTAGGCCTTGTTTTTACGCATTGCAATAGCGTTTGTGTTCCGTTTTATCACTTGCTACCTTGCTGTTTTTATATTTTCAGATTACAAAAACCTATATCTACTATCCATACTACACTTGTATCATCATCTCTTCGCCAAACTAGTGCACCCATACAATTTGCCATTGTGTTGGGTGTGTTGGGGACACAAGAGATTTCTTGTATTTGATTGCAGGGTTGTTTGAGAGAGACCATCTTCATCCTACGCCTCCTACGGATTGATAAACCTTAGGTCATCCACTTGAGGGAAATTTGCTACTGTCCTACCAAACTCTGCGCTTCGAGGCCCAACAGAGTCTACAATAAGTAAAGTTGCGTAGTAGACATCAATGCAAGTTGATGACCCACAAGTATAGGGGATCAATCATAGTCCTTTAGACAAGTAAGAGTGTCGAACCCAACGAGGAGCAGAAGGAAATGAGAAGCAGTTTTCAGCAAGGTATTTTTTTCAAGTATTAAATGTAACAGTGATAGATAATTTTGTAGCAAGATAATTCGTAACAAGTGACAAGTAGAAGTAGTAACAAAGGTGCCGCAAGGTAGCCCAATCCTTTTTATAGCAAAGGACAGGCCGAAACATTCTCTTATAGTAAGGAAAGCGTTCTCGATGACACATGGGAATTTCATCTAGTCACTTTCATCATGTTTATTTGATTCACGTTCGCTACTTTGATAATTTGATATGTGGGTGGACCGGTTCTTGGTTGCTGTTCTTACTTGAATAAGCCTCCCACTTATGATTACCCCCTCTCGCAAGCATCCGCAACTATGAAAGAAGAATTAAGATAAATCTAATCATAGCATGAAACATATGGATCTGAATCAACCCCTTATGGAATACCGCATAAACTAGGGTTTAAGCTTCTGTCACCCTAGCAACCCATCATCTAATTACTACTCCACAATGCATTCCTTTAGGCCCAAGTATGGTGAAATGTCATGTAGTCGACGTTCACATGACACCACTAAAGAAAGCAACAACATACATATCATCAAGATATCGCATGAATACCAAATTCACATGATTACTTATAACAAGACTTCTCCCATGTCCTCAAGAACAAAAGTAACTAATCACAAATCATATCCATGTTCAAGATCAGAGGGGTATTGATTATCATTAAGGATCTGAACATATAATCTTCCACCAAATATACCAACTAGCATCAACTACAAGATGTAATCAACACTACTAGCAACCCACAAGTACCAATCTAAGGTTTCGAGACAAAGATTGAATACAAGGTATGAGCTAGTGTTTGACACGAGATGGTGCTAGTGAACATGTTGATGAAGATTTGTCCTCCCATGACGAGAGGATCATTGGTGATGTCGATGACTTCGATTTCCCCCTCCCAGAGGGAAGTGTCCCCGGCGGAATCGCTCCGCCGGAGAGTAAAAGTGCTCCTACCCAGGTTCCACATCGAGACGGCGGTGCTTCATCCCAAAAGTTCTCTCTTTATTTTTTCTAGGTCAAAACTCTCCACATAGTATAAGATGGGGGCCAGAGGCCAGCCAATGGCCTGACAAGGCACTAGGGCGCGCCCCCTGGGCCCTGCTGCCTTGTGGGCAGCTGGTGGGTCCCCTCTGGTACTTCTTTGCTCCAGTACTTTTTATATATTCTATAAAAATTCTTCGTGAGATTTCAGCTCATTTGGAGTTCTACAGTATAGGTATCCCTGACGTAGCTTTTCCAGGTCCAGAATTCCAGCTGTTGGCAATCTCCTTCTTCATGTAAATCTTGCAAATTAAGAGAGAAAAGGCATTAGAATTGCATCACAAAGTATTATAATGATAAAAAACGTTGTAAATATTAGTAGGAAAACAAGATGCAAAATGGACGTATCACGCGTCTCGATCTCTCCCGAAGCTTCTGTTGTTTCTTGTTGCCCAAAAAGTCGTGTTAAACTAACAACATATTTTGACCTCCGTAGATATTGATTTCTCGTGAAACCGAAAACAAGCAGAAAACATGATCTTTCACTAGGCACTAAATTAATAGGTTAGTCCATAAAAATAATATAAGTTCCTATAAAAAGTATATAAAAGTGATAATATAATAGCATGAAACAACAACAAAATTATAGATACGTTTGAGACGTATTAGTCCCGCATCTCTTCGCTGAAATCCTCGACCTCCTCAGTGTCGCTGACCTCCTCCTCCAGGATGACATGGAGAGTCTCGACGTTGGCCACAACATGGGGCATCGACGGGGTTGTGAAGTTTGTCGGTCGCTCCAGGGCTGGGCTAGGAATCATGCCTTGGAGGATGAGCTTGCCGCACGAATCGGTAATGAGTTCTAGATCCGAAGTGGACAATCTGGCTTGGTGCATAGGTCTCGACAAGCCCGATACGACCCGCTGAGTCGGCGGCGAAAGAACTCGAGTCGAACACGGAGATCTGGCCCATCATTATGGCACCGGAGTCAACAAAAGATGCCTTCAGATCTCTGGGTTCACCTAGTACAACCCTTAACTCGTGCGCCACTATCGGATTATTTTCCGACATATCCCTCTATAGTGTATCTGACCAGGCGAGTAGATCCGATGGAAACAGAGGCAGGGTTTTACCTAGGTCCAAACCCTCGTGGAAGAGGTAATACCCTACTCCTTCTTGTTGCTCTTGTTGGTATAGGGGTTACAAGTATCGAGGTATTGAGCAATAGCTCTAGGATTATTTTTCTATTTGACTATCCCTGACCTCGACTTATATGGGTACCGAGGTCTAGGGCTACATGTTTAAGTTGGTTGGGGGAGTCCTCCTTGACGTTGGTAATCTCGTCGTACGCTCCAAGTTTTTTGGGTCCACCTTGTTGTAGGGCCATGGGCCAGGCTAATCAGCCCATGGCGTAACCGATCTGGGAGGGGGCGGGGGGCTACTCAGGCTGGCTTTCGATCAGGTGAGGCACCCCTGGAACGTAACACTGTCAATCTCCATCGGCATCATGGCATGGCCCCACCGCTAGTGCACAGTGGGTTTGCATGACAGCGTCCTGCCTGAAGTGGAATCAATAGGAGGCCCACCTACGACGAAAAATGGACAATATTGTAGCTATATAATAGAAATGCCCATACAAAGCGGGCACCTGCTCCACACCTTATATATAACGCTTATTAACAAGGAAAACATTCTCTCGTGAAAGTTTCTTGGGAGCGTTTTCCTAGCGGAAGCCCCGGACTTGCCATGGCAACTTCAGTAAATGTGCCATGATAGAAGACAAAAGTTGCCATGTAGCGCAAACAAAATAGGGGAAAAATTGCCACGTCATGTAAAGAAATTGCCATATGTTGGATCGTGATTCAATGGCTTTTGACGGGAAACCCTAAATGCGTTGGGGTCCATTAATAATGACATATGTGGCAAACTATTAATTAAGAAATAGAATGCCTTTTTTGTTATATAGTACTTATTAATAGTGACACATGTAGCAAACTATCAAGGAGAAAGATTGTGCCTTTTTGGTTTGAACAAAAGGGCCATTATTCTAGTCGAACTACTTATGCACGTTCACAACTCGAAAACTATGAGGTGTGTCCGGAATAAAATCCATTTAAACAATATATTTTCCAATCAGCTGAAAATAATTAAATGCTGATAACTCAAGTTTGTTACATATTTCAAATTTCATAAAAAATGCGAGCAGTGGGAAATAAAAAAGTCAGACACTTTCTTCATGGAATTGCAAACAATGAATTTCCCCACACAAAAAAAGTTGTACAAAGCACGGTAGTGCCATTTTCAAAACAGCAATATTTTTGCAACCCAAAAGAATCCAAACTCGACTAGAGAGGAGGGCAGAGGAGAGGAGAGGAGAGCCCGTCGATCCCGTTCACCCTCCTCTGGCTGGCGTTCCCGATCCAAGCCGAGCCAATCCTTCCCACCCAGCCCCAGGCAGCCGTCACCGTCAAGTAACGGCCCCCCACCCTCCCCCTCGTCCCGGCTCCTTCTGGGGGAGGCCGCCTCCGCCCCCCGCCCCGGTCTGCGCCCACCGTCGCCTTTAACTCCCCCCTCCTCCGTTACCGTCTCCCCCCTTCCCACCTCCCCCACCCGCTGCTCATCAACATTCAACAGGAATTCGATTTGATTTCGACTGATTGCTTGATTGCAACTCCGCCGCGAGAGAGGCCTTCGCTGCGCTACGTTCTTGCCGGGGTTGTTCTTCTTCGATTTTTAGGGTTGCGGAGCCCTTGGATTTCGCGTAGGTACGCGGCTTTCCTCGGGCCGGATCTCCCTTCCTGCGAATTCGTGGGATTTCTCGTCAGATTTGGGTTTCGAATGCGAGATTGATTGATGTGCTTTTTTCCCGTGTGATTTGCAGGAGAGCCTCCTCCCGGCCGTGTGATGGACGCGAGGGAGATGTGAAGCCTGGCTGTTAACTGATGCTCGTGGAGAGATTCGGAGGAGAGGAGCGCGCGGTGAGGAGGCGGTGGAGGCGGAAGCGCCGGAGAGTTGGGCACCAGCGCAGCCACGGACGACGCGCAGCCGCCGGGGGACGAGGCCTGGAACAGGGCTGCTCCGCCGCTGACGGCCGCCGCCGCCGCCTCCATGGGGGAGTCGCTGCTCACCGCGCTCTCCATGGACACCACCACGGCCCACCACCCGCACCAGGGCCCCTCCACCTTCCTCTCCATGGACACTGCCTCCCACGACGAATTCGACCTCTTCCTCCCGCCGCCAGGCCCTTTCCAGCGCTGCCTCCATGCCGCCGCAGCCGCCCCCCCTGACATCAACCTTCCCCTCGCCGCTGACCCGTCCCCTCCCCCTCCGGCCCTGCAGACCACCACCCTCCATGAATCCAACGTCGACATGCTAGATGTTGGCCTCGGCTGCCCGCAGCTCTATGACTCGGACTCGCCTGCTGCTGCCGCCGCCACCTCGGCCCCAGTGTCCACCACAACAACTGTCCATGTGTCTCACACCAAGAGCTCCGGTTCCAGCGCCGCACGCAAGTGCGTGAAGCGGAATGATAGCATCTGGGGTGCATGGTTCTTCTTCACCCACTACTTCAAGCCGGTTATGTCGGCTGATAAGGGCAGCAAGGCCAAGGCACCCACTGCTGCTGGGAATGGTAATAGTGCCACACTGGATGCTTTCCTGGTGCAGCACGACATGGAGAACATGTACATGTGGGTGTTTAAGGATCGGCCGGAGAATGCCCTGGGGAAGATGCAGCTGAGGAGCTTCATGAATGGTCACTCGCGCCTTGGGGAGCCACAGTTTCCTTTCAGCGCAGACAAAGGGTTTGTGCGCTCACACCGGATGCAGCGTAAGCACTACCGGGGGTTGTCAAACCCGCAGTGCCTTCATGGGATTGAGATTGTGCGGACACCAAACTTAGTGGGTGTTCCTGAGGCTGATATGAAGAGGTGGTTTGAGCTCACTGGGAGAGATGCCAATTTCTCGGTTCCCACTGAGGCGGATGATTTTGAATCATGGAGGAATCTGCCGACCACGGAATTTGAGCTCGAGAGGCCTGCAACTGCTGCTCCAGCAAAGAGCACCTCACATGGCCATCACAAGAAGGTGCTGAATGGTTCTGGCCTTAACCTGTCAACACATGCATCAAAGCATGGTTCTGGGGATGGTATGGACATCTCAGGCGTGTGCCACAAGCGTAGGAAGGATTCCTCCCCCTCTGCCATGGAAGAGGATTGCAGCAATTCAAATTCAGACAAGGTTCAGGACATGGATGTGAGCCACACTTTTGAGCCATCATGGACGAATGACTTCACCGGTGTGATGCGTCATGCTTCTGGGCCAGTAACTGCCGCAAAAACAATATATGAAGATAGCAAGGGCTACTTGATCATCATTAGCCTGCCATTTGCTGATATACAGAAGGTGAAGGTTACCTGGAAGAATACTCTTACGAATGGCGTCGTCAAGGTATCATGCACTAGTGTCGGACGGATGCCATTCTTGAAGCGACATGATCGGACCTTCAAGTTGACGGATCCTTCACCTGAGCATTGTCCACCAGGGGAGTTCATCCGGGAAGTTCCACTGCCTACCCGGATCCCAGAAGATGCTACTCTGGAAGCATACTGTGATGAATCAGGAACAGGCCTAGAGATTATTGTCCCTAAACACCGTGCTGGACCTGAAGAACATGAAGTCCGTGTGTCCCTGAGGCCTCCCTCATCATGGTGCCAATGAAAACATGTTGAAGGTGTGTGATAGATGTTCATGTAGTAGTTAGAGTGTCCATTATTGTCAGCTGCTCTTGACTGATTCTTTGCTGTCTTGTCTGCTAACCCTCTAGTATGCGGGGAGACAAGGTGTGGATGTTACCATACAACAAATGCAGCTCAGTTTTGCTAATTGTGACGGAGCAGTCCTAGTCGATTGAAGCATTCTGGTAGTTGGAAGTTGGCAGCTGTGGAAATTTAGGGGCATGCTACAAGCCACAAGGAACATATCTGGATTACTCACTCGCTCTATGTTTTGGTATCGTTGCTGGGGAGTACCTTGTGTATTATCTTTTGCTTTTGTGGAATTTTTCTTTGTATGAAAGGTTTGCCGCCCTGCTCAATGTGCTTCCATCTGTGCATTACTCTGGTGAGCATTCTGTTTAGGCATTTATGGTCAGTATTCATAGGTTGGTGAGAAGTCTGCTTTGTGGGTGTTCCTGAAAATTTCATCCAGGAAAGGAGTTCATGCAAGTGTTTCTAGGATTTGTCCATGTTTTGTGGGTACTATATTGTTTTTATTAGCATTCAAACGCTTTCCAGGAAATTGCTGGAAGGCGAGTGCAATTGTTTGAAGGTACCAGTGTAAACAATCCGTCATCAATATAGATTTTAGTCTTTATCAGTTATGTGCACTGCTGTAGTAATTTGAATTCACTTTCATATGCTTGGGTATTATGTTCAGTTCAACTTCAACCCCAGCCGAAGTGATCGCAGTGTTCGCAACGCCGAGTTGTATCTGCATTTTTCTTTTGCTGAAGCCAAGTATCTGCAAGGATAGGATTAGCCCCATTTGGAGGTATTTTACCTATTCTGGTGTCCTATGGCAACTGTTTTGCTAATAAGTTTTTGCCCTGGGACTGCCAGCTGCTGCTCACCCTGCATCTTCTTTTTAGAACCACTGACGATGTGGATGAGTAAATGAGGTACAAGATGCAGGGTGAGCAGCATCGTTGTCATCTTATCTTGCAAGTTGGTGGGTTATAGTTGGTGTGTTCCATGATTTTTCCTTTTGAGGCGATTCGGTTTCACCACCGATTGGTCTTAAATGACATAGACAGCCAACACTGGTGTCATTTCCGGTCGGGTTGCATTATACTCCCTCCGTCCCATATTGAGTAATTCCTTGACGCATGGATACGACTGAAGAAAGGCGATGTTTGTTCCTGCGCTGAGGCCTGAGGATCTCGCGCATATCCACTTGCGATTAGTGTTATCGGCGATAATCATTTGTTAATCCAATCCTGTTGACCTGCGAAGGATGGCGTTGCGATGTGGCAACTTGGCGCCGTCGTTTTGTTTTTTGTTTACCTTTTGTGTTGCTGTTGCTGGGCGTGCGTGCGTATGTTTATATGCGCGCCCCCTCTTATCTGCACGTTTCGATAAGCCGGCCTTTCCCCCTCTCTAGGGCCGCTTTATAAGGTGCGCCTCTGCCCTGTGTGGCCGCTCCACCCGGCTCCGGGGCCGGGAGTAGGAGGAGTTTTTGATAAGCTCTCAGATTGTTGAGTGCTTATTATTATTTGGCACACTGGGCTCCCCTGTGTAAATAATACTCCAGTAATATCGCTACTACTTTTTCCTGGTTGCTGTCTCAACTGGATAAGCTCCTCCTGTTGCTTGTGGAACAATTCGACCCATGACTGAAGAAAAGGTGCCCTTTGCATTCTTTAAGGACCGATAAATAGAGGGAGCCGAGGGTCAAATTTTGCAGCACTATGCTATGTATGCATATGGCAGTACTATGAACCCGTACAGTGTTAGGCTGTTTCGTGGCCTTATATAACCAAATAATATCCGTAGGGGTAAATTTGGTTTCTGTCACTTTCCTGTACGGCCTGTCAGCGCATGGTATCGTACATACATGCAGCCGCAGCTGTTTCCTCGATGATGTACTGTACTATCCCAGGTTCTTATTAATTACTCCCTCCGTAAACTAATATAAAAGCGTTTAGAATACTAAAGTAGTTATCTAAACACTCTTATATTAGTTTACAGAGGGAGTATTATACTCCAAACCGCTGGTGCATTATGTCGTCGCAGGAGTATGCACCGAGTGCTGATCCCGTCATGGTATCCCTCTCGAATATACTCTCCACGTTATCGCTCACCCGGTCTCGGAATCAGCCTTTACCTGAAATCTTTCTGAATGCTTTTTTTCTTCTAATAATGGTTTACACGTCAAATGCTCCACCTGTCCGACGACAGCCCGCAAGTGCGCCGGCTTCTGGCTTCTTTTAACGACACGTTGTCATGCTGGCTCAGAAACGAGCGTCTCCCCTTCGCCGGATTTGCTCGCGCCCTTCGTTTTCGACGTGACTATCTCCGGTCTATCTGTGGTTATCGGCGCCGATACGATACAGCTGGTGAAGTTCTGTAGCGTGGTCTGCGTGTGGACGGATGGATGGGTGCGTCGTGGCCTCGTGGGGTAGCCGGATCGGGACGCCTCTCACCAGCAACATGCCAACAGATTCTTCCTTGTGCGTCAGGACGTAGAGGGTTAAGGGGCATACCAGATATTCAAAGGTCCAGACAGTGAGAAGATTGAAGAAGCAAAACTGGTAGAGTGTTCAGACGATGGCCGAGTCCAGATTTGTTCTGAACATAGGACAGTGACTGCAGATGTTCTTTTTCTCGAGACATCTTAGCCAAAGAAGATCGTTCCCTGAAACTGGAAGAATTCCAGTCATCTTTTTTAAGCCTTCGGTTCTCCAGCTGAGGGAGCTAGTTTCTTGGTTCAATTTTTTAGGACCTCCTGTTTGCCGCTCGACTCGGCATTTTTTTTTTTGAGGTGAAACTAGGGCTTTATTCATCAACCAAAAACGACGGAATACAAATAATGTCTTGTAAATTCCCTAGCCACACATGTCGACCAACAGGGAGTGTCGAGGCTGCCTTTGCCAAGGCATGCGTCTTAACATTTGCCTCCCTATTCTCAAACCGAAAAGTAATTTTAACAAAATCTAGAGCTCTAACTATTATTTCATCTAGTACAAAAGCATAAGAAGAAGAATGTGCAGATCCATTTATGTCTGAGACGACTTGCAAACAGTCCGAAGCTATCATCACATGTGATTGTAGGAGATCTTGAGCAAGAGCCAGGGCTCGTTGCATGCTTGAGCTTCCAAACTTGTTGCATCAACTAGGCCTGCAAAAACAACCGCTGATGAGCCAATATAGCATCCATTTTTGGCCCTGCATATAGCAGCACATGCCCCAGTCCTTCCTGTGCGGGAAACAACTCCATCAACATTTATCTTTGCCGCATCTTCGCCGGGTGGGATCCATCTCCGGCCTCTTGGTTTTGCATCGCCTGCATGTGCTGTAGGAACTCGCTTGGAGGCAATCTCATGATCCTGCAGGTACCTGTTGACAAAACACATGGTAGATAATGGACTCTGAAATTCATCATCATGGATCGCCCTTCTCCGCGCCCACCATATGGCCCACATAGTAATTAGAACCCTAGCAAGATCCTGCTGGTTCATTGATTCGAATAGCCAGAAGAGCCATAGCCGTGCGTCATCACTCCTGTTTGATATCAAGTGCTCCACAATTTCCTCACCACAAAGCGCCCATACGCAGCATGCCATCCTGCACTCAAAAGGGAGTGGCGCCAAGAGTCATACTCCTCATCGCATAGGCCACACTCGGGGGATGTGGCCATGTTGCGCTCATGACGGATTGATCCAGTCGGTAGTGACATTTGGGCTAGTCCCCAAATAGTCGAGCTTTCGCACAGGGGCGTCACCGGATGACCGGCCCGTCAGTGAATTTACTGTAGCGAGCGGCTATTGTAGAGTACACATGTGCTGTAGCAATTTCTAAAAGACTACTGTAGCAACGCCTAAAACAATTCTACTGTGCCATTACTTTTATCTTTACTCTGTTTTATATTAAAACGCGAACAATTTTTTAAATTTTGTAACATCCCGTACAAAATTTGAATGTTTTATTAAAGCACATTTCTTAATTTTTTAGAACATTTCTTAAATATCGAAATAATTTCGAAACTTGAATAATTTTTGAAATTCTGAACATTTTAAATTTGGGATTGTTTTTAAAATTAGGATTTTTTATGAAAATGCTATTTCTATTTTTTGCACAAATTTTGGAAACTAAGTTTTTTTCCTGAAATTCCGAATAATTTTTAGAAACATGAACATTTTTAATAATACAAACATTTTTGAATTTGTGGAACAAATTTTGAAGGTTATGTTCAGATTTGTTCAGAAGCTAGGACGGTGACTGCAGATATCCTAGCCAGAAAAGATCACTTATGTTGAGATTCAATTTAAAGACTATCAGTTCGGTGAATCTAGAAGAATTCCAGTCATCTCTTTTAGTTGTTTGGTTCAATTTTTTGTGATCTACTATTTGCCGCTCACTACAGCAAATAGTCTAGCTTTCACACAGGGGCGTAGCTGAGTGCCCAGCCTGTCAGTGATTTACTGTAGTGAGCCACTACTGAGCTAGCACATCTACCTTCCTTTTTCCCCAGTTTTTCTAGTCTATTTCTATATTGAAAAGTCATTTTTTAAAATTTTCGATTAAGTATTGAAATTTTCGAACATTTTCAAATTACACAAATTTTAAAAAATGGTAATATATATTAAATAACACTTTTAGAAATATTGGAAAATATTGAAAACTTGATAATTTCTATAATTTCCATTTTTTCTGAAATTCCAGACATTTCTTAAAATTCAGGGACATTTTTGGAAGCCTAATTTTTATTAAAACACCATTTTTTATGAAACTGCGAAAAATATTGTCAATTTGTGCATAGGTTTTAAAAAACGATTTGCTTAGGAAAATCCTTTTTTTCTTAAAACGAAAAATCTTTTTGAATTTGTGAAACAACTTTTCAAAAATTAATTTTTTTAATTCTGGATAAATATTGAAAATTAAAGGAAACTGGAAAAAAGAAACAACAAGAAAGCGAATGTAAAACAATGTACTTTGAATGTTCCCAAAACCGTAAGCAGATACATTTGCTAACGGGACCAGCCCATGTCATGTTCGGTTGCTCCCTTTCCTGTGAGATTGGTGGACAATTGGTCACAATGCACGACAAATAGGAAATCCTAATTATTTCTCCTATGGGTTTTAGTTTTATAGGCTGATACTAGAAAGTCGTGTATAATTATTGAGCCAAATATAACTCATGCTAAATCTCCATTTGATTTAAAGATGGATCAAGTTCCACTATAGCACAACAAAAACAAAAGGAAAATAGTATCCTAGTGCAAATAAAAAATGAATAAAGGTTCAAGAACAAAAAAATGTAGGTTTCAGATGCCTAGCACAAAGCACGAACTCTGCTTCTAAAGGAAATATGCCCTAGAGGCAATAATAAAGTTATTATGTATTTCCTTATTTCATGATAAATGTTTATTATTCATGTTAGAATTGTATTAACCGGATACTTGATACATGTGTGAATACATAGACAAACAGAGTGTCACTAATATGCCTCTACTTGACTAGCTCGTTGAATAAAAAATGGTTAAGTTTCCTAGCCATAGACATGAGTTGTCATTTGATTAACGGGATCACATCATTAGGAGAATGATGTGATTGACTTGACCCATTCCGTTAGCTTAGCACTTGATCGTTTAGTATGTTGCTATTGCTTTCTTCATGACTTATACATGTTCCAATGACTATGAGATTATGCAACTCCCGTTTACTGGAGAAACACTTTGTGTGCTACCAAACGTCACAACGTAACTGGGTGATTATAAAGGTGCTCTACAGATGTCTCCGAAGGTACTTGTTGGGTTGGTGTATTTCGAGATTAGGATTTGTCACTCCGATTGTCGGAGAGGTATCTCTGGGCCCACTCGGTAATGCACATCACTATAAGCCTTGCAAGCATTGTGATTAATGAGTTAGTTGCGGGATGATGCATTACGAAACGAGTAAAGAGACTTGCCGGTAACGAGATTGAGCTAGGTATTGAGATACCGAGGATCGAATCTCGGGCAAGTAACATACCGATGACAAAGGGAACAACGTATGTTGTTATGCGGTTCGACCGATAAAGATCTTCGTAGAATATGTAGGAGCCAATATGGGCATCCAGGTTCCGCTATTGGCTATTGACCAAAGAGTTGTCTCGGTCATGTCTACATAGTTCTCGAACCCGTAGGGTCCGCACGCTTAAACGTTCGTTAACGATATAGTATTATATGAGTTATTTATGCTGGTGACTGAATGTTGTTCGGAGTCCCGGATGAGATCACGAACATGACGAGGAACTCCGGAATGGTCCGAGGTAAAGATTGGTTTATGGGATAATAGTGTTTAGTCTCCGGAAGGGTTCCGGAATACACCGGAAGGGGTTCCGAATGTCTCCCAAAATGTTTGGGTAGGAGAACACTTTATTTGGGCCAAAGGGGAAAGCCCACGAGGCTTTTGGAAAGTGCAAAAGGAAGTTTTGCGAAGTCTAGAGGCTAGATGCCATGAACCCTGGCGTCTAGGGGTAGACGCCAGGAACCCTGGCGTCTAGCCCTGGAGTCCGAGAAGGACTCTTGCCTTTCGGGCAAAACCGACTTTGAGGAGGCTTTTACTCCAAGTTTTGACCCTAGGGCTCAACATATAAATAGAGGGGCAGGGCTAGCACCCAAGACACATCAAGAAACACCAAGCCATGTGCCGGCAACCCCGTCCCCTCTAGTTTATCCTTCGTCATAGTTTCCGTAGTGCTTAGGCGAAGCCCTGCGAAGATTGTTCTTCACCAACACCGGCACCACATCGTCGTGCTGCCGGAACTCATCTACTACTTCACCCGTCTTGCTGGATCAAGAAGGCAAGAACGTCATCGAGCTGAACGTGTGCTGAACGCGGAGGTGTCGTACGTTCGGTACTTGATCGGGGTGGATCGTGAAGGTGTACGACTACATCAACCGCATTGATAAACGCTTCCGCTTAGCAATCTTCAAGGGTATGAAGATACACTCTCCCTCTCGTTGCTATGCATCACCATGATCTTGCGTGTGCGTATGATTTTTTTTGAAATTACTACGTTCCCCAACAGTGGCATCCGAGCCAGGTTTATGCGTAGATGTTATATGCACGAGTAGAACACAAGTGAGTTGTGGGCGATACAAGTCATACTGTTTACCAGCATGTCATACTTTGGTTCGGCGGTATTGTTGGATGAAGCGGCCCGGACCGACATTACGCATACGCTTACGCGAGACTGGTTCTACCGACGTGCTTTGCACACAGGTGGCCGGGGGGTGTCAGTTTCTCCAACTTTAGTTGAACCGAGTGTGGCTACGCCCGGTCCTTGAGAAGGTTAAAACAACTCTAACTTGACGAAATATCGTTGTGGTTTTGATGCGTAGGTAAGAACAGTTCCTGCTCAGCCCGTAGCAGCCACGTAAAACTTGCAACAACAAAGTAGAGGACATCTAACTTGTTTTTGCAGGGCATGTTGTGATGTGATATGGTCAAGACATGATGCTAAATTTTATTGTATGAGATGATCATGTTTTGTAACAGAGTTATCGGCAACTGGCAGGAGCCATATGGTTGTCATTTTATTGTATGCAATGCAATCGCCCTGTAATTGTTTTACTTTATCACTAAGCAGTAGCGATAGTCGTAGAAGCAATAATTGGCGAGACAACAACGATGCTACGATGGAGATCAAGGTGTCGCGCCGGTGACGATGGTGATCATGACGGTGCTTTGGAGATGGAGATCAAAGGCACAAGTTGATGATGGCCATATCATATCACTTATATTGATTGCATGTGATGTTTATCTTTTATGCATATTATTCTGCTTTGATTGACGGTAGCATTATAAGATGATCTCTCACTAAATTTCAAGGTATAAGTGTTCTCCCTGAGTATGCACCGTTGCGAAAGTTCTTCGTGCCGAGACACCACATGATGATCGGGTGTGATAAGCTCTACGTTCAAATACAATGGGTGTAAGACAGTTTTACACACATAGAATACTCAGGTTAAACTCGACGAGCCTAGCATATGCAGATATGGCCTCGGAACACTGAGACCGAAAGGTCGAGCGTGAATCATATAGTAGATATGATCAACATAGTGATGTTCAACATTGAAAACTACTCCATCTCATGTGATGATCGGACATGGTTTAGTTGATTTGGATCACGTGATCACTTAGATGATTAGAGGGATGTCTATCTAAGTGGGAGTTCTTAAGTAATATGATTAATTGAACTTTAATTTATCATGAACTTAGTCCTGGTAGTATTTAGCATATCTATGTTGTAGATCAATAGCTCGCGATGTTGCTCCCCGTTTATTTATATGTTCCTAGAGAATAAATATGTTGAAAGATGTTAGTAGCAATGATGCGGACTTGGTCCGTGATCTGAGGATTATCCTCATTGTTGCACAGAAGAATTATGTCCTTGATGCACCGCTAGGTGACGTACCTATTGCAGGAGCATATGCAGACGTTATGAACGTTTGGCAAAGCTCGGTATGATGACTACTTGATAGTTTAGTGCACCATGCTTTGCGGCTTGGAATCGGGGCTTCAAAGACATTTTTGAACGCCACGGAACATATAAGATGTTCCAAGAGTTGAAATTGGTATTTCATACTCATGCCCGAGTCGAGAGGTATGAGACCTCTGACAGTACTTTGCCTACAAGATGGAGGAGAATAGCTCAACCAGTGAGCATGTGCTTAGATTGTCTGGGTACTACAATTGCTTGAATGGAAGTGGGAGTTAATCTTCCAGATAAGATAGTAATTGACTAAGTTCTCTAGTCACTATCACCAAGTTACTATAACTTCGTGATGAACTATAATATGCAAGGGATAACGGAAACGATTCCCAAGCTCTTCGTGATGCTGAAATCGACGAAGGTAGAAATCAAGAAAAGCATCAAGTGTTGATGGTTGACAAGACCACTAGTTTCAAGAAAAGGGCAAAGGGAAGAAGGGGAACTTCAAAAAGAATGGCAAGCAAGTTGCTTCTCAAGTGAAAAAGCCCAAGTCCGGACCTAAGCCTAAGACTAAGTGCTTCTACTGCAAAGGGACTGGTCACTAGAAGCGGAATTGCCCTAAGTATTTGGCGGATAAGAAGGATGGCAAAGTGAACAAAGGTATATTTGATATACATGTTATTGATGTGTACTTTACTAGTGTTTATAGCAACCCCTCGATATTTGATACCGGTTCAGTTACTAAAGAGTAGTAACTCGAAACAGGAGTTGCAGAATGAACATAGACTAGTTAAGGGTGAAGTGACGATGTGTGTTGGAAGTGGTTCCAATATTGATATGATCATCATCGCACACTCCCTATACTTTCGGGATTAGTGTTGAACCTAAATAAATGTTATTTGGTGTTTGCATTGAGCATGAATATGATTTGATCATGTTCATTGCAATACGGTTATTCATTTAAGTTAGAGAATAATTGTTGTTCTGTTTACATGAATAGAACCTTCTATGGTCATACAGCCAATGAAAATGGTTTGTTGGATCTCGATCGTAGTGATACACATATTCATAATATTGAAGCCAAAAGATGCAAAGTTAAGAATGATAGTACAACTTATTTGTGGCACTGCCATTTAGGTCATATTGGTAAAGCGCATGAAGAAACTCCATGCTGATGGGATTTTGGAATCACTTGATTATGAATCACTTGATGCTTGCGAACCATGCCTTATGGGCAAGATGACTAAAGACTCCGTTCTCCGTAACAATGGAGCGAGCAACTGACTTATTGAAAATAATACATATTGATGTATGCGATCCGATGAGTGTTGAGGCTCAGGTCAGGTATCATTATTTTCTGACATTCACAAATGATTTGAGCAGATATGGGTATATCTACTTGATGAAACATAAGCCTGAAACATTTGAAAAGTTCAAAGAATTTCAGAGTGAAATGGAAAATCATCATAACAAGAAAATAAAGTTTCTACGATCTGATAGTGGAGATGAATATTTGAGTTACGAGTTTGGTCTTCATTTGAAACAATGTGAAATAGTTTCGCAACTCACACCACGTGGAACACCACAGTGTAATGGTGTGTCCGAACGTCGTAATCGTACTTTACTAGATATGGTACGATTTATGATGTCTCTTACCGATTTACCACTATTGTTTTGGGGTTATGCATTAGAGACAGCTACATCCACGTTAAAAAGGGCACCATATAAATCCATTGAGACGACACGTATGAACTGTGGTTTAGCAAGAAACCTAAACCATCGTTTATGAAAGTTTGGGATTACGATGCTTATGTGAAAAAGTTTCATCCTGATAAGCTCAAACCCAAATCGGAGAAATGTGTCTTCATAGGATACCCAAAGGAGACAGTTGGGTACACCTTCTATCACAGATCCAAAGGCAAGACATTCATTGCTAAGAATGGGTCCTTTCTAGAGAAGGAGTTTCTCTCGAAATAAGTGAGTGGGATGAAAGTAGAACTTGATGAGGTAACTGTACCTGCTCCCTTATTGGAAAGTAGTTCATCACAGAAATCTGTTCCTGTAACTCCTATACCAATTAGAGCGGAAGCTAATGATGATGATCATGTAACTTCAGACCAAGTTACTACCGAACCTCATAGGTCAACCAGAGTAAGATTCGCACCAGAGTGGTACAGTAATCCTATTCTCGAGGTCATGTTACTTGACCATGGCGAACCTACGAATTATGAGGAAGCGATGATGAGCCCAGATTCCGCGAAATGGCTTGAAGCCATGAAATCTGAGATGGGATCCATGTATGAGAACAAAGTGTGGACTTTGGTGGACTTGCCCTATGATCGGCAAGCCATATTAAATAAATGGATCTTCAAGAGGAAGACAAACACTGATAGTAGTGTTACTATCTACAAAGCTCGACTTGTCGCAAAAGGGTTTTCGACAATTTCAAGGTGTTGACTACAATGAGGTTTTCTCAACTGTAGCGATGCTTAAATCTGTCCGAATCATGTTAGCAGTTGCCATATTTTATGAAATCTGGCAAATGGATGTCAAAACTACATTCCTTAATGGATTTCTTAAATAAGAGTTGTATATGATGCAACCAGAAGGTTTTGTCAATCCTAAAGGTGCTAACAAAGTGTGCAAGCTCCAGCGATCCATTTATGGACTGGTGCAAGCATCTCGGAGTTGGAATAAACGCTTTGATAGTGTGATCAAAGCACATGGTTTTATACGGACTTTTGGAGAAGCCTGTATTTACAAGAAAGTGAGTGGGAGCTCTGTAGGATTTCTAAAATTATATGTAGATGACATATTGTTGATTGAAAATGATATAGAAATTCTGGATAGCATAAAAGGATACTTGAATAAGAATTTTTCAAAGAAAGACCTCGGTAAAGCTGCTTACACATTGAGCATCAAGATCTGTAGAGATAGATCAAGACGCTTGATAAGATTTTTCAATGAGTACATACCTTGATGAGATTTTGAAGTAGTTCAAAATGGAACAGTCAAAGAAAGAGTTCTTGCCTCTCTTGCAAAGGTGTGAAATTGAGTAAGACTCAAATCCCGACCACGGCAGAAAATAGAAAGAGAATGAAAGTCATTCCCTATGCATCAGTCATAGGTTCTATAAAGTATGCCATGCTATGGACCAGACCTATTATATACCCTACCCTGAGTTTGGCAAGGGAGTACAATAGTGATCTAGGAGTAGAGCACTGGACATTTGTCAAAATTATCGTTAGTGGAATAAGGATATGTTTCTTGATTATGGAGGTGACAAAAGGTTCGTCGTAAAGGGTTACGTCGATGCAAGTTTTGACACTGATCCAGATGACTCTAAGTCTCAATCTGGATACATATTGAAAGTGAGAGCAATTAGCTAGAGTAGCTCTATGCAGAGCATTGTAGACATAGAATATTTGCAAAATACATACAACTCTGAATGTGACAGACCCGTTGACTAAACTTCTCTCACGAGCAAAACATGATCATACCTTAGTACTCTTTGGGTGTTAATCACATAGCGATGTGAACTAGATTATTGACTCTAGTAAACCCTTTGGGTGTTGGTCACATGACGATGTGAACTATGGGTGTTTATCATATACAGATATGAATATTGGTGTTAAATCACATGATGATGTGAACTAGATTATTGACTCTAGTGCAAGTGGGAGACTAAAGGAAATATGCCCTAGAGGCAATAATAAAGTTATTATTTATTTCTTTATTTCATGATAAATGTTTATTATTCATGCTAGAATTGTATTAACCGAAAACTTGATACATGTGTGAATACATAGACAAATAGAGTGTCACTAGTATGCCTCTACTTGACTAGCTCGTTGAATCAAAGATGGTTAAGTTTCCTAGCCATAGACATGAGTTGTCATTTGATTAATGGGATCACATCATTAGGAGAATGATGTGATTGACTTGAGACATTCCGTTAGCTTAGCACTTGATCGTTTAGTATGTTGTTATTGCTTTCTGTAACATCCCAAATTTTCAATTTGGAATGTTATACATTAGGTCATAATCGCATATCATATTTTATAGCATTTTTGGCTTGATCCTAGAAATTCTATGCAACTCAAGGACCCACGGAGAGAGTTGGGGATTTTGTTATTTTCATATTTGAGTTTTTCTCAAATTTGAAAAGAGGATTGTTTGATTTTAATTATTTTCTCTTCAAATATTTCTTTTATAAAAATAAAAGAGAGGGGATAAAATGACTTTCCCAAAATAAAGAAATATTTGAGATTTAATATTAAAATCAAATAAGAATTTTATTCGGAGTTTTATCGCTATTTTATTTGAATTAGGAAAAATATGCGTTTTTCAAAATTGCACTGGAGGCCCAAATAAATGTTCACTTTGTCCTCTATATTTTTAGAGGACGAGGAAAATTTATTTCAGGATTTTTGGAGTCTGTTTAGTACTTCTTTTATTTGTTTTCCTGTGCGGAATAATTTTTCTTAAAAAAAGTCCACCGCCTTACCGGGCCGTGTCCGACCCAGACACTGTACCCGGGCGGCCTTTAAAGGCCGACGGCCCAACCCGACCGAAAACCGAGCCGCCAGCCCCGTCGCCCAAAACCCTAGCCCCGCCTCCTAACCCGTGCCGCCGCCGCCGCCGTGTGCCGCCGCCTCACTTGCCGCCCGTCGCCGCCGCCTTGCCCGTCGCCGCCTCGCCCGTCGACCCTGCCGCCCGACGCCCTGCCGGAGTGCGCCGTTGCCGCCGGAGTTGCCGCCGCCCTCGCCGGATCTCACTGAGGTAGCCGCCGTGGTTTTCGTTAGAAAACTGTCGTTTTTTTAGAAATCACGGTTATTTTTTTATTAGATCGATTTTATTTTTTCCCGGTTTAGTTATTTAGCGAACGCCCGTTCGTTCGTTCGTTTTAACGAACGATTTTCACCGATTAGCCGAAGACAGCGAATGTTCGTTTGTTAGCTTGTTCGTCAGTTTTTCTTTTTCCAGGGATTTTCCACGATTATTTTCGATCGCGATTTCTGCCCTAATTTTCGTTTTAGTTTATCTTTTCGCTCGTTTATCGGAATCATGCGATTCAAGCGCCTATAGTTTCATCTCGAAGCCCTATTTCTGTTTAACCAACTTAAATAAGATTTTGCTACTATAAAATTTGGCTTAAGTCCAGATTAGTAAATGAAGCTTGTTTCTCTCGCTATTTGAGTTTCGTTGCTTCGTTTGATTTGATTCTTTTTGCAAACCGGAGTTCTTCAGTTGAACTTTTTGGTTAGATCTCTTATTTGAGTTTTACCAGTGTTTCTAGTTGAGTGCTTATTGTATGCTTTTTTGTTTACTGTAGAGTACCCAGAGTGTGAAGCGTGCTACTACGAGTCTCTAGGTTTCACGGATCATCAGCAAGCAAGTAACACTTTGATCATACCTCTTTACTACCCAGTTTTATTGCATTACATCAATCCTCAAACAATTGCATGGTTAGGATCTGATATTAATATGTGGGTTTTGGGAAGTAGATAAGGTAGTACATATTGCCATGTTTATTATCAAACCTTCGGGAGTTACATCTATGTTGCTTATAGTGCTATGCTATGCTTGTAGATGTGGATTGGGTGAGTGTATCCATGACAGATGTGAGTATTGTTATTTAATGGTTAACTTAAGGTGGCTACTTAAATACACATCTGGGTGGAGTGAGGCACCTGGGGAACCCAGTGTTGCCTGTTTTTTTGGAAATCCCGGGGTTATCGTGTGATTATCCTATGGACTGCCTCCCAGGCTCAAAGGAATCAAAAGATCATTCATGCTAGAAAATTCCGCGTGCAGCCACAAGCTATTATGGGCTCTAGCATAGTTGAGTACTTTGCAAGACCTCTTTCAGTGGTGGGCTAGCAGATGTAGGGGAAAGTAGGTGTAACTGTCCACCTAGAGTAAAGAGTTATTGTTTTAGAAAGACTGTGTCTCGATTCTCCGACCATGGATGTATTCGAGTCTCATGTGGAAAAGTGCGCAAACCTCTGTAGAGTGTACAAACTAATCATGGTTAGCCGTGTCCCCGGTTATGGACATCTTGAGTATCTGGTTCTTAGATTATCATGTTGATCTCATCACTCTTAATTAAATTTCATTGGGTTTAATGATGATGTTTAATTGGGATTGAGTTGGAGGAACCTTCTCAATGTTTAACAACCACCATGAGAGTTAAATAAAATTTATTCCTTTGTTGTAGGGAAAAAATGGCTTTATGCAAAACTGTAACCATAGAGCTTTCCACCAGCCATATATGCATGTAGTGATAGCATTATTCTGTTCATTACTCTCTTGTATTACATTGCCAGCATATTCCATGTGCTGACCCGTTTCGGGCTGCAACGTTCATGTTGCAGACTTTTCAGACGACGAGTAAGGTGCCTTAGGTCATGATCTTTCACTCAGTGATGCCGTTGGAGTTGATGGACTCACTTTATCTTCCAAGCCTTCTGCTGTTATCATATTTAGATAGCCTTAAGCCATATTTATTGTAATAAGTTCTCTTTTGAGACATTCGATGTAATAAGTGTGTGATTGCTACTCTGTTATAAATCCTTCAAGTACTGTGCGTGTTAGCATTACCGATCCAGGGATGACACTAATGCACAGAGATCAGACTGTTTGAGGTCTGGTCGCTACAAGATGGTATCAGAGCACACGCTGACTGTAGGACACGACCACTAAGCTAAAGCCCTAGATCACTACTCTCTTCTCATTTTTGACTTCTCTCCCTCTTCTACTCTTTAGGATGGCGGATGCAAGGAACAAGTTCGCGCAACTGGATGAAGATACACCTTTTGGACGCTACTTGAAGGAAGTTACTAGGTACCTGAACATCAGAATACCAAGCTTCACCAGGACCTACATCGCCACTTTACCAGAAAAGGAGCGTTGGATGATTCGAGTTCAAGTTCGAGGAAGGACGTTCATGCCAGTCACTGAGCCCATAGAGTTTTCTTTTGATGCACCAACCTGGAGTCTAGGAAAGAGCATGGCAGCCCACATCACCATGGGACGCATTGGAGAAGTTTACCACAAGGATCTCAAGGATACTATCTACCAGATTTGTGGGTGCCGAGATGAGCAATGGGAGATGATCAACACCAGGAAGGATAGATCTATTACAGCTTTCATCCAGGAGTTAAACCAACACATTCGTTGCCAGGAGAACCAGATGTGCGCAGGCATGATAGATCTGAAGAAGGCAATGACCAGGATCATGGAGTTGGAGGAAGAACTCAAGTCTACACGCGATGGATATGAGGAGGAAATGACAATACTCGTGGAGAAGAATGATGATCTGATCAAGAAGTTAGGAATATTCATGGGAGACCCCGCGTCAGGAGGAGAAGACGGCGATTCCACTTGCCCGGAGAACTACATCATCATCGACGACACTGACTCGGACCCCGACGATAGCGATGATGACTTTGTTGATAAAGCTGGAGCAGATATCATGGAGTGTTCCACCGATCAATTTTTCTAGTCGACCACCATACCAGTAGTAGAATTCCCCCATGTACATAGTATAGTCTGAGCACTTTTGTAACAATAGTTAGACCGATTATATGCCCTTGTTTGAATTGATTGAATTGATATTGATTGTGTTTGTCTCATGTGCATATGGGTAGTGTTTTGCCTTTAGACCTCATTCTATTATGTTTCCTCATCTTTTCTAAACCCATCATATGCCTCTGAGACGTGACAATGGATTTGCTTTCCCACCGGAGCTCACTCAGTTGATCCAGTAGCAGAATGCACTGATGCAGATACTAGTCCAGAATCAGAGTCAGGGGAACAACAACAACAACAACCCACCACCACCACCTGTTGATCACTTAGCCCGTTTCTTAAGGCTGAATCCGCCGGTGTTCTCTAGTAGCACCGAGCCGATAGTTGCAGATGACTGGCTCTGCAAGATTGGAAGGGAGGTTACCACTGCAGGATGCACAGATGCGGAGAGAGTGCGGTTTGCCGCACATCAGCTTGATGGACCCGCAACATCATGGCGGGAGAATTTCACAGCCACGTACCCCATCGACACTGTCACATGGGACCGGTTTCAGCAGGCCTTCCATACTTCCCATGTTTCAGCAGGAGCTATGGCTATGAAGAAGCGCGAGTTTCGCAACTTGCACCAAGGAGGACGCATAGTTGGCCAGTATGTGGATGATTTTAGTAAGTTAGCACGTTATGCCCCAGACGACGTTGCTATGGATGCAGCTAAGCAGGAGAAGTTTCTGGAAGGACTGAATGATGAGCTGAGCATGCAGTTGATGGTGGCAACCTTCAACAACTACCAGGAGTTGGTAGACAGAGCTCTCATGATTGAAGGGAAGCAGCAGCAGATTGACAACCGCAAGAGGAAGTATGGACAAGGGAAGTACAATTCTGGAGCTCAACAAAGGCCCTGTTTTACCCCAAACTCGGGAGGACCCCTTCAACATAACCATGGAGGTCACAATCACAATGGAGGAAGTTCGCACAACCATAGTGGCCCCAAGAATGGGAATGGTAATGGAGGAAGCAATGGCCAGAACTGTTCCAACCCAGCAACACCCGCCAAGAAGGATCTAAGTCACATTACTTGCTACAAGTGCCAGGAGACTGGACATTATGCCAATGAATGTCCTGAAGCAAAGAATGGAAATGGCAATGGAAGCTCTGGGAAGAAGCCCAACCCTTTCAACAGGGGACAAGTGAATCACGTTAACCTGGAGGAGGTTGAAGCACACCCAGATGCAGTAATAGGTAAGCTTTTGGTTAAGTCATTTACTTCAATCGTTCTTTTTCATACTGGTGCATCACATTCATACATATTAAGGGGATTTGTGGATAAGTATAAACTGCCCACCAAAGTTCTTAGAACACCTATGTTAGTAAGTTTGCCAGGAGCAGAGCATATGGCAAGCCAAGGATGTTTTCAGATGCCATTGACCATAGGTAGGAATGTTTTCCCCTCAGACCTGATAATTCTGGAGTCGCAAGGTTTGGATGTGATTTTGGGTATGGATTGGCTATCAATGTATGGAGGAAACATCGATTGCGCCAGTAAGTCGATTATGCTCACCACCCCAGATGGAAGAAGGATTAAGTATGTATCCCGACATGTGCCGAAGAGTACTCAAGTGAACTCCTTATCAGGAGTTGTACAGGAGGAAGTACCAGTGGTGAAGGATTTCCCAGATGTATTTCAAGAGGAGTTGCCAGGTATGCCACCGGATAGAGACATTGCGTTTTTCATTGAGCTTTTGCCAGCCACAGGGCCAATATCTAAGAGACCGTACAGGATGCACGCAAAGGATTTGGAGGAAATTAAGAAGC
This sequence comes from Triticum aestivum, assembly GCF_018294505.1. Classification (NCBI taxonomy): domain Eukaryota; kingdom Viridiplantae; phylum Streptophyta; class Magnoliopsida; order Poales; family Poaceae; genus Triticum; species Triticum aestivum. The sequence goes on along the minus strand of NC_057804.1, from coordinate 437,166,518 downwards.
AGATTAAGGAGTTACTGGATAAAGGCTATATTCACCCAAGTTCTCCACCTTGGGGATCACCAGTGCTTCTAGTGGAGGAGAAGGATGGATCGTTGAGGATGGTTGTTGATTATCGCGGGTTGAATGAAGTGACGATCAAGAATAAGTACCCACTGCCGATGATCAATGATTTGTTTGACCAGTTGCAAGGAGCTAAAGTATTTTCCAAGATCGATCTGCGATCAGGATACCACCAGCTGAAGATTCGAGAGCAGGATATACCCAAGACAGCTTTTACCACAAGGTACGGGCTATATGAGTATACCGTTATGTCATTTGGTCTGACTAACGCACCTGCCTATTTCATGAACATGATGAACAATGTGTTTATGGAGTTTTTGGATAAGTTCGTCGTGGTGTTCATTGATGATATTCTGGTTTACTCGAAGGATGAAGAGGAGCATAAGGAGCATTTACGTTTGGTACTTGGGAAGCTCAGAGAACATCAGTTATATGCCAAGTTCAGCAAGTGTGAGTTTTGGTTGAAGGAAGTTGGATTCCTCGGACATGTTATATCCGGAGAAGGAATAGCAGTAGACCCCACCAAAGTTGTCACTGTGATAAATTGGGAAGCACCCACGTCAGTTGGAGAGATCCGGAGTTTTCTTGGACTCGCGAGATACTACCGGAGATTCATTGAGAATTTCTCGAAGATTGCAAAGCCCATGACGGAGCTGTTGAAGAAGGACACCAAGTTCAAATGGACCGAGGAATGTGAGGCCAGTTTTCAGGAGTTGAAGAAACGCTTGGTTACAGCTCCAGTGTTGATTCTTCTAGATCAACGCAAGGATTACCAGGTGTATTGCGATGCTTCTCGTCGAGGACTTGGAGCAGTGCTTATGCAGGAGGAAGAGTTGTTTCATATGCCTCACGACAGCTTAAACCCCATGAATTGAATTATGCTACACATGATTTGGAGTTAGCAATCGTAGTGCATGCGTTGAAGACTTGGAGACACTTTCTCATCGGAAACCATTGTGAGGTATACACGGATCACAAGAGTTTGAAGTATATCTTCACGCAGAAGGAGTTGAATCTCAGGCAAAGGAGATGGTTGGAGCTCATCAAAGAATATGATATGAGGTTGCATTATCATCCCGGAAAGGCTAACGTAGTAGACAATGCGTTGAGCCGCAAGAGCCATGTCAACACACTCATGACCGGAGAGTTACCCCAGGAGTTAGCAGAGGATCTTCATGAGCTATGTTTGGAAATAGTTCCGAGAGTGTCGGTGGGAAACGACACCTATGGGATCACTGGAATCCCTTCTACGGTTGCGGGGCGCTGGATCGTGAGAAGAGCGGGACTAGCGGATGGCACAAAGGGGATTTACCCAGGTTCGGGCCGCAAAGATGCGTAAAACCCTACGATCCCGCTTTGGTGGTTGTATTGGTGTTCTTGAGCTCTCGAACTAGCTCTAGGTGCTGCAAGGTTCAAAAGAGCCGAATCCCTTCTCAGTATGCCATGGGCCTCCTTTTATAGGCGAAAGGGGCTGCCACAGTGGCACATAGGAGGTGGAAGGTGCTACAATGTTGCGAGGTTATCGCTAGTATTACAGGACAAGACACATTAAATGCGGGGCTTAGGTGTCCTTCACTTTATCGGGGGACGGGGGTGAGACCCGTCCCGTCCGTCGCCGCCCTTCCTGGCTTCGACACGTGCCTCGTCCAGCAACGCATGCAGCGCCATGTAGGCAGGCAGGCAGCCGAGGTGGCACGGTGGTGGAGCCTCCACGAAGGTCTGCATGCTGCCACATAGGTGCCTGCCTAGCTGGTTGGGCTGGTGGCTGCGTACGAACAGCGATAGGAACTTGGCTGGTACGGGCCTGGCAGTGGCCTTGCTGGTGTGCTTGGCGATGGTCTTGCCGGGTGGCCCGGCAAGGGTCTTGCCGTGGCGCGCTGGCTTCCCCGGCAAGGATCTTGCCTAGGGGGCCTGTGGGTTTCTTTGGTGGGGACGGTTGCCTTCCTATCCTCTTTTGATCTTGATTGCCCTTTGTCTTCACAAAGATCTGCATGCCACCATGGAGGTGCCTCCCGAACCCTGTCCCAACGCGACTGCTCAATGTTGGTGGGCTCGAAGGTGGCTCGCTCAGCGGGTGTGGACGAGTTGCCCCGTCAAGGATCTTGCTGGGGCTGCTGAGGCTGCCCTCGGCAAGGGTCCTTGCCGGGGCAACCTGCATTTCCCGTGCGACCTTTGTGGTCTTGGTCCTTTGTTGTTTGCTTTGCTTGTCCCTATGGCTTTGGCTTTTCTCCGGCTTCCCTCTCTTGCCTTGCTCATGCGTGGTCGTGGCAGGTGGCTCTGACTGCCCGCGTACAAGTAAAGGGGTCAAAAGCTAGGCCCCTACTTTTGTACACCAACACGAGCCCCCGGGCCTGGGTCACACATAGGTGCAGCACATTGTTGGGCCAGGCCCAGAACAGTGCACGGGCAGTCGAGGAGGATTTTACCGCTGCCACTGTTCCGCCCGCTGCGCTTCCCCACGACCCGCGTCGAACGCGTGACGTGGGGGTCGCGCACGTGCGTGACGTGGGAGGCATGCGTGGGATGGCGACCGCACGCATGCGTCGCGTCACAGTTAATGGGAAAGGAGGCGGCCCGCGCCTTCCCCATAAAAAAGGATAACCGCGGGCGCGCTGCTCACTTTTCCCCTTTCCCGCGCCTCCCTCCATCTAGAAACCGCCGCCCCCTTTCTTCTTCCTCGAGCCCCCTGCTCCTGCTCATCGCCGACGCGCTTCTGCCATCCCCTGCTTTCTACGACTGCAATGGCGCCCAAATCCTCCAAAGGAAAGGGGCAGCCAAGGATGCCGGCGCGGCGGAGCCGTTGGAGAGCGAGCTTGTGGTGCGACGGGTGCAGTTCCCCCTTTTTCCCTCGACGGACGTGCCCATGCTCCGGGAGTACTTCAAGGTCCTGTGGGGCGTGAAGTCGGGTGGAGAGACGACGGGGCATCCGGCCACACGTGTCGTCCCCGCCAGCGCCGGGCCCTCCCCAAATCGGTACCCTTTCTTTATCGACTACTTCTCCTGTGGGCTCTGTCCCCCTTTCTCTGATTTCTTCAAGGATATCATGTACACCTTCGGCTTCTGCCTCCTGGACTTCACCCCAAATGTCGTGGCGTGTATAGCCCTTTTCGCACACCTTTGCGAGGGCTTCGTCGGGGTGCATCCCAGCACGGCGCTCTTCCGCCACTATTTCTCCCCTCGGATCCAAGAGGGAGGCGCCATCACCGGCAGCATCGCTTGGATCCCAAGGGCTAAAGGAGCATACCCGGACGACACCATGAAGGAGAGGTGGGAAGAGTGGTGGGGCCGATGGTGCTTTATCAAGGAGGAGAAACCGCCGGCGTTCTGTGAGGTCTGTCAAGTGGCGCCGGTCCGTGGAAAGGATTGGGGCGACGTCGACGTCAATGACGAGAAGCTCACGATTGCCACCACCAGGATCCTCAGGCTTACCCGGGCTAGGCTCACCCTTGAGATGATCGACACCGACTTCATCCGCCGCCGGATTGCCCCTCTGCACGACAAGGGGAGGCCGACCTGGCTTTTTGTGAATGCTGTTGATATCATGTGGCTCCGCCCCAGCCTCGACCATAACCTGACAGTGCTGAGGCATGCTCATCTTTGCCAGCGAATCTTCCATCTCGAGGTTATTGAAGAGGGTGAGGTGGAGCGGTCCGGCAAGGTGGCAAGGGCTGCCGGGAAGGCCGGCAAGGTGGACAAGGAGCCCATCTTTAAGTTGCCGACAGGGGTGGTCCCGCTCAGCAACAACTCTCGTTGGTCGGATATCATCGCCATGATGCCGCTCTTTAATGCGCATGGCCTCGACCCAAGCTAGGTCGAGCCTGATGAGCTCAGGGTGCATGAGTTCTTCGATACCTTGCACGAGGCATATGTTGCTGAGGAGCCGTGGCTTGTCCGGGACACTTCTCAAGTGGAGTTGGACTACATTGCCCGCAGGTTGCGGGAGGCGAGGCTTGCCGAGGAGTCGGCGAGGCTTGCCGTGGAGGCCGGCAGCGCCGGCGGCATGGTGGACAGTGCCGCGGCGGAAGCGGAGGAGGAGGACCTCTGCCGGTGGGCGGTGTCCACTGGGGAGGCCAGCAGTGCCAGTGCCGGGGGCCCCCTTGTCGAGGATGTCATCGACGGGGCTTCGGAGGAAGATGAGGAGGAGGAAATTGCGGCCTCCGTCCCTCCGGCCACCGGGAGGGGGCGAGTTTGTCAGGACCCCGACTCAATGCCACATCGATCTAGCATGTAACACCTCATATCACTTTGCGGCCTCACGCACGGTATTCCCACGGGTGTCGCCTTACCTTTGCCCGGGACCGTTTGCGCCTTTTGGCACACGTATATGACAGTGTCGCTAGCATCCATATGATAAGGAGCCCGGGCTGACATGGCTAGTCGTAAACCCAAAGCGGCACAGACTTACAGGGACAGGCATCCATGACCCAGCATCGAACGTGTCGGTCATCAGCGAGTGAATCCAGGCTGTAGCACTGGGCTAGCAGGACTCCGGTGAACCGGGCTGTAGCGGGCTAACAGGACTCCGGTATTCACCGCGTGACATTTCCCCGAAGGGACAGACACAGGAACGAAGAAGGACACATGCCGGCCAGCCTAAGTGTTCCGGAGCAGTAGCAAGCTACCATGGCTCGGTGGAAACACTAGGAGACATTTCCCCGTAAGAAAGGCTACTAAAGATAAACAACTAGATGGTCATATCCCACACATACCAAGCATTTCAATAACATACACACAATATGCTCGATATGTGCAAATACAACATGGCATCACAACATGACTCTATGACTCAAGTAATCTATTCAATAGGCTCCGAGGAGCGAGATATTACAAACATGGGTCTCATGACCCAACATTCAGAGCATACAAATCAAGCACAAGCGGAAGCTATCATGTCTGAGTACAGACATCTATAAATGAAAAAGGCTGAGAAGCCCGACTATCTACCAAATCCTGCCGAGGCACAAGATCGTAGCTGAGGTAACAAGCTAAACGTCGAAGACCACGCGGAAATACTAGTGAGACTGAAGTCTCTCTGCAAAAACATAAAATAGGCAAACGTGAGTACAAATGTACCCAGCAAGACTTACATCAGAACTATCTACATATGCATCATTATCAACAAAGGGATGGTGGGGTTTAACTGCAGCAAGCCAGCTTTGACTCGGTGGCTATCCTGAACTACGACTGCGAGTAACTTTTTTGAGGTGGCGCACACGAGTCCACATATTCACCATATCAATACACCACTATGGATCCGCTCCCGTCTCCCTACGAGAACGCCATCCATAGCACTCACGCTTATCTTGCGTATTTTAGAGTATCCACTTTCACTTGTCTATGAACTGATATAAGCAACCCAGAAGTCCTTTTCCGCGGACACGGCTATTCGAATAGATTAGGTTAACCCTGCAGGGGTGTACTTCTTCACACACGCTCTCACCACTTACCACCGTTTACACGACATGTACTCGACAACCTTCAAGCGGAAGCCCAACGTGGGTGTCGGCCACGACCTACCTAATCACCTAAGTCTCTAGTCCAGGTTTATCGCCTATTCGGGTTCCATCCATGAGGAGATCCGGCCGGAGTTTCGCTCACAGCCCCAAACGATGTGAACAGGGTTCCCGAGACACCAAACGGGCGCCCGGTACACCGTGCCACGTGCCTACCGCATCACAGCCCACCCCTACGGTCAGCGCTGCCCACGGCCTCCAGCATACTACAAACACCAGAAACTACTTGCAACTCCTGGACAGAGGACAAGGGTGATCAAGAAGCCGAGAGGGTCCATTGGTTTCGGGCCCAATGCGTGGTAGTAGCTGAATCATGGATCACAAACACAGAACTCAGTTCCTGAGGACGACTGCAATGAGACAACCCACCATGTACTCCTACATGGCCTCTCACCGCTACCTTTACCAAATCGTGTTCACACACTTAGCTCACACACAGTAGGACAGGTTCACACGCCTCTGATTCATCCCCGATGAATCAGACCTGACTCAACTCTAAGCAATAGCAGGCATGACAAACAAACATGAATGAGTAGGCACATCAGGGCTCAAACAACTCCTACTCATGCTAGTGGGTTTCATCTATTTACTGTGGCAATGACAGGTCATGCAAAGGACAAAGGGGTTCAGCTACCGCAGCAAGTAACAGATGAATCGGTGTTGTCCTAATGCAGTAAAAGAGAGCAGGAGCGAGAGAGTAGGATTGTATCGGAATGAACAAGGGGGTTTTGCTTGCCTGGCACTTTTGAAGATAACATTGAGTCTTCATCAGTGTCAACGATCACATCATCGGTATCACGTCTATCGAGAGGGGACAAATACCGGCAACACAGAAGGGAACACAATCAATGCAATGCACAATATGATGCATGATCATGACATGGCAAAATGAATGTGTTTTGAGCCAATGCAACTAGCAACAGATTAGATGAAGTTGGTTTGAATACAAGATTCAAATTCAAACTCCATATGTGATTATTTAAATGCCCTTTATTTGATTTGTGCTAAACAGCAGCTATAAGTTGTTCTAACATGCATGAAAATGGTACAGATGGATTCCTTGATTTTTTCTGATAATTTTTCATATATAAATTATTTAATTTGGAGTTACGGTTAATTTTCTATGAATTTTAGAAGTTTATATTCATTTTCTGGAATTTCAGAATTAAATTAAATCCAGAAAACATTACTGCGTCAGCATGACGTTGGCATGACGTCAGCAAGTCAACAGGGGCCGGCTCGGGTCAAACCTGACGTGTGGGGTCCACACGTCAGTGACACAGGGGCTAATCCCGCGTTGACTCGGGCTTTGACCCGCTACGGGGCCCGCTGTCAGTGTCACAGGGTTAGTTAGCAGGGTCATTAGCCCCTAACGACGACGCCACGTCAGCACGCCGGAGACCAGCCGACGGCGACCACAGAACACGGCGGGGCACGCCGGACTTGCGCTAGAGGCGTCAGTTTGGTGCGCTGAGGGCACCAGGGGATGGCCCTTGCTCCCGCGCATCCAGAGGACCGAGTGGGAGGTCGTGGGGTCACCGGAACTCATGCCGGCGACGAGCTTTGGCGGCGATGGTGTTCGGTGGTGCTCGGGCGCGTCGCTACGGTGCATCAGTGAGCAAATGGAGAGGCTGGGCAGCACCTGCTAGACATGGGGAGCACTAAGAGCAGCTCAGTGAGGCCAGGGGAGCATGGAGGCTATGCGTGCAGCAGCAATGGCGGAGGTGGCTTCGGTGCTCGTGGGGAACGGCGCTACGGCACGGAGGGGAGCATGCTGAGTTAGGGGAGAGGGTCAGTGACTCACGGCGATGACGAGGGGACGCTCGGCGAGGTCGGGGACGGTCCGGAGCCGGCGAATTTGACGAAGATGGCCGGCGGTCCCGAGGTTGAAGAAGGCATCGAGGGCGGTGTTGTGGCACGTCCGGGGCCTCGTGGCTCGTTGAGGAGGTAGAGGGAGGACCGGCGGAGCTTCCTGGGGCGTCGGTGAGCCGTGGGGTGGCCGGTAGCCACGGTGGCTCTCGTCGGTGGCGGCGGCTCCGTTCGGTCGCGGGAGGGGAAACAGAGGAGCGAGGGGGAGGGAGGTCCAGAGAGCGAGGGAGAAGTGAGAGGGGGTCGGGGCTGCGTGGTGTCGCGGGAGGGACCAGGGAAGGAGGAGGCAGCCAGGCAGGGAGGAGGTGGCCTCCTCGGCCGCGCGCGTGCGAGCACGCAGCTGCTCCCACTGGCAAGAGGAAGACGACAGGGGGGGGGAGTAGCGTTGGCGGGCTGGGCCGGTTCTGGTGGGCTGCACGGGTGAGGCCAGGTAAGTCCTTCTCTCTCTCTCTTTTATTTTTTTCTTCTGTTTTGTTTTATTTAATTTCGTTTTGCCACTGTTTTGAATTTTAAACAAATTCAAACAATGCCAAAAACTCCTCTGAATAATTTTATTTGGCTAGATGGACTTTTCCAAAAGCTCATAAAATATTTCAGGGGTATTTGAAATTATATTCTAATTATATGAATATAATTCAAATTCAAATAGCTAATGATTTAAATTCAAAGTCCCAAAAATAAATCCTTAAGAATGTTCAATATTTTGGTTGGGACCAGAACCCTTACCAAAAATTATCAAACATTTAAGAAGAGCCTTTTGGAGCAATGAATGAGATTTCTAGGGTTTTTGCCCCTCTTTTATTTAGGGTTTTGAGGCTTCCAATATTCCTCAATTCAAGTTTCAAAAATATAGACATGATGCACACATGAAGCTAGGCTAGAGCAATGCCAGAAGCTAGGGATGTGACAACTCACCCCCACTAAACAAGAATCTCGTCTCGAGATTCAAGCGTAGGGTAGGATGAAGGGGAAACGCAAACTAGTACAATCTTCACGATCCAGGGTGCACTTCAGTTGAACGTTGATTCATTCACCATCATTGTCTTGATGTCTTGTTTTGAGAAATCCTGCCAACATGACATGGAGGGAAGAAGGAGACTCTAGAAGGGTCGATCTTCTTGAAGATCGAACAACTCACGGAATGAGACATAGGACCATCTCTCGGGTTGAGACACGAGATACACATCAAGAGGGGTGGAAAGAAACGGATGACGAAGGTTCACTAGGTGGACAACAATTCCACACTTAAGAAGGTGGTAATCGGTTGTCAACGTAGCAAGGAGTTGAGTTGCCATGATACCACAACGAGACACCTTCGGAACCGTGACTCGTAGATATCTCCCCTTAAGTGGCAAAAGAATTACCTTTGATTCAGAGATCATTGAAACTCTTTATACCAGCTTAAGGCAAATCATAATCGATCATTTAGAGGGGTTCGGTAGAATGGCATACTCAAACTTGGATGATGTGGATTACCTTGTTGAAGACAACGTAATGGATGAATTTTGCTTATCACCGGAAATGGAAGAGACCCATGGTAGAATGGCACATTGGCGGTGCAAGCTGGGAACAAAATGCAAATGCTGGGAATGATTCTGGTAACTGGGGAAGAACCCAACAATAGAGAGTGAATTCACTGTTGGAGTGGTTATAGCATAACCGAGGAAATCTGGGGCAATCCCAGCTAGTGCCGATGATAAGACGTAGCGCTTGTGCGTGCTCTCAAGAACTTGAGCATTTCCACAATCATCAAGGTTTTATCAACAACCGCGTCAAGGGTGCTGACAACACAACATACTACCATGATGAATAGCGATGGACGATGCAGATGCGAAGGAGGATAACACTTTCTCAGATTTCACCTTAGCGAGGCCAAGCAAATAAAATCTGGATGATCGACCGAGAGACATTTAGCACTCCGCTTCTAATGTTCTCCTTGATGTGCTAGTATAACCCATTCATAGATATGGTTTGATATCTAAAACATCAAGTAAAAGGTCGGACTTCGGGAACACAAAAATCCATAGGGCAACTAGGGAGTAAATCCTACGAAATCCCTAGGGGGGGTGGCCAACTTCCTCAAACAAGATACTATAATAATAGGTCTACCGGATGGGTGTGTTGGCCACGACATCCACCTTACCGGTTATCGAGAGACCAATATTATAGTTCTTAGGGAAATGTTCCAACCATCATATCTGCCTGAGATTCAGCTCTGGTTGGTGTTAGGATATTCCAGGCTCATCGAGTCTTAGGAAGAAAAATGAAAGTTTGCAACACAAATCGACGAGATGACGTTGCGGGATTCTCGGGAGATGAACTACGATAGCAAGCTCCAAAACATGAGCTGGTTCTGCTACAAACATGTGAACACGTTGTCCCAGACAAGCATGACCACGTGGTAGTCTTATAATAAAACACTACCGAGTTCAGGAGGGGGAACCATCAACGAGGGTATCGAAGTTCTTTCATAAGTCCGGATTAGCTCTTATGAAGGAACTCCTTCTCCTTGAACAAATCAATCAGTGGCTTGGTGTGCTAGAGATACATATAGATTGAAGGTTGCAAGTCTTCAAACCACAGCATTCTTCGCACATGTGCATGACTGATTTGGAATGATTCCAAAGAAAGCAACATTGACTTTCTCGAATCCACGGCGGCAACTTGTGTCAGATGCACATGAATTAAAGGAAGTCACTACCTTCATCCAAACATATGCTTCATGAGCTAGCATGAACAAATGCTTTCAAAAGTTTCCAACACTAGCTTAATGTTCAGCAAAATTATGGAGAAGACAAGGATGTTGTCAATGGGCACAACAACAATTCATCTGGGTTTCCTTTTAAAAGGAATTCCATAGTTAAGTGAACAAGTGATAGCATTGGTCAGACCTAAAAGATATAATGGTGTATGCTCGAGGGATCAACCACGAATAAGACAACATTACGAGCATCGTTGGTACTGATTTGATTTGACGATAGCCCACACTCAAATCAAAGGATTGATAAGACAATAGGTCCAGCAACTGATCACAAGGACCAATCGATGAAGATATCATCTTTCTTCAACACACACTACACAAGAATATCCCTTTGGAACGAACTAAGTCAGACAAGCTTTTATCTTCCAACTCTCCAAGTTGTTGTCTAGCTTAACCAACTAGCTCAGGGATATCTAACACCGATTCTTGGAGAGAAGGTGGTTCACAAGAAACCAACTTGATCACGAACTCAACATAGCGGTCAGGTGACAACCCGGTAACACCTCCAAGAAGATATTTGGAAAGTCACGAACCACAGGTATGTTACTAAGCTCGAGAACAATCTTGCTTTTGAGGGCAAGACGATATGATCAAATGAGTGAGGACTTGACAAGATCCTAACTCATCAATCGAAGGGTGCACCGAAATAAGGACTAGGTAGCACGATCAGTCTTAGAAGGATGATTCGAAAACCAACATACTAAGAATGAAATTATTATCCTTTAACTACCAAGCAACAGAGTTGCTAGCAGTATTGATTTCACACATCACAATTCATTTGTCGGTATTCCGGTTGCATCAACACGAGGGCCGAGGAATGAACAGTGATGGCAAGAAGTATCACTGTACCAAGAGTTCATGGGATGGTGTGCAATTCCTATAACAATCTCGATATAAAATATGTAATACTCCAAGGTAGAGCAGAACCAAAAGCTGGATTGGCATTTGATCTGCGGAATACAACTACTTTGACCCAATCCTAGATATGGAAGAGGTACTGGAGTTTGTTTCTCCTAGTCATTCCGGAATAGAATGGCTTGAC